>NC_059176.1:33994374-34302158 GCF_019923935.1 Bubalus bubalis
CTAACTGGTTTCAAAGCATTTCTTTGTGACTAAAATTACCTGGGAGAGGTTGTCTGTATTTATACAAAGCGGTATTAAATTCATGAATCTCACTTCTACTTTTGACTTTACTTCCTCAGCATCCTTCACTGTGCCACCAAAGAATGGTGACCTTGAATGGCATATAGATAAGGAAATTCATTTTCTTTTGCCAAAAGCTATGCTTCCATTGACCTATAGATACACATAGTTCAATTCCAATTATAGTAATTCTGAACGTTGCAAGACACAGGCATTATGCACTGAAGTATAATTGCATATTAAAAACACTTGAGAGAGTGCACCTAGTCCATAAAGTTGGTGATGGTCCTATTTCTCTCATTGGGATTTTAAACTCTCCCTAGGATATGACACTTTGGAACTATAACCTTCATAAAACAGATGAAGCCATGGAGGCCACAACAGTTCACCAACTGACCCATGGTCATAACACCCAAGAGAGAAGAACCATAGTAATTGCTCACGCTCATTCAGACTTACCCAAATCTTCCTCACTGGACCTTGAGTGAGATAACATTAAGTGCTGTCTCCTTTTATTGGAGAATTTGATATTTCACTCTCCAGAGGTTATTGTCTAGGATTTGAGGAGCTAGTTCTCATAAACAGCCTCATGTAAGAAACAATACTGGGTTTGAAGAAAGAGTGTGATGTGTACTATTATCTAAAGACTTGTGTTTTAGAAATGACTTATTGATGCCCACTGGGTCCCTGGAACTTAAGCATATCCTACTATCTGAAGGGTAGCTTGAACCCTGAGTCTGTTTTCTGTGGCTGTCTTATGGAAAAGTAACAGTGTGAAATTATTAAAAGACTATGCCAAGTCAAAGGAGAAAAGGAAAGAATGTTCTATAAAGGTTGACAAGGAGGACAACGTGGAGCTTATTAGGAATTAGGAATGCTACTTGTTTAAAAGCTTTTAATTCTAGTGTGAATTTTCATGACTGATGTGAGAAAACGGAGGGGAACAATTTTTTTTAAAAGGGAAAAAATTCTAGTTGATTCCGTTGGTTTCTTGGCTTGTAAATAGTTACCCTCAAACTGACTGAAATGATCATGACAGGAGCTTCAGAGAGTTGAACAGGGAGCAAAGACATCTTCATTTAGAAAAGTGGAAGGCATTTGGTGAGCAATGGTAGGAGCACAGAGATCATCTGACATGACAAGATTTATAACTATGGGAACATGAAGGCTCAGGAATCATTCTGAGGTTTGACAAACGCTCAATAGAAAAACTAGGCCTTGGAAGAGTTCGTGTTGACGGGACTGACTGGAGAGGGAAGAGGTAGAGAGAGAAAAGTAAGGAGATATATCGATCAATTGATTGATAACTAGGCAGAATGACAAAGAGAGAGAGAGTAAGGGAGGAACGGAGAAAGAGAGAGAGAGAACAGAATCACTACAGACCACCATGGAGATGCAGTATTAAGGCTTTACTTCCATTTAGAGGTGTGGAAGTACCACATGTCAGCAGAATCTTGGGAGAGGATGGGACCAATTGATTTTGTAATGCAGAGCTATGGAAAGAGGTGGGACAGAGTGGGGAAGAACTCTAAGTAAACAGGACTCATATTGGCAGCAACTTCTTTAGAGTAAAGGAAACTACAGAAACATTCATCTACCCCTGATGAGTGATTATATGCAATATAATTGATACCTTTAAATATACACACACACACACACACACACACACACACACGAAGATAATCTGGGGCCAGAAATGTAAGCTTACCCTCATGTCAAATGCCTGTTACTTTGTGTGACAGCTCATGTCTCATATGGACCCTGTTTTTTTGCTTTGAAGCCTGTCTTTGAACCTGTTGCCTCAGTGGAAACGTGAGAGTACGAGCTATCTCAATGAACCTTTCTTTGTTATCACTCCTTCTAACATCAGCAGGACAAGTACAGAGGTGACAGATGAACTATATACCTCTTTTCTACTGTTCTTACCAATTCTAGATGAAACTAGAAACAAGAGGCCAGCTACCTGTTTTTCTTTCTGAGTCCTATAGTTCGGCTTCCATAGTCAGTGCTGTTCCTGTTCTTCTAAGTTAGAGAGTTGGGAAAGTTTATCAAACCAGGATGCCAGCCGTAGAGGAGATAGGAGACTGAACAGAGAGAGGACTCCTTTTCCAGCTGGACCTTAGTTATCATTAGCACAACTAAAGCTGAGAGATATGAGAGGAAAATGGGCTTCCTCTGGCTTCTTAGAGAGCCGTTCTATCCCCTGCAAAGAATCTGCCTCCCAGTGCAGGATATGCCAGAGACTTGGGTTCGATCCCTGGGTCAGGAAGATCCCCTGGAGTAGGAAATGGCAACCCGCTCCAGTATTCCTGCCTGGAGAATCCCATGGACAGAGGAGCCTTACGGGCTACAGTCCATGGGTCACAAAGTGTCTGACACTACTGAGCGACTGAGCATGCACACACATACACACACACATACACACAGTATGTTATATGAACTTTATTAAAATGAAATAAGTGATGTACTCGCAAGTGCAGTCAAGGGGCAGCTTGTCCCTCAGTTCAAAAGTTGATACGTGTCATATTTAAGGTGAATATCTTTTACATGTTGTAGACTCCCCTACCCTGTCATCAAACATATTCACAGAGCTGCAGTTCAATATGGGTCTTTCAAAAAAAACCCTTAGAGATCAGCTAGTTTGGCCCCTTTCTATGCTTTTCAAAAGAGGAAACTAAGGCATAAAAAGGTTGGCAGATGTTGCCAGGTAGGGGCCAATTAGATGTGGGAAGAACCAGGTCTAGAATCCAAGTCTTCCAATTCTCAGCCTAGCCTTTCTCCTGATGCTCTGTTATTTCAAGCCATTTGTTATAAGAACTCTTTTAAACAAACAAACAAAAAACTCTTAACTTCTCTCCAACTTTTAGGTCCTCAGTTCAGTTCAGTCGCTCAGTCTGACTCTTTGCGACCCCATGAATCGCAGCATGCCATTGTAGGTCCTCACAGGCTATCAAATCCATTTTAAGTATCTTAAAAATGGGAGTTTTAGGAAGTCCACATATTTTTTTCAGTGCTGTGGGTTTTACTTGTTTCTTTGGTTTGTTGTTTCTTTTCACCTTCCCTCACAGTGAGGTTTTATTACTGTAGAATGAAGCATTTTATAAACTCAGATTTAGATTTCTAGAAAAGATTAATTAAACTCAGATCTAGATTAATATAAAACAGTGTCTCAGGGCTTGGTGCTAGAATTCCATAGCTCTGGTTTACATCCAGATTATGCCGCTGCCGCTAAGTCGATTCAGTCGCGTCCGACTCCGCGCGACCCTATAGACGGCAGCCCACGAGGCCCCGCCATCCCTGGGATTCTCCCGGCAAGAACACTGGAGTGGGTTGCCATTTCCTTCTCCAGTGCGTGAAAGTGAAAAGTGAAAGTGAAGTCGCTCAGTTGTGCCTGACTCTTAGCGACCCCATGGACTGCAGCCTACCAGGCTCCTCTGTCCATGATATTTTCCAGGCAAGAGTACTGGAGTGGGGTGCATTATACCCCTTTGCTAATCGTGTGACCCTGGGCAAGTTCTTTAACCTCTTGAAGCCTCAGTTTTCTCACCCCTCAAAATCCTGGTATTAATAACACTTTATCATAATGCTATTGTGATGATTAAATGAGGTAAAGAATATGTAATGCAGTAGTATAGTGGCAGGCTCATAGCAAATACTCAATTATATGTCGGCTTTGTGCATGTGTGTGTCTGCTTATATGTGTGTTATGCTTATATGTGTGTTTATGTGTTTATCTGCCAGGAACCACTTTTAGCTTTATTTCTGTGATGTGGGATTAGGACTGATTATGACAGATAGCACTTAGCTCTTCAAGGCACAATTATAAACATGTATAAAAAATAAGACACTTTGTAAGCAAACATAATAGTTTAACGTGTCATTTTGGAGATGCTATTCTAGCATTTTGAAAAGAATGTTGTGGAGAAAGTTAGGCATTTCAGATAATAATAGATATTATGCAAAAAACCGCATCATTAGCTAAATGATTAAGAAAGGCTGGCTTACACAAATTGAAAACCTTTTTTTCTCCTCTATAGGATTTCTCAGAGTTTTAACTCATTAAAAGATGTTGTGATGTCCAAAAATGGAATATTTGGCTAGGAAGCTTGTTTGTCTTCAGACAGCTCATGGACCTAGGCAGTCATTTTAGGTAAAGCTGCTTTATTTTTATTCTAGTTGTACACCCACAGTTTAGATCTCTTTTGGAAGTCTCTTGAGGAAATCACCTTGGACTTCTGTGCCACTGAGGCTTAGTTTTTGTAAGATTTTTTTAATTAACAAAAATGAAGTACATTTTTACTCTGACATCTTAATTTTCCCTTCTTTATTTTTATTTTTAATTATGATAAAATGTACCTAATGTAAAATTTAACAGCATAACTAGTTTTAAATGCACAGCTCAGTGGTACTCACAGTGAGTATATTCACACTGTTATGCAGCCAATCTCCAAAACTCTTTTCATCTTGCAAAATGAAACTGTATTGCATTAAACAATTCCCCATTCCCTCCTGCACCCAGCCCCTGTCAATCACTTTCTGTGTCTATAAATTTGACTATTCTAAATATTTTACATACGATGTTTGTGACTAGCTTATTTTACTTACCAGCTTCCCTGGTGGCATGGTGGTAAAGAATCTACCTGCCAATGCAGGACATGCAAGGATTGATCTTTGAGTTGGGAAGACCCCCTGGAGTACAAAATGGAAACCCACTCCGGTATTCCTGCATGGAAAATTCCATGGACAGAGGAGCTGGTGGGCTACAGTCCACGGGGTCCCAAAGAGTTGGACATGACTGAGCAGGCACGCACTCACTATTTCACTTAGCACTGATCGGCAGGATTAATGCTAGCTGTTGTAGCAGACTAGCCTGAAACCTTCATTCCTCGACAATGAGATGCTTATTTTATAATTTATATAGAGACAAGTATGGGTCAGTGATCTTCCTACATCTCATGGTTATACCCTTTAGAATTTATGGTCTCTAAGGTCACTGGAGAAGAAGGGGATGACAGAGGATGATATGGTTGGATGGCATCACTGACTCAATGGACATGAGTTTGGGTAAACTCCAGGAGTTGGTGATGGACAGGGAGGCCTGGCGTGCTGCCTGGGGTCACAGTCAGACACGACTGAGCGACTGAACTGAACTGAACTGAAGGTCACTGCAGGTTGGGAAATGAAGAATGGAATAGCAATTAGGCTCCTAATTGCCTCAGCTTTCCCTGAGGTGACCCATGCCACTCTTTATTGGAGAAGCCTACTTACACAGAAATATAGGAAGTCCCATGGAATTTGGGGTGTGTGTGCTGACTTTGTGATACATGTTTAATGAATTTATGCTTGGCACCCCACTCCAGTACTCTTGCCTGGAAAATCCCATGGATGGAGGAGCCTGGTAGACTGCAGTCCATGAGGTCGCTTAAAGTCAGACACGACTGAGTGACTTCACTTTCACTTTTCACTTTCATGCATTGGAGAAGGAAATGGCAACCCACTCCGGTGTTCTTTCCTGGAGAATCCCAGGGATGGTGGAGCCTGGTGGGCTGCCGTCTATGGGGTCACACAGAGTCGGACACGACTGAAGCAATTTAGCAGCAGCAGCAGCAGCAAACACAATAGTGACTAGTTGTTATGACTTTATTAAATTAACATTTGTTAAGTGGAGCACAAGGTGTTGGATGGTGAGCCAAAATTGAAAAAGAGACTACATGAGGAACTGAAATAGAGATGGTTATTACTTCTAGGTTCTGAAGGAGGTACTTGGTACACCTCCAGAGGCCATGCAGGGAGGTCAATGGCAAAGTGCAGAGAGAAAAAGGCAGGACCTGCAGCTTATGGTTTCATTAGAGTCAGTGGGTAGAGTGCTTTTGGGTTTCCCAGCTAATGCTAGATGGGTCAATTCAAACCAAAAGAGTTAGGTTTTGGTAAGCCCCATGGGGGTGGGGGGCGTCTTACCTAAGGGGCATATAAGACATGCAAGTGCTGGGAGGCATGAAAGTCTTGATAGCAACAGTGATCAGTGGTCAGTGGACAGTGTTGGGGGAGTCATATCAGGAACCTGTATTTGTTTGACTCTGAAGGCTATCTAGTACATGAGCTCATACTGGGGTGGGGCGTGGGACTAGTGTCAGTTTAAGGACTCTGAAGTTTACTAAACCAAAATAAAAGCAGAGACACTAGTCCCACTTGCATACCATGGATTAGCTTAGCCAAACTCTCAACACTATCTATATTTGAAAAAATAGCAATAAATATATGTGTGTGATTTATTTAGCTTACAAAACTTGGTGGACATACAAATTCATAAATCTCTTGCAATAACTGTGGTGTATCAGGATTTTGCTGATAAGTTGGGTTCCTATTGTCTATCAATATCAAATAACACTAATTTTAACTAGAAGAGAATTGAAGTACGAAATTATGCCTTTTTAATTTCCAGATAAGACCAAGGCTAAGTTCAGATGAGTATATTTATTGGTTTTGAAAATCTCTTTGAAAGAGAACTTTAATGGTAATATTTTTTTCCCAGAGTTGCTCCTGTGATGAACTTAATTTCAGTTATTTTGATGTGGGATTTTGGAATTATTCCTTACTATGCATTCTTCTTTGCCTGTGTTCTGCAATAAATTAAGCTTGCCACTTTGATTCGAAATTTTCTGGGTTGGTATAGTTATTTGGACTAATTGATCATGCCTTAAAGTTGTTTTTAATAACAGAGATATTCATTAACTCTTATGCATAAATCTGAATTACATTCAGTTGAAAAACTCATGGCATATATACTTTATAGCTAATGTTCAATTGTCCATAATAATTATATGAAGACTGTGCCTACATTATACCAAAACATTTGATTAAAAAGTGCTAACCTTATGAAATTGACTGTTTAGCATATAGACAAAGACAAAAGAAGAGTTGTTTGAATGATTCCAACTTATAAAAACTACTGAATTCCATCAAAACATATTATATATTGGAACACAGTGACAGCACATAACACTATTGCTTTATGCTTTATTACAAAGGCTAATTTTAGCCCCTAACATAGTTAGTGGTGGCCTTGTCTAACACATTTGAGAAAAATAGATATTAGTTTCCACCTTGCTGTGAACTCACTTGGGAAGCCTCAACTTCCTTTTTTCAAAAACAAAACCAATATCCAGTTACTTTAAAAATATTTTTGTCAGTAACTGGAATTTATTTGAAATTATATTTCTACAATAAGAAGCATGAAGATAATCCTGCAATATCAGGCTTTCTGATGCATTTTGAACATACTTAAAATTATATATAATCTTTAATTAATACTAGATCAAATTTTTATAAAGTTATAATCCAGAGTTATGATTTATAGATCACTTGATTTTTTTTGTATTAAATTTGGAGAATGGATATCCATAATGGATGCGATGCCATAGGATTAGTTGCAGATGTCCATTGGGCAAAGATGTTTAGGAAATTCTCCAACATGAAGAAATATAGGGGTGCAAATTCCCTAGAAGAAATAGGAATAACAAAATCAGTTTTGACCAGATACATATGGATGAAGGAAAAGTTTGAGTTTTTTTGTGCTATTTTCAGGGATTCCAATTACAATATGAAATCTCTGTAGCCCTAACAGATTATTTGCAAAATGCATTTCTCAGCTAAAACTACACATTTTGGTTTCTGTTAGATTAGTTTTTGTCATTCCGGCAGCTGGGCTGGCTCATGCTCATTTAATCACCTTTATCATTACAGAAACCAGAGTAAAATGACATGCCTAAGTTCACACAAGAGTCAGGGATAGGAAGAAAATTAGTAAAATGTTCCGTCCACTAGCTTCCTGGTTGATTCATAATCCACAGAAACATCATATGTTGTTTATATCAAGTTATTTGAAATTCTTCCATGTTGTTTCTCATTAGGAATGTGTTTTCCCAACACACTTTTCTTTTCTTTTTTTTTTTGCTAGAGAGGAAATATGAATTAATTTCTTGCCAGTTCTGTGCATAGTCCTACTTTCGTCTATATTAAATGCATCCTAAACATGCTGTAAGTTTCTTTTGGATTGTTTATAGAAACATACTAGGAAGGAAAGGAAATGATTGCTAAGCTGGATTTCAGTAAGGGAGTAATCAGAGGCTTTCATAGAGCTCATTTCATTCCTTATTTATGATTTATAGTTGTTTCTTTAACGGCCTGCAAGGTACATGAAGGATCATAAGCCAGAAAACTATGAAAACATACATAAATATTTATTCAAATGTGCTATTTTTCACCTGATAACAATGTCTTTTTTTAAACTTTTCTCTATTGGAGTGTATTTTTCAGAGCAGTTCACTCAAGTGTTGTTGTTGTTGTTTTTCCTTCTGATTTGTTTTGCTTTTATTCATTTTTGCAAATTACTGGAGAAGAGGCAAAAGTTTTATTCTTCCAGAAGAAATTGCACTCACTGCAACTTTAGCATGCCCTAAGTTGAAATGCATGAGGATGTGATAATGATGCTGTCACCACTGTTTCCCACAGAGCAGAGGTGAGAGGCAAAGCAAGGAAACAATCAGGTCGCACATCGAGTCCTGCCTTCGACATAATCTGAAGCATAAAAGAGCCTTGCACAGATCTGGGATTTATAGTATCATTCTCAAAGCAGGATGTGTGTGTGTGCACTTTTTTTTATTCCTTAATAATCTCTCTAGAGATGTTCATATTATGTCTAACAGTGGATTGAGAAGTGAAAAATTCAAACAACTACAAACAAAAATTGTTTTGATTCCAGTGAACCAGTTGTACTGGCTTTAATGTTTTCATTGTTTTAACTTTGCTAACTTGAGCCAGAATAAGAAAATATGTGCACCTAATGATAAGCCAAAACATCCCTCTCTCAATGGTATTAAATTTAGATCCTATGAAAGGTATAGCATATTGAGAGCATGGTCATCCCAGACATCACTTGGGTGACTGTGTTAACAATTGCAGTAAAGGGGGTGGGTTCTAGAATCAGAATGCCTGTATGCAAACTATGGCCCTGCCCCCTCTCTAGCTGTGTGACCCTAGGAAACTTAACCTTTCTGGAACCCAATTTCTTTCTCCATAAAATGTGAGTATTGACAAAATCTACCCTAGTTTTGTTATTGGAATTAAATGTGCTAAACCATCCAGCTATAAAATGTGTACAGGGCTTAGTACATTCCAGACACTTGTGCTTCGTTGCTCAGTCGTGTCTGACTCTTTGTGACTCTTTGAACTGTAGCCCGCCAGGCTCCTCTGTCCATGGGATTTCCCAGGCAAGAATGCTGGAGTGGGTTGCCATTTCCTCCAGACACTTAATACTCAGTAAAATTAGCTAATATCATCAAGCAAAGTCTCACTAAAGATTTTACAACTGACTGACATCTCATTAGAGAGTCCTAGTTAGGGATTCAACAGTTATGTCCAGAAGAACAGTAAGTCCATTAGCATCAAAGGTTCATATTCATACATGCTTTTTGAAGATGCTAAATACAAAATAACCTCTTTAGTGATTGAAACAAAGATACCTGTTGACTTGCTAAAACATAATAAAGTAATGCATATTACTTACAGAAGAAAATAAAATTGATAAATGTTAGAAATGTTGAACAATCTCTGATTTTCAGTGGAAGAAAAATATTACCTCATCCAAAGCCAAGGCATAGCTTGACTCAAGGTAGACTCACTGAACAGAAAAGGCTGCTTATGAAATCTATGACAGAAATCCCAAGTTATATCCATCACTCTATTTAATAGCAAGAATTCCAGAGGGGATGGAATTTTTTGTTTTGTTTTAAATGTTAAATATTTAATATTTGAATGCCTATTGCTTAACATTTGCTATCTGGCATTGTATGATATATCTAATATACACCAATGTTCATGGAAATATGAAATAAGAGTAAATATTTTAACAGCAGAAGCAAAACAAAAAATAGTCCCACAGAGAGTTTGTATTCCCAAATATATGTGATTGTCAATAGCTATCATTCTTGCTCTGTTTGCAATCTGGCCTAAGCCATTCAATCAGACTTCTCCATGGCAATATTTAACACTAGAAAATAGCATAGAAGCATCCATTTCCTAAAATAAAGAGTAAACATTTTTGAGCATGCAAGAGCTCAGGTGGTGTAATTATTGTGAGGCCTTCTTCAAGACACTACGGGATGCTGATGTTCTGGCGATCAAAAGATGAATAATATATATAATGTATGAATAATATATATGTATGTAGTTGTTAAGCATACTCTGAAAATGAAAAGTAATGAGAAAGGTCTAATCATTCTAGACAAAATATTTTATGAACCTCCAATAATTAAAACAGTGTGATGATGCTATGTGAATAGACGATTAGTTGAAAGGAATATCCAGATAGACAGATATGTATGTTATACATGTTAAAAGTGCCATTTCAAATTGATGGGGAAAAGACAGAAAGATTGTTCAGTGAATGATATTGTATCCCACAGATGGGCAGTGCTAAAGAATTTTCAAACTACTGTAATTGAGCTCATTTCACATGCTAGCAAGGTAATGCTCAAGCTAGGCTTCAGCAGTATGTGAACCAAAAATTTCCAGATGTATAAGCTGCACTTTGAAGAGGCAGAGGAACTAGAGATCAAACTGAGAGTATGTGTTGGATCATGGAAAAGCAAGGGAGTTCCAAAAAAACATCTATTTCTGCTTTATTATGCAAAAGCCTTGACTGTATGGATCATAACAAATTATGGAAATTTCTTCAAGAAATGGGTGTACCAGATCACCTCACTGCCTCCTGAGAAACCTGTATGTGAGTCAAAGGCAACAGTTAGAACTGGACATGTAATAACTGACTGGTTCAAAGTTGGGAAAGGAGTAGGACAAGGCTGTATATTGTCACCCTGCTTATTATTTACCTTATATTCAGAGTACCTCATGTGAAATGGTGGGCTGGATGAACCACAAGCTGGAATCAAGATTGCCGGGAGAAATATCAACAACCTCAGATATGCAGATGATGCCACTCTAAGGCAGAAAGTGAAGAGGAACTAAAGAGCCTCTTAATGAGGGTGAAAGAGGAGAGTGAAAAAGTTGGCTTAGAACTCAATATTCAAAAAATGAAGATCATGGCATCTGGTCCCATTACTTCATGGCAAATAAAAGAGGAAAAGTGGAAGCAGTGATAGATTTTATTTTCTTGGGCTCCAAAATCACGGCAGACAGTGACTGCAGTCACAAAATTACAAGATGCTTGTTCCGTGGAAGGAAGCAACCAGTGAAGTTGCTTAGTCCAGTCCAACTCTTTGCGATCCCATTACCCGTAGCCTACTATGCTCCTCCATCCATGGAATTTTCCATCAAGAGTACTGGAGTGGGTTGCCATTTCCTTCTCCAGGGGATCTTCCCGACAAGAGATCGAACCCAGGTCTTCCGCATTGCAGGCAGACACTTTACTGTCTGAGCTACCAGGATAGCCCCCTTCCATGGAAGGCAAGTTATGAGAAACCTGCATTTCCTTCATTGGCAGGCAGGTTCTTTACCACTGAGCCACCTGGGAAACCCATGACAAATCTAGACAGCATATTAAAAGCAGAGACATCACTTTTCCAACAAAGGACTGTATAGTCAAAGCTATGATTTTTCCAGTAGTCATCTTCAGATGTGAGCACTGGACCACAAAGAAGCAAATTCCAGGAGATGGTGGAGGAAAGAGGAACCTGGTGGGCTATAGTCCATGGGGTTGCAAAGAGACAGACGTGACAATGCCTGAACAACAATTATGAGGCTGCCATTTCCTGCAGCAAAGTAAAATCTAAAAGGGTAAAATTTGAAGGCACAAATAAAATCATAAAGGTAAAAGACAACCCATTAGAAAAGAATTTTAAATAATCTTTTATCAAGGAAGAAATGTCTTAGTATGACCAGAAAAATCATAATCATAAAAGAACTGATTAATACATTTGCCCCTGTAAAATTAAAAATGACTTAATTAAAGAAAATAAACAAAGACCAACTTGGGAAAAAAATTTGCAACTCATATCACAAAAAAACCAATTTTTCTATTATATAAAGAATACCTACAAATTATTATTAAAATGAAAATAGAAAAATTGAAACAGTGCATATACTCACAGAACAGGGATCTAAATGGCCTGTAAATATGTAAATAGTTATACATTATGAGAGAAAGGTGTATTATAATTGCAGAGGAATACTATATTTAGACTGGTAAGTATTAAAAAGATTGACAATGCACTATACCCATAACTGTGTTAGGGAATAATATAAATAAGTATGATTTATATGCTGGGCAATATAGTATAGTCATATAGCAAAGATGAAAAATACCCATATCCCTTGATTTAGAAATTCTGTTAAAAATATTTCTTCTGCAAACTGCAACATGCATGACATTATGTACAGTTTATTATTATAGCATCATTTATAATAGCAGAAGATTAAAAACACCAAAATGTTGATGGGGATCAATTGGTTGAGGGGACCAAATAAATACATAATATAGAGGCACACAATGGAAGAGGGAAAGAGGGGTAACATTTTTGTTTCATGTATCTATATGGAAAGATGTCCAATATGCAACGAGTGAAAACTGGAATGATCAGAAGAGTACATGCTACCATTTGAAGAAAAAAATGTAAAACAACAAAATGCATATATGTCTATTTTACTTCTCCAGATGCACACTGAAAAACTAGGTAACAGTTTACGGAGGAGAACTGTGGCTAGGGTTATAAGTAGGGAGGGAAATTCATTTTAGACCCTTTTTGCACATTCTTGAATGTTATGGGATTATATTTATTTCCTTTAGAATGAATTAAATTTAAATTAAAAATTTGAAGTATTCATTTGTATTCTCAATGAAAATGGTTCTGGAATGGCTCGAATGGAACAGGTTGAGAGGATAATGCCGGGGGAGTGAGACATTGGAGAAAAAACCATAAAGCATAAATGTTGAAACATACATGTTTTTAATAGGTTTGTGCTTGAGGTTCTAGATGAGTGCAACAGGATTAGGAGGATTTTTTTCTAAGAAAGGTAATAGATAAGGATTGACAATAAGATAAATATAGATAATATAATAATTGTAAAGATAGATAATATTACAACATGTTTTCATGTTGTTGGGAGATGAAACACTAGATTTTTTTTTTTCCTGATAGGAATTAGATAAAAGTACTTGCTATCAGGCTTCCCTGGTGGCTCAGTGGTAAAGAATCCACCTGCCAATGTAGGATGGAACATGAGTTCCATCCCTGATCCGGGGAGATCCCACAAGTCGCGGAGCAACTAACCCCATGCACCACAGCTATTGAGCCTGGTCGCCACAGCTGCTGGTCCCATGTAGCACAACTACTGAAACACCCACACCCTGGAGCCCAGGCACCACAGCTAGGGAGTAGCCCCGACTCTTCACAACTAGAGAAAAGCCCACACAGCAACGAAGACTCAGGACAGCCAAAAATAAATCAACAAATACTATTAAAGAAAATTTGTTTTTAAAAAAAAGTACTTGCTATCTATGAAGACCAACTCCTCCTTGGTGGCAACCATAATATTGCTTGTGTATCTATTTCTATGATGAAAGGGGGTGAGGAGGATAATTGAACAGTTCAAACAAAGTTTCATGGTCATGGGAAAAGATAATCCTGGTGGGGTCAGGAGTATGATATACTATGTCCACCCTGTTATTCCTGTTTGAGGTTTTACCAATATTCATAATATGTGCTGGTTGGGATTGTGAGCAGATGAGGAAGTGACAAAAGACAGTCTGTAGGTCTAGTCCTATAAAACAAGTAGAACACCATTACCTTGTGAAAAAGAGGTGAGAAGTTATGAAATGTTTTTGTTAAGGATCTATAATTATGTAGAGATTTATTTTGCTTTTCATTCCAATATGCATTCTACTTTTATAATTTGTCTGTAACTTTGGGGAAATTTTATTTTGTTTTTTGAATATGGTCCATACCATCCAATTCACACACAGCCGTTCATATCCATTCATATCCATGGCCATTCATATCCACATATCTTCTCTACTCCTATGCCTTTTTGATCTACTATTCCATGGCTTTCTATTTCCACCTTGTGAAAATAATTCCAAGTTTTCACCAATGGGATCTCCACCTTATTCCACTTAAGCTTCATTTTTGGTCCCCTCAACTGACAACACAGATAATTGGGAGGAGTTACTGCATACTGGTTTTCCCTCATAGCTCAGTTGGTAAAGAATCCGCCTGCAATGCAGGAAACCCTGTTTCGATTCCTGGGTTGGGAAGATTGCCTGGAGAAGGAAATAACAAACCTCTCCAGTATTCTTGCCTGGAGACTCCCATGGACAGAGGAGCCTGAAAGGTTATAGTCCAAGGGGTCACACGAGTTGGACATGAGTTGGCAACTAAACTACCAGATAATCATGATGATGTGATCACTGACCTAGAGCCAGACATCCTGGAATGTGAAGTCAAGTGGGCCTTAGAAAGCATCACTACAAACAAAGCTAGTGGAGGTGATGGAATTCCAGTTGAGCTATTTCAAGCCTGGAAGATGATGCTGTGAAAGAGCTGCACTCAATACGCCAGCAAATTTGGAAAACTCAGCAGTGGCCACAGGACTGGAAAAGGTCACTTTTCATTCCAATCCAAAAGAAACGCAATGCCAAAGAACGCTCAAACTACCGCACAATTGCACTCATCTCACATGCTAGTAAAGCAATGCTCAAAATTCTCCAAGCCAGGCTTCAGCAATATGTGAACCATGAACTTCCTGATGTTCAAGCTGGTTTTAGAAAAGGCAGAGGAACCAGAGATCAAATTGCCAACATCTGCTGGATCATGGAAAAAGCAAGAGAGTTCCAGAAAACCATGATGATGTGATCACTGACCTAGAGCCAGACATCCTGGAATGTGAAGTCAAGTGGGCCTTAGAAAGCATCACTACAAACAAAGCTAGTGGAGGTGATGGAATTCCAGTTGAGCTATTTCAAATCCTGGAAGATGATGCTATGAAAGAGCTGCACTCAATATGCCAGCAAATTTGGAAAACTCAGCAGTGGCCACAGGACTGGAAAAGGTCATCTATTTCTTCTTTATTGACTATGCCGAAGCCTTTGACTGTGTGGATCACAATAAACTGTGGAAAATTCTGAAAGAGATGGGAATACCAGACCACCTGACTTGCCTCTTGAGAAATCTGTACGCAGGTCAGGAAGCAACAGTTAGAACTGGACATGGAACAACAGACTGGTTCCAAATAGGAAAAGGAGTCCATAAAGGCTGTATATTGTCACCCTGTTTATTTAACTTATATGCAGAGTACATCATGAGAAACGCTGGACTGGAAGAAGCACAAGCTGGAATCAAGATTGCCGGGAGAAATATCAGTAACCTCAGATATGCAGATGACACCACCCTTATGGCAGAAAGTGAAGAGGAACTAAAAAGCCTCTTGATGAAGGTGAAAGAGGAGAGTGAAAAAGTTGGCTTAAAGCTCAACATTCAGAAAACGAAGATCATGGAATCCGGTCCCATCACTTCGTGGCAAATACATGGGGAAACAGTGGAAACAGTGTCAGACTTTATTTTTCTGGGCTCCAAAATCACTGCAGATGGTGACTGCGGCCATGAAATTAAAAGACGCTTACTCCTTGGAAGGAAAGTTATGACCAACCTAGATAGCATATTCAAAAGCAGAGACATTACTTTGCCAACAAAGCTCGTCTAGTCAAGGCTATGGTTTTTCCTGTGGTCATGTATGGATGTGAGAGTTGGACTGTGAAGAAGGCTGAGCACTGAAGAATTGATGCTTTTGAACTGTGGTGTTGGAGAAGATTCTTGAGAGTCCCTTGGACTGCAAGGAGATCCAACCAGTCCATTCTGAAGGAGATCAGCCCTGGGATTTCTTTGGAAGGAATGATGCTAAAGCTGAAACACCAGTACTCCGGCCACCTCATGCGAAGAGTTGACTCATTGGAAAAGACTCTGATGCTGGGAGGGATTGGGGGCAGGAGGAGAAGGGGGCGACAGAGGATGAGATGGCTGGATGGCATCTCTGACTCGATGGACGTGAGTCTGGGTGAACTCCGGGAGTTGGTGATGGACAGAGAGGCCTGGCATGCTTCGATTCATGGGGTCGCAAAGAGTCGGACACGGCTGAGTGACTGAACTGAACCGAACTGAACTGAACCGAACCACTGCATATTGGTTTTGGTAGATAAATGAGTAGAAATTCTAGCACCAAGGACAGCACCTGTTAATTGAGTATAGAGTTAATACATGTTTTTAAAATATTGTTGTTCAATCACCAAGTCTTGTCTGACTCTTTGCTATACCATGGACTGCAGCATGCCAGGCTTCCCTGTCGTTCACTATCTCCTGGAGTTTGCCCAAATTCATGTCCATTGAATTGGTGATGCTATCCAACCGTCTCACCCTCTGCCAACCTCTTCTCTTTCTGCCCTCAATCTTTCACAGCATTAGGGTCTTTCCCAATGAGTCAGCTGTTCGCCTCAGGTGGTCAAAGTATTGAAGCTTCAGCTTCAGCATCAGTCCTTTCAAAGAGTATTCATGGTTGATTTCCTTTAAAATTAACTGGTTTGATCTCCTTGCTTTCCAGGGGACTCTCAAGAGTCTTTTCCAGTGCCATAGCTGGAAAGCATCAATTCTTCAGCACTCTGCTTTCTTTATTGTACAGCTCTCACATCCATACATGACTACTGGAAAGACCATAGCCTTGACTACAAAGACCTTTGTTGACAAAGTGATGTCTTTGCTTTTTAACACAGTGTCTAGGTTTGTCACAACTTTCCTTCCAAGAAGCAATCATCTTCTACTTTCATTGCTGCATTCACCATCCACAGTGACTTAAAATAACGAGTAACAAAATTTCAAGAGAAGTAGATATTTGTTTAATTTAAGGCAACTTTATTAGCAGAGCTGTCTAACAAAGAATTAGGCTTTTCTTTCAAAATGCAAAAGGTTTTCATTTTGGAAAACTAACGTTCAATTTATTATAGTAGGAATTCTTCATTAGATAGGCAGTTCGTCTGATGTGATGATGCCTGAAATCCTTTCCATATCTTAACAGTGTATAATCTTTTGGATTCATTCTCTACTTATTAAAGTTTTGATCTTATGTCTGCATTGCTTGTGAAGAAGTTGACTGGCTTATAGTAAAGTGATATACCACTTTTTATGCAAGATATTAGTGCTGTATCAAAATAATCTTATCTTAAAAAAGTCAACCTGCTTGGGTATTCAACCAGAGTTTGCTGGTGGGGGTTTACTGAAAAGAGCTGAAACAGAGAGTGTGACTGAACAGGCCTCCAGCACAGCAAGGGGAAACTAAGATGAGAGAGGACTTGCTCAGTAGTTCAAAAGAAGGGAGAGCTACTGGCTCCAGACCTGCTCCAGAGAGAAACTCAAAGGAATTAGCACTGGCAGAACAGAGAACCCCAGGAGGGAGGCTTTGCTCCAAAACAGAGGTTTTTGCTTCAGGAGGAGACTGTTCCAAGAAAACGAAACTGGCTGTTTCAAACCAAAAAAAAAAAAAAAAAAAAAAATCTGATCTCTTGGCTCTCAGCAAAACAGTGAGTTGAAAAGAAATACTAACTAGAACCCAACTGAGAGAAGGGGATCAAAGCAAACCTACTGCATGTCGAGGAAAAGAAATGACTGTTTCTTATACTTACCTTTTTCTTGCTTTTCCTTTGTTTTATATTTTGTATTTTTCTATTATTTATGGTTGATAAATGTGGTTTGAAACTATAAGCCCTTTTTTGTTTGTTTTCTCTGTATCATTCATATTTAATTCTAGGAACATTTATGGAATGTATATCATGGAGCAGACATTACATAAGGTGCTGGAGTTTAAAAATGAATAGGACATGGCCCCTTCCACGTGGGAACCTAGTGAAAGGCAACACAACTCATGGTCATAGCAGGGAGTAGTTAAAAAGCATAGGTTTTGGAATAAGACAGATTGGGATTTAAATTCTGATTCTATCATTTTTATCTATAAAAACTAATATATGTAAATTCCAATCTTCAGTTCCCCTATCTGTAAATTCTGAAGGTATCTCACAAGTTGTTGTAAATAATAAATGAGATTATGGATGTTATGGAATGAATTGGGTACCCCCAACATTTATATATTGATGCTCTAATATCCAATGTAACTGCATTTGAAGATAAAGCCTTTGAGGTAGTAAGGATGAAGCCCTAATCTAATATAACTGGTGTCCTTATATAAAGAGGAAGACATCAGAGCTCTTCTTCTGTATGAACACAGAGGAAAGAGCACCGTGAGAGTATGTGCGAAGACAGTCATTGACAAGCCAGGATGAGAGGTCTTACCAGTAGCTAATCCTGCTGGCACTTTCATACTGAACTTCTGGTCTCCAGAACGGTACAGGAATAAGTGTTATTAAAGCCAACCAATCTGTGATATTTTGTTATGACAGCCGAAGTTGACTAATACAATGTATGTATATATGTAGATAGTGAAGGAAATGGCAACCCACTCCAGTATTCTTGCCTGGGAAATCCCATGGACAGAGAAGCCTGGTGGGCTACAGCCCATAGGGTTGCAAAGAGTTGGACACAACTGAGAGTTAGCACACATATTTGTAAAGCTAAAAAAAAAAAATCCACAAAAAACAAACAGAAAAACAATGCCCAGTACATAATACCTCCGTAACAAGTGGTTAACTACTATGACTACTTGCACTGTTACTACTATAGCGACTCAACAAATATAAGAAAAATACTACAGCATCATCTGCATATAATTATATAACAGGAGAAGGCAATGGCACCCCACTCCAGTACTCTTGCCTGGAAAATCCCATGGACGGAGGGAGGAGCCTGGTGGGCTGTAGTCCATGGGGTTGCTAAGAGTTGGACACGACTGAGCGACTTCCCTTTCACTTTTCACTTGCATGCATTGGAGAAGGAAATGGCAACCCACTCCAGTGTTCTTGCCGGGAAAATCCCAGGGACGGGGGAGCCTGGTGGGCTGCCGTCTATGGGGTCGCACAGAGTCGGACACGACTGAAGTGACTTAGCAGCAGCAGCAGCAGCAATGGAATTGGAGAATATACTGGAAAGAATATTTTTGACCCACATCTAGAAAAATGAAGGTTTTCTAAATGTGGAGGACGGCAAAAGTATTTCTAGCAAAAAAAATGAGGAAACATGTTTGGAAGATTTTATTTACCACACTGAACACTAGAAGACATAGTTGGGAAGACCAGATATCAGTTGTAAATAATGGGCCAGAGGGATATCTGGTTTCCTTCTAACTCCATTCTCTGATCTTTTCTCTGTTGCTCTCTACCTCATGACTTGAGTTGTATGAACTATAACTAGACATTCTTATGCCTTCTGGCTTTGACTCCAGTCAATGAAAAACCCCAAGAATATAGCAGAGGGAATGGAGAGAGATAGATCAAGATATTTATTCCTCTGGTTCCCTCTCTGGAAAGTAGTCTTGGACTGGCTATTCCCATTGTTTAGTGATCTTTACTATACATAATTTGATCTGTTCTGCCTCTGAGTTGCTTTCTTTCCAGGTGTTAGTAAGCTCCTTCTGTTAACTTTATTGCTGTGGGCCTAAGGGTGGCCATAAATCTTCCCTTAAGAGTCCTAGGTTCCTTCAATGTCCCATCATAAGTTCCCCATGCTCTGTCTACACCATTGTAATTCATCTTTTTGTAAGTAAACTCTCCTAGAGTTTTCCTGATTCTAGTACACTTTATGCTTCCTGTTAGAAATTTACTGATGAGTATTGACTGTTGTATTAAGACTTTACTCATTCATTTATTTATTCTATCATAAACATCTGTTGAGTGCTTGTAAAGTAGTTCTAAACACTCCCTCTGGTCTCACAGAATTTAAAGTCTTGTATGGCTTCCCCAGTAGCTCAGTGGTAAAGAATCCACCTGCCAATACAGGAGAAGCAGGAGACATGGGTTTTATCTCTGGGTCAGGAAGACCCCCTAGAGGAGGAAATGGCAACCTGCTCCAGTATTCTTGCCTAGGAAATGCATGGACAGAGGATCCTGGCAGGATACAGTCCATGGGGTTGTGAAGAGTCAGGCATGACTGAGTGACTGAGAACAAACACATGAGATACATACAAGTAAATAGCGATGAGAACATAGTATAATAGCTATTAAAGAAAGTATAAGATGCACAGGACTGTGTAGCAATGACACTGGACCTGGACATGATTCACAGGTGTGCAATGTGAAGTTGGCACAAGGCAAAAGAAAGCACTGAGGACATGGAGAGGAGGATATAGAAATTTAGTAAATAAGTAGATGATGCTACACTTTGGCAATGACAGGGAGTGAAACATGACAGGGAGTGTACATTTTGTCTAAAGAATTATCCACAGAAGCCTTGTGGTGAGAGCAGTCCATTGCTTTAGCCTGGATTGATATCTGGATATCGTCATTGTCCTAGGAAGCTTTGGGGTTAATCTGACTTCACTGGATGAAGTCAGTTTTGCTCCTCAATTGTTGCAGGGTGTCTGGGCAGCAGTGAAAGTTGCAAGGTGCAACTGGAAATTATCTTGCTCTCAAATTTGTCTTCTACACTTCAGAAATGACAATATGTTGATTTCTTCTCTACTGCTGTTTCTCATATTTTTTCACTTTAATATTCCTAAAATGAGTGATATTGTCTATATTAGTTAGGGTTTGCCAGAAGCAACAGAACCAATAGGATGTAGGTATAGGTTCTTATTTTAAGAAAGTGGCTCACATGATTGAGTGGGTGTGTGGGAGGGACATTTGGAAAATCTAAAATCTGTAGAGTAGATTGGCAGGCTGGAGTAACAGGGAAGAATTAATGATGCAGTCTCGAGTCTGAAGGGAGACTGGAGATTGATCTTGAGTCTGAAGGGTGACAGGAGGTCCTTCTTATGGCCTTTGCCTGATTGGATGAGGCTCACTCACATTAAGCAGGGTAATCTGCTTTACACAAAGTCTCCTGATTTAAGCATTAATTACATCTGAAAATACCTTCACAGCAGCACTTAGTATTTGACCAAAAGACTGGGCATCATAGCTTAAACAAATTGACAAAATTAATCATTGCAATAAATGTACATGACCTCCATATTTTCTCCACCTGCTCCCTCATTCAACCTTTAGCAATCTACATTCCAATCCCATCTCTAACCTGAAACATAGCTTCCTCAAAGGGCATAAAGTATTAGTAATTAGTATTACTAATTCCTTATTAGTAATTCCCGTGGCTTTTAAACTCCCTATACCTTTTGGTATGCTTAACTACTTCCACCCTCAAGGAATCATTCCTTTCCTTTTGATTTCAACACAATGTTAAACCTTCTTTTCTTCCTGCCTGTTTGACTAGATGTGAGCATCCTCCAAGGCTTAGTTATTCGTTCTGGGTTCTCCCCTTCTAATTCTTAATCTTGGAGAACATATCTATTATATTGATTTTATCTGTCAGGTTGCTGTCTATGACTTCTGGATTTTCTTATGTTTTGACCTCTTATCTAGGAGGTGTCTTGTTACTGTTGTACAATTCATCCAATTCCTAAAAAGTTGTTAGTTTTCCCCCATGGCTTCTGGCTGTCGATCTTGTAATCTGCTATTAGACTATTCCACATTAAACAATTTTGATTATATAGCTCTTCTGATCCAAGACCACAAGCACTTTGAGTATAAGCTACTCCACCTATTTCCCAAAATCTTTCATAATTTTGTCAACTGTCTGATCTTTTATCCTTTTACTTTGCTCTGATTAGGCAAATCTCTTCACTGTCATAGTTCATTTTATCCAATTCAAATTAGGTAATTTTTTGTGTGTGCTGGGATTATACAAATGAAAAATACAAGACAATATACCTTGCTCTTTCTATATTGACAATAGCAGATCTGTACCAGACATGCAGGAAGTAGATGGAGAATTTACCTAAACAACTCATGCTCATTCAATTCAGCCTATGACCAAGTATTTTAGTACTCATATAAACCAATTTTAGTGGGCAAGTGACTATCTGATGGGGCAGTAGGGTATAATATTAAGGTCAAAAGATGCCAGGAATCAATGTGTGTGTGACCACAGATATAAAGCTTGGCTTCTGTCTTTCTCACATGAAATCTCAGTTTTTACTAGCCCAATGTTGTTTTAATAGGTTAAAGAGAGTCAGCTTTGCAACAGCTCTAGAGGGATTAGGTTGAACTGCAGGGGTGAGAGTTTATGAATGGCTATTCAACATTGTGTAGCTCCATACACAAAATGACACTCCAGTCAGAGAAAGCCTTGCTCTTTCTCATGTGTCTTCAGTAAGGATTCCGTCACTCACAGTCCTTTACTTCTTCAACCAAGCATTTAATCTTGTTTTCTTTTTGGTTGTGCTGGGTCTTTGTTGCTGTGCAAAGGCTTTCTCTAGTTGCAGCGAGTGGGGGAGTACTCTTTGTTGGGATGCACGGACTTCTCATTACAGTGGCTTCTCTTGGGGAACAGGGGCTCTAGGTGCACGGACTTCAGTAGTTGCAGCGTGCAAGCTCAGTAGTTGTGGTTTGTGGGCCCTCGAGCACGCGGGCTTCAGTAGTTGTGGCTGCTTTAGAGCCCGGACTCAGTAGTTGTCATGCACAGGCTTAGCTGCTCTGCAGCATGTGGAATCTTCCTGGACCAGGCATGGAACCCATGACCTCTGCACTGGCAGGTGGATTTTTATCCACAGGGCCACCGGCAAAATCCCCACGCACTTCAATTTAACCTCTCCTTTAAGGTCCAGCTTCAGAGTTATTTCTTCCACAAAACATTTTGTTTGTTGTTTTCCTGATTACTCTGCTATCACTTATCTTCTCATAACCATATATTTGACTTCATAGATGATTACGAGACTAGCACTATGCCTGCAACATATTATGTGTACAAAAAGTATTTGTTCTGTCTCTCTCCACTCCTTAGAAAAGTGATTCTTATGTAATTATTTGCAATAATTTTCTTTCTTATGTAATTATTTGCAGTAATTTCATTGTGTTAATCTTGTTCTTTTCTAGCAATGTAGTAAGTACTCTTTAGGGTGGAGATTATGTCTTGTACTTACTCTTATCCTCTGACATTAATAGCATAGTGGTTAGAGGGTAGAAGGTGCTAAACAAATACTTTTTAACTGATGAGTGTTTGTTTTTAAGGAATGGAGAGAAGCAAAGAACAAATACTTACTGTACACCTAGTATGTTGCAGGCATAGTGCTAGCAATCACTCTTTCTCTCTCTCTCTCTGCGTGTGTGTGTGTGTGTAATTTAATCTTAGTGAAAGCAGAGAGAGATATTCTTATTTCTCAGTTTTCAGATGAGGAAGCAAAGACTTCTAGAAGTTAAATAATTTGGCCAGAATTGCAATAATTTGTTCTGATATAAACTTTGAGCTTATATCTGTCTGAATTCAAAGCCCATGTCTTGCCAAATCCACCATACTACTACCTTACTACTATCCACTTCCTACAGTGGATGCTATGAGGCACTAGCTAGATTCTCCCTCCAAGAATGAGGAACTTATTCTCCCAGGAGCTGAGACTACAGGTGGTTGAGAGCATTAGCCGTGTCCCTCTCTGGAACTTGCCCTCAGCTAAAGAGAGCAGCCTTACCTGAGAGGACGTACCCTTTCCAGGGGCAGTCCCTATGCAGTGATTGGTCCATGTTGGGACTACTCTGAGTGGTATCCTAATGCCATAGCTCTCAACAGGATTGACTGGACCTGGGGCTACATCGCAGTGTAACCTTTCTCTCTTCCCAATCCTACTTTCTTCACGATGCTACCCACTACGTTTATCTCAGAAGTTCCTCTCAGTAAACTTTTTCTATGTGCATTTCTGCTTCCCAAGAACTCATCTGCAACTTAGGTCATGTCTCAGCTAGTTATTAGGGGAGCATGCCCTGTTCTTGTCTCTTAATCATGGAGCAAAAGAAAAATTCTTTCCAAAGGCTTTCAGTAAATACCATGAGTGCTAAAGTTAGCTCGCAGGTGTTACCACTACTGTATTTTCCTCCCTCATTGCTTCCAATTCAAAGCAAAAATGTTCTTACCATGAACAGGACAGCGTAAACTTTGCTGTCCTCTTCCCATAAAGTAACTCCCTTAAATGCATGCAATCATACAAATCTATTATTGTTGATATATTTGTGAGCAATTTTCCCAGAAGACTGATGTTTAATTGTAGTCCAAATCATTTGAGGTTATCCAGCACACAATAAAGAATCCGCCCGCAATGCAGGAGACACAGGAGAAACAGGTTTGATCCTTGGGTCAGGAAGATTCCCTCAAGAAGGAAATGGCAACTCACTATAGTATTCTTGCCTGGAAAATTCCATGGACAGAGGAGCCTGGTGGGCTACAGTCCATGGAGTCATAAAGAGTTAGACACAACCGAGCAACAGAGCACACTTGCACATCCAGAACACACGAGGACAATTATTTTGACTACAGTTATATACTCACCCTGGTTCTTTTCCAATCCTGATGCCTTTGATTAAAACCAGATTCCACATTCTTGAGTTGTTATTTTGGCATATAACTAGACATTAAATTGGCATATCACTAGACATTAAAATTTGCTTTTCACAGGCAAATTGTGTAAAAAATCCATAAGTCATTGCTTGTGAATCTCACAACTCTTTGATTTCAGCTCTTTCATGCTTTTGTTGTGTCTGCATAGGAGAACACTCTCACTACACCCGAATGCTACCATGCATGTCCAGCTACTATTCAGACTGTGGCTGGAATATTACTAAAACCAGAAAAGTCATTTTTTGTTTTTCAGTTTCTAGGTAAGGCACTATCTACTGACAGAAGTTAGCTTATGCCCATTAAGGCACAGAAATTTAAACACAAGGGCAAAGCAGAAACGTGTACTACAATATTACTTTCTGAATGCCTTAGGGACCAATGTATTCTTTGCCCAGACACAAGCTCTATCTTGGGTAAATGTAGGACAAGAAAAAAGACTGAGGTAATTGTCAAGTCAGAAACAACCTTTCACCTGTAGGAACTCAAATCCTAGATAAATAATTAGAATTTCATGAAAATGAATAGAGAAGAAGGTAGAATAGTCAATGCAGTTATGTCTATAGTTATTGATTCTGCTTACTTTCCATTTAGTCCAATGCGGCTGAATAAACCAATGAAAAACTTATCTCCAATTCCCCTTTTCTGTTTGGCTAGGAGTGTCTGATATTTCACCACTGGTAGTCTGATTATGAGTTTCCCAGGTGGCGCTAGTGGTAAAGAACCCTCCTGCCAAAGCAGGAGATATAAGAGACCAGGGTTCAATCCTTGGGTTGAGAAGATCCCCTGCAGAAGGAAATGGTTACCCACTCCAGTATTCTTGCCTGGAGAATCCCATGGACAGAGGAGCTTGGCAGGCTACAGTCCACAGGGTCACAAAGAGTTGGACATGACTGAAGCAACGTAGCATGCACACATAATCTGATTATACCAGCTTTAGATTTCATTTTGCTGAGTCTTTGGGTTTTGTATTCTATCTTTCTTCACATTATTTCCCTTCTTCCAGCCATCCTACAGGAAGAGATCACAGCTGTGCTGCTATCCTTGACACTGTATCACTGGCCCATCACAGCCAAGCTGTAATATACAGAGGTCCCATCCCATGTAGCCATAATTGGTAATTAGATTCAGTATCAGTGAGGGGAAAATAACAGAGGGGCTCATCATGCATGATTTTTCCCAGACAACATAGAACAAAGGGTACCTATCTGGGTTGGATATTACTAGTAGAGCTCAAAGCTCTACTAAAACTTTCAGTACCTTGTTCAGAGGCAAGAAAGGAAGCAACACAAGCCCTGCGAAACAGACAGGGGTGACAAGCATTAACAGTACCATTATCTCAAGATAATGTTAAGCTGATAAAATATTTGGCCATGGCCTACGCTTTTATTTCCCATGGAAATATGGGTTTCAAATACCACAATCTATCACGGAATCTCAAGGGGACTGCACATTTTATAATGTATTAAATTCATGTAAACTGCCACTATGAAGACAGGAAATCTAATTTAGAGAAAAATATTCCAGCATAATAAGGAGGCTAAATGGAGGTGGCCACATTAGGCACACACTGGCGTTCTGGCTGACTATTTTCTTAATCAAAGAACATGTCAGTGGGAAGGCCACCAAAAATGATATGGGATTCAGAGCTGTCAGTTATTAGATGCACACAACAGGTAAATTAATATTTGGTGATAGGCTCCTGGTGCTTGAGGCTTGACAGCTTATGCAATGCTATTTTGGCATTACAAATACAGGGAGATCAGATTCTTTGTCATAGTCAACCAAATATCACTATTCCCAGGCTGTCACCAGGCTGTTTAGGAATCTGCATTAACTCTTTCAGGCCACCAAAAGCCTCTTTAGAAATTATTTTTTTTCCAGAAATTTACCACTTACAGGGAGAATATGTTGGAACAGCTAACTGGCCTGTAGTTTATGCATTATTATACAATCAGGACTGTAATGTTGAAGGGATCATGTGGACTGCCTTGTATCACACTCCCACTCCCCTCCATCTGCCTACAGAGTGAGAGGTTGCCTCCGATCACACATGGTGGCACAGCAGGAAGGAAAGCTCACTTCTATTCCATCAAATACAATTTACTGAAAAAAAAAAAAAAAGGATAATTTGTGAAATATACTGAGAGGTACTTTCTACTTTGTACATAATCAGATTCATGGGGAACATTTTACAAGCGAAGCAACAAAGACCCAGCAGCAAAGCAATGTGCCTAATGTACAGGTAAGGTGTGAACTGCTATCCGGTTCCACTGATTCCAGGCTCCGTGTTTTGCTCACTACATTGTATATTGCTTGTATTAAAACCAAGATGGCTTGGTAATAAAACTTTCCTTTGGATTAATGCATTTCCCTTATTAATCTGCTCTTTTCCAAATTAAAAAAAATGAACATGTCTACATTTTTTTCACACAAATCTTAGTGCAATTTAACTCATGTTTAAACATTGGTTTAATCAAGTCCTTTTCTCTTCCTCTTCCTCTTCCTTCCTGCCTTCATTTCTCCTCCTCCCCCTACCTCTCCTCCTCTATCTCCCCTTTCTTCTTCTTTTTTGTACTCCTTTTTTAGGAATAATACTTCCTAAAGATTAACTTGTCCTTTTCATGTTTATTTCTTGCACCATTCCTACTAAAAATGTCTACACAGTCTTCATTCCTTATTGGCACCTCATTTAATGTCTATTAACTTCTAAAGGTTATTGAGTCTTACAGACTGTTGTTTATATAATCATTGTTCAAGTCAAACGCAAAACTGACTTGTGGTTCTTAGTTTTGCAATCACTCAGAAGTAAAAATTTTAAAAATTACCCTTTTAGTTTTAATATAAATGAGTGGCATCTCTTACCATAACTGTCAGAAGCCCTGCAGTATACACTGTCAGATTACACCAAGCTGTAGTTCACTGAATTCTAACAGTCACCAGTTATGAAGGGACAGTTTCCCCACAAAGGCGTGTTTAGAAAATGAACCTTTTCCTATTTAGAAGGTCTAGCTTAGACTACATTAGCATCAAGGCCACTAATGATAAGATTTAATGGACACTTTAAAAAATTGTTAGATAAAACTCCTGTAATTGTTTTCAGATAACTCAAGTGACTCAACCCTGGTGGCATTTTTTTTTTTTTTAAGTTTGAACCTCTGAAACAGTGAGAAAGTATTCCATGAAAAAGGTGCTATGGCATGATCTTATTTTGAACAGGACTGGAGATCTCTGAAAGCATTCAGCATTGTGGGAGCTTTATGGTAAGACAGAGAAAGAATGTTCTGATCTCTTCCAAATTAAAATTTCAGGTGTGTTACCACCCATTCCCTCTACCTCTTCTCCAAGTTCTAGAAGATTAACCAAAGCTCAGGCAGATAGCTATAACGCTGATGGAATTTCCAGGGTTGTTGCTATTCCTAGGGTCCCTGAGGAAGCATCTGAGTGCAGCAGCAACAAAAGCATCCTAAGACGCACTGAGGTTTGTGTGAGTCTCAGCAGGCGGAACAGTGGGGGCTACCATAAGAAGAAGGTTAAAGAATATTCTTGGGCTTGATAAGTTTGAATAAACATTAGGCAGTGTCTCTGTGGTTCAGGAACAAATATCAGATTGGAAAACAGTCTGTGCCAGACTCTAACCACTGAAGTGACCAAACTGAATCCATTAGGGTGGGGTTGCATTTGCACTGTGTACTTACTGTATATGTTCAGCTAAAGACAACACGCGCACACACACAGGTTTATAACTCCCTAACATTTCACCTGGCATTCTTCTTGATGTAGAAATACCTTCAGGCAAGTGTTTCATGAGCCTATAGTCCCCACAGACATCTCCAAAGGCAAGCATCTCACTTTTATGAGCATGCTTCTTATGATTAAAGATACATATTCCTATTCAGTATGGTCCTTAAAAATGCATGTAAATTATTTCATATGATGCCCACCCAAAGAAACACAGACTTACTGTTAAAATGGAAAGGAAATGGTTGTGTTGGACTTACTAGCAGAGGGAATGATACTAACATTCTGTGGGTGACTGAAAAGAATTTCAAAGGTAATTTTGATTTTGGAACCTGAATTTTGGAACATTCTGATGATGTTCCACTCCACATGCTTAACTATGATGTTCAGAAACTGGTTTTTAGAGTAGTCACAAGTCAATGCCATTGAAAAACTAGTCACATTAGATATAGCCCATCTTTATATTTACATACAACCAAAGCAAAATAGTAAAAAAGAAATCCAAGATGTGAGTACCGTTTTCTGATTTCTACTTCTTCTAGACTAATATATACAGAGCTCGTTTGTTTGATATTATTAACAACAAGGTCTATCTCTCAAACACATACACATTGGCACACATAAATGTACATAATTGTGTCTTAATAGTTCTGTCTCAAAGGAACTTAGAAAATACATCAAAAAGTAAGTAATTCAAAAGATGAGCGTATACTGAAAAGTATTATTATTGGAAAAGCCATTATTCCTGTAAGGAGAATCATGAGCCAGAGTCCGTCTTGTGTAGCTCTTGTGAGTCTCTTTGGCTGGTATCATAAAGTAAGTATGCCCATGCAACGTAGGGCCCTCTGAAAGGTGAACTGTTTCCACATTTGTATAATTCTAGCTTCAGAACCTTCACCACAATAATTAGGGGTCCTTGTTAGTCCAGATAGCTTTAGGATTTCATGCAGATAGGGAAATGATTTACTGGAATAGTCTAATCCATACCATAGAAAGAGCACAATAAACTTTTTATTGTGAACTCAAGCACAATCACAACAGATTAGAAAAAGGTATACTTATTTTTATATCATTTCACACCAAAAAAATTAGAGAAAACCCTTAGGTAGTTTTTGTCCAAGAGAAAGATCTCAATGTGAGCTCAGTTTGGACGCCCCCTGTTTTTTCAGTATCTAAGTTCTGCTCATTGTTTGCCCATCTACACACAGCTCCTTACCCCACCCCAATCTGTGCTTGGACAACAATTTTGTCTAGTAGAACCATTATTGCTATTTGCATATTTTCAACATCCATTTGTAGTCACTGAAAGTTCACTTCGTATATCAAGAATTGATTCTTTTGCTAAAGAGTTTGGTTTTTCCTAAGTGAACTCTAAAATCTTCTCCATCCCTACCTACTACAACAGGAATGGCATGCCTGCTGGCTTGGCCATGCCCCTTTGTCTCTCCAGCATGGGTTTTATGCTCTTTCAGTTCTCATCGCTATGTTTTTGACTTCACTGCAGGATTGGGAAGAGATTATATTCCACCCTGTTGACCAGAAAAGAGCTTCCTGATAGAATCTGGACTGTGTAATTACATAAATATCCTCCTGTCTTCAGCAGCTTGAGAGAGTACAGCTTACTCATCTCATAACCAGTGTATGTGAGCTGTTATCACATTCAAAACAGAAATGAACCCAAAGAAGCTTTTTCTAAAGCCATTGTAAAAGTTAAGAGTATTTATGAGGATAAGTTGAATATATTCTTCACCCAAATCAAATTATCCTTGGCCTTACTGGGGTTTCCCTGGTAAAGCATCTGCCTGTAATGCAGAAGACCTGGGTTTGATCCCTGGGTTGGGAAGATCCCCTGGAGAAGGGAATGGCAATTATGAGGCTGACAACTGGGCCCCTAAATCCACTATGAAAAGTGAAAGTGTAAGTCACTCAGTAGTGTTCCACTCTCTGCAACCCCATGGACTGTAGCCCACCAGGCTCCTCTGTCCATGGAATTCTCCAGGCAAGAATACTGGAGTGGGTAGCCGTTCCCTTCTCCAGGGGATCATCCTGACCCAGGGATGGAAGCCAGGTCTCCCACATTGCAGGCAGATTCTTTACCATCTGAACCACCAGGGAAGCCCCTAAGTCACCATAATCTCTAATAAAAAAAGTTATTGGCTGATCTTACTTTCCAGTCTGACCCCACGCTTTGGGGTTGCTCTTGCCTTCTGAGATGGCCCACATTCTGTCTGTGGAACGTGTATCTCTCTAAATAAAACCTCTTTCACTTAAAAAAAAAATAATTCAGAAAGTGAGCATTTTTTCCCCATTGTTGTCACCTGCTAGCAAGAAATCTTTGGCATTCTGGAATCTTTGTTAAGAATCTTAAATCTCTAAGGAATAGATTTGTAATGTTACAATATTCTGTAGCATTTAGGTTTCAGAAATATTTCCCACTGGCCTTGTTCAGCCTACCCATTTTTACCCTCTATTTCTGGAGAAAAGTGACATTAAGGATATGTAAAATGTCAGATTTCTAACTGGGCTTCTGGTTGCTTTTTTTTTTTCAGTTGCTTTTGACATTGACTATGAAGCAACACCTTGAGAATGAAACTCCTCTCCTACATCTGAATTTATGTTAAGCCTTATGGTAGGGAGGGAAGATGGGGCTCTCTTATATTAAAGGGAAGGGATGCTTGGACACAGGATGAGATGGAATCTAGCCCAGATGTGACATCGAATCCAAGGTCATTTACAAATCTTTGAGACAAAAAGGTAGAAAATCCACACCTGATACAAAAGCAAACTCTAAAGATACCACCAGGAATTTACTTTGTGCATGTATGATAACCTCACTTTTTCTCCACCTTTTGAGTGGGGTGGGCCAGAAGGCAACTTTCACTGCTGCAAACCTGGCTTAATAACAAAGCTATCATTAGTTGATGAAATGGGGCAACTTCTGGGATCACATTGTATGTATGCTATGGGACTGTCTTCTTCCAAGCTCTAGTCATTGTCAGGTATTCATTTTCTCTAGACCTTAGAGTTAGTACTACTAGTAAATATGTGAATGTAAATATGCCTATTTATTATACAGTTCTCTAATTCCTTTAACATCTCAGTAGAGCAAGCTCACTAAAAGATGGTCTACAGTGTAAATCATTATTGTTAAGCAATGATTATTCAAAGGCTTGTAGCATTAAAAAAATACTTAAAAAATCATCTGAGGAGCAAAATTGTTCCAAATTCTCAGTATTTTTACCATATTGAGGACAATATTCTTAAAAGACCATTCACCCAGACTTTAGTATTAACTGTCAGCAACTCCATTTGCTATTCTAAGAACTAAAATCAAACTTCAATTAAGAAACCAGAACAGTAGAGAGGAGAGAGCTAAGTGATAAATGTTTCCTCATTTCTAGCAACTGGATTTTTTTCTTTCACTCAAAGAAATAAGAAGCAGGCAAATCTCCAGGCTGAGCTTTTGGGGGTGAGATTTTTCTCAGAACTCTACACCTAATTATCTGTATGTACCATCAGCCGAGATTCTCAAGGTACTTCTTATTGAAACTGACCTGGTAGGCATCCCAGGTCTTAAGGATGAATGAATAAATAACTTTGCTGAATGCTGCTGAATATGTGATAATGTAATTAGTATTCCTGCCAACAGAATTGAAAATGAGATGTTGCATCTCTAGGGACTTTTGTACTTCTCTGTAAATAGTTTCTCTTAAAATGCGCAAGATACATATGAGCTAAGCAAAAAGGTTCATTCTAAATTAAAATGCTATTATGCTACAGATGATGTGGATGAAGGGCTTACTGAATTGTCCCTCCCAGATTGACAGGGGAAAGCCATCATTTACATATTTTCCAAGCACATTAAGCCCCCGAAGACATCTGGTTTCTTTAAACAACAAAAAAAGCCATTTGGGTTAGAAGTAATCCACTAGAGGGACACAATAGTGATCCATTGCTGGTGTCTCCATGTTTGTAAAAATAAACACAAAATTCATTTGATACAAAGGAGAAGGAAAACAAACTGAGATCATTACTTTCTTATAGATTTCCAAATGAAGATTTTTAAAGTATAATGTTTCAAAATCATTACAGATTGCTGCCTCAATTTGTTTAAAACATTAAGGCATTTGCCACATTGGCACTAAATCAAGTCAATCTAATCAATTTCCCCTTGGATACTTCAGTAACTTAGAATTTAAATGTTAATCAGTTCCATTTGGATTATTTACATACAGGTGCATAGGAAATAATCCAATGGATTGTTGCCCAATATTTGCTAGCTAAAACTGCAAAGACAAGAATTATTTTTTCTTCCTTCCAGAGCATTTGCAAAGGATGAGTGAACTTCCTTCAGACTCAGCAGGACTTCCTCAATCTGGCTGTGTTTCAGCTCAAAATGATTTCCTCCTCAGAAACAAGCGCAGGATGTCAGTTCATCTCTCACTAGAAACAAGAATAGAGATGTATGTCTCATGGCTAAAGATTCAAATCAGGAAAATGTCTAGAGAGCAGCTGCTAGTGGGTCCAGTTCCTTTAATGGAATCACTATAAGCTAAAATAAACAAAGGAAAGCAGACCAAACGCTGAGCCAAGAATCAGAAGTGTTGGCCTAACATTGCCACTAACAAACTCTGTGACTATGAGCTAGTCTGGTAAGTTCTCTGGGCTTCAGTTGCTGCCTGTGTAAAGGAAAACAGCTTGAACTGGCTACTCTTTGATTTATTAAAATATGTTGAGTGTTTGCAATTTTCCAGTTCCTGTGATAACCACTGGGACTCCTACTGGGAAACCACCTCACAGAGCCTGTACTCTGGTGCACTAAAGTTGGTTTTCTGGCTCTTTAAAAAAAAAAATAAATTGACAATCTTGGTTGATTATTCTCAAAACTGTGAAGATTGCCAAAAGTCAGCATGAACTGCCCCTTCTGATATTTCAAAGCTGTGGCTAATCTTGCTTAAATTGTTTCCAAAGTGTTAGTTACTCAATCGTGTCCGACCCCATGGACTGTAGCCTGCCAGGCTCCTCTGTCCACAGGGTTTTCCAGGTAAGAATAGTGGAGTGGGTTGCCATTTCCTCTTCCAGGGGGATCTTCCTGACCCAGGGATCGATCCCAGGTTTCCTGCATTGCAGGCAGATTCTTTACCATCTGAGCAACCAGGAAAATAATTAATCAATTTATAAGGATTGGCCTATTATCAGTATCCATGGTTTTTATTAGCTAAAGATTCCATAACATCTTACAAATAGCATTTCATAAAAGCTTCCAGTATTGGAGATGGTGTGACCAGTGATCATTTTAGAGATGTTAGCAACACTTACCTGCACAGAATATGCACTATGCATTTTTGACCTCTTGGCTCCCCAGGTAATATGATTTTTCTCTACTTAGATTGCTTTCCTTTGGTAATCTTTATCCATCCTAAATCAGACTTGTTGACTCAGCAAATTTGCTACTTCCATCACAGAGAATTTTCCAAATAATATTAGTTTCCACTTTGCAAGGTGAACAACTACTATTTAATTGAGCAACTCCATTTGACAGACACTGAAATAGATTCTTTATATACAGACATTATTTCTATAGCCCTAAAGTCATTTCTCATCTCTGTTTCATTCATTCATTCACTCATTCCTTCATTTAACATATTTTTTGACCACTTATCACAGTGCTCTCCACCTTTTTGGCACCTGGGACCGGTTTCATGGAAGACAATTTTTCCATGGACTAGGGGTAGGGGGAGGATGGTTTGTGGATGATTCAAGTGTATTTCATTTATTGTGCACTTTATTTCTATTATTATTATATCAGCTCCACTCGGATCATCAGGCATTAGATCCCGGAGTTTGGGGACCCCTGCCTGGAGTTATTCTAAGTGCTGGGGATACATTGGTGAGCAAAACAGTCACCGCCTTCAAGGATTTTAGCTTCTTAATAGATAAGTTCATAGAAGATGAGATGCATCTTATTCTTTTCACTTGTTTTGCATGCAGCAGAAATAAATATTTGTTACAAAACTAGATGGCTTGTGTTGAAGAGGCAAAAACACAGAAGCCTGGAAGCAAAAAGACTGTGATATGGGATGGTTGAGAATTATTGTGCAGCAACTTTCTAGATGATTTGATTAAATTAAGTGCTGTTTATATCACTATCACTGTATCCACATCAAAAGGACTATAGTTAAAGTAGTCTCAGGAGTGACTGATAACGAAACATGTGCTTTTAAGAGTCCAACTCACCTGCCTGCCTCCGTCCCTTCCTTCTCCTCTCTCTCCCTCTTTTTTCCTTCCTTCCTCCCTCCCTTCTCTCCATCCTTCTCTAATCCCTTCCTTTCTTTATTCTTCTCCTTTTCTTCCAGAATTACCTGAATGCTTTTTATAATAACATTTGTTGTAAATTTTGCATCATTCATCTTAAAAAGTATTAGCATTAAAGAGATGAATGGTAGAGGGATACAACCTTAAATATAAAATCAAAGTATAAAATATCAAATACTGTGATTCAGGACTAGGGAAGTTTTATCAAGGCAAACGGTCTCAATAAAACTTAAGGTTATACTACCTACCAGTGATCAACTGCTTGTAAAGAAAGGTTCCATCACTCTTACCAATAAAGGTTGAGAAGTGGCATGATAGTGAAAGTGTGGTCAAAATTTTACTTTTTAGAATAAGAATTTCTTGGCAAGCATTTTCTCAAGTCAACATACATTAACTTTTTTGAAAGGTTAATTGCAGAGCCTCATTACTAAGATGGCTGAAAGCCTATTGGCTGGAAAGTTTGATAAAAGACAACTGAAAGCAGGAGAAACAAGTCTGTTTTTCTAAGGATACATCCAACGGATCAAGCTTTCATTCCCAATAGCACACAGATTTCCTGACTTTGAATCTGACACCCATAAATATTCCAGCTCAGTAGGTCTTTGGGTTCCCCGGTCTCTATAAATATACCATAGCTTTTGATTGTTTTATGATAGAAGTTTATTTTATTTTATTTTTGCCTGCACAGTTGGCTTTGTTTTTTTTCCTATGCTTTATAGACCCTTGTCTTTTTATTAGTTCAGTGTTCCCTGTTGATTTTGTGTTTTATATTCCTGCTGTCACCACCAGAACCTCACTGTAAACAAGAATGTTGTATCTCAGTGGGTTATTTTCTGTTAATGACCTGTGATACAGTATATAAATAAACCAGCAAGTCATCCACAGGTGCAGTTTATTAGAGTTATTGCACTGTGGCTCTGGTAATGTTCCTCGCTTCTTTAAAACTTTGCTGCTTTGAGAAGCAAAGGGGCCAGCTAGCTGGCAGTTGTGAAGAGAGAAAAATGAGCCTGTCACTTTGCAATGGATGGGAACCCAGCCTAATAATCATCATTTTAATTTCTCAGTGTCAACATCTAGGTTGCTGTATGACTTGAAAAATTCCACGAGGCTGAATTACCCAGATAAAGTATGTGGTCTGGTCCTAATGGCCTTCTCGAGCAGGAGTAGAGGGAGTGTGCAATGGTTCCTCCCCACACATAAAAAAAACAAAACCACCAGAAAAAACACACTATACTGCTCAATTAGAACAAGAGGGATTGTTTGGGGTTGCACACAGGTGCATAATGAAGACCGATAATGATAGCTTATTAATGAATTCTCGTAACCCCGGGTGAGGTAGGTGTTATTAAGACTCAGGTTCATGAGGGGCAATGGAGGCTAAGTAACTCACCCAGGGCCATGCGGTGAATCAGTCCCTTTGTGGGAACCAGAGACACCAAATGAGACCCTGCCACACTTCATGCTCTAACCATTAGATCATGGTCTGTCTTTGTCTTGGGATGAAATTAGCAGAAGCGAGAGTGGAGCTGAAAAGTCCAGAGCTAGAAGGGATATTTGGTAATGGTTTCAGAAGGGAACTGAAAGGTAATAAAGGAGTCTGAGGACACTAACGTGCTTCAGTGAGCAGATAGGTGCTTCTGGCTTTGAAATACATTACAAACGGATTCTGCCACACATCAGAAGCATTCAGGACTTGGAGAAGACAAGGGGAAAAAAAAAAAAAACAGGTAAAATGGAATGTACAGTAGAGGAGACTGATGCTCTGGACAGTCTATGCTGTTATGTAGTATACTTACAACATAATTTAGCTCTAAACCTTATCTTATTCGTCACCCTATGTAGCAAATAAGGCTGCAGGCTTTTACTTTACTAATTTTGAGCAGAATGTTAGCAGATAACCCTTTCTCTTTCCTGTTTTCTTATTGTTCATAAAAAGAATTGTATTCACTTATAAATATTTAAAGTTATCTATCACTGGTATTAAAAAAACAATCTCTAAGTTTTAGCCATGGATATCTAAGATGATCCTATTCTGAACTAACAAAAGCAGTCTGTGCATAACAATTCTCAGTAATTTAAGCTGTTTAACTAGTGCATGCAGAGCCATACCTGTCACTGAAATGATGAGTTTCACTCTGATGCATCTCAATCTTCAAATTTGTTACAGGTCCTTAATCAGACAGACATACTTATTTCTCTTTGCCGTGTTTGTTCTGGAAATATGTCTGCTCATTGGAACCACATGATCAGTTAGCTCCACTGTTTTTATCAAATATATCAAAAACATGCAATCCTCGTCATTGCATACAATTAGTTTGGTGAGTTAACATTCCAATAGAATTTATTCACATTTAGTAATTCAACTGAGAGTGAGCTATTGATGCATAATCTTAGAAACCAAATATTAGCACATAAGTTTTGTAATAGCTAACTCATAGCTATCCCATTCCATTCCATTTCTTATTTGCTATCACATAGTGTTGTCATTCGGAGAAGGCAATGGCACCCCACTCCAGTGCTCTTGCCTGGAAAATCCCACGGGCGAAGGAGCCTGGTGGGCTGCAGTCCATGGGGTCGCGAAGAGTCAGGCACGACTGAGCGACTTCACTTTCACTTTTCAATTTCATGCATTGGAGAAGGAAATGGCAACCCACTCCAGTGTTCTTGCCTGGAGAATCCCAGGGACGGGGGAGCCTGGTGGGCTGCCGTCTGTGGGGTCGCACAGAGTCCGACACGACTGAGGCAACTTAGCAGCAGCAGCAGCAGCAGCAGTGTTGTCATTATTTAATTCTTGGGGCATCATTATTGTTCATCTAGAGAGACAGCACCTGTTACTCGAGAGGCATGTAGCAGAGAAATGGCATTTTTCTTTGTTGTTGCCTTAAATAAGAGAAGCAGAGCTGCCAGAGCATGAAAATTATACCTGAGTTCTGTGTTCAACAATCTTAACTCTCCATTTCTCACCAACACTACTTTTGGGAAATTGATGGTCAAGTACCAAAGGCCTGCACCCATAAGCACTTCTCTCTATGTAAATAATGCTTGAGGATATTTATAGTCTCCTTGTTATTAGTAATTACACACCAAGACACAGTTAAAATGGTAAGAGAGAGGAAGGCCACTTCCAATAATGACTTCAGCCTTTCTCACTTTATGGAAACTCTTAAATTATTATCTAATGTTAAATCTACCAACTACTTTTTTTTTTCTTTTTTCCTTTTCTGGAAAGAAGAAAGAAACACCTATAGTTCTTGCTTTTCACCAAGCAAACTGTAAATTTTTAAAAAAGAATAGAAACATCAAATACTAATTGTAATACCTTTTTAATACCTAATATTTTTAAATTATTACCAATGATAGTGACAGTTAGGTACACAAGTGTCTCTCAGAACTTTTATTCTTCACTGGCCTACCAATTTATCATCTACTTAGAATCTTGCATTTTTATTACACCTAACTTATATTTCGGAGAAGGCAATGGCAACCCATTCCAGTACTCTTGCCTGGAAAATCCCGTGGATGGAGGAGCCTGGTGGGCTGCAGTCCATGGGGTTGTGAAGAGTCGGGCACGACTGAGCGACTTCACTTTCACTTTTCACTTTCATGCATTGGAGAAGGAAATGGCAACCCACTCCAGTGTTCTTGCCTGGAGAATCCCAGGGACAGAGGAGCCTGGTAGGAGGCTGTCTATGGGGTCACACAGAGTCGGACACGACTGAAGTGACTTAGCAGCAGCAGCAACTTACATTTTTACTAGTTTAATTCCTAACTTACTAAATAAGAGCAGATAAATGAAAAGTCTTACCTTTTGCCTGCTTTGAGAAATGAGTTAAGAGTGACACTTGAAATAAATGTTGGTATATGCTTGATTAAATGCATGTATGGATGTATATTAACATACATAATTTTTCTTAGTTATTTAAATGACATCTAATATTTCATCAAAAATTATACTTTAATGTAGAAAAAACACTTTCAAAAGAGCCTTCAGAGGTTAGAGTGTAAGATAATTAATGGAGAGAACTAAACCCTCCCCCCCTTCCCTGTTGCTTCTTGCGGTTGAAGCTTCTGGGAGAAGCAGACACCAGGAGGTACAGGGCAGAGTGGTCTCAGGTAGGTAGGAAATGACCTGCCAGAGGTAAGCATCACAGTGGACCAAGGGTAAAAGTAGTCAAAGTGTTGTTCAGTCATGTACAACTCTTTGCAACCCCATGGACTATAGCCTGCCAGGGTCCTCTGTCCATGGAATTCTCCAGGCAAGAATAATGGAGTGGGTAGCCATTCCCTTCTACAAGGGATCTTCCCAACCCAGGGACTGAACCCCAGGTCTCCTGAATTACAGGCAGATTCTTTACCATCTGAGCCATCAGGGAAATGATTCACTAATGCTATAGGCAAGTCCTTCTTCTCTGTCTCACAAGAGTGTTGCATGATGCACTTACAGCTTTTTTTTTCTGCCTCTATATTATCTCACTATCAATATGCCCATTTTTTTTTTTTCTTGAACTGGTGGGAAATGTTGGTGTTAGAAATCACAGTAGCTTAACTTTTGAAGGGAAATTAGAGATTTACTCAAACTGTCACCTAATGTCTGAATCTGTAACACATTATTCTTGCTGAACAGAAATCCACCTCTAACAGAATAGCTATAGTGATTGTAAATATACCACATGCCAAAGTAGATAGTATTCCACATCCTGCCTCCCTATAGCTTTCATCCATTTGTCTAGTCTGCTCCATGGAACAATCACGGTGAATGGCTCTCTTCCAGGTGTTACACTTCAGAGTTTTGACAGCAGCCATCCCTGGTTAGTTCATTTTCTCCTGACCTGAGATGCCACGTTACATCAGCAGGTCTTTAGATCACATGGTTATGAGACTGCCCTAACTTCCTGGATACTGTTTTCTGAATACATGCTGGTTTGTCAAGATCCCAACAGTAAATATTTTCTAAGAATGGAAACAGTATTCCAGATATGGTGTAATCAATGAAGTGTGTAATAAGAATATTGATTTCTAAGGCCTAGACAAAGGTCCGTCTAGTCAAGGCTATGGTTTTTCCAGTAGTCATGTATGGATGTGAGAGTTGGACTATAAAGAAAGCTGAATGCCAAAGAATTGATGCTTTTGAACTATGGTGTTGGAGAAGATTCTTGAGAGTCCCTTGGGCTGCAAGGAGACCCAACCAGCCCATCCTAAATAAGATCAGTACTGAGTATTCATTGGGAGGTCTAATGTTGAAGCTGAAACTCCAACACTGGCCACCTGATGTGAAGAGCTGACTCATTTGAGAAGACCCTGATGCTGGGAAAGATTGAAGGTGGGCGGAGAAGGGGACAACAGAGGATGAGATGGTTGGATGGCATCACATACTCAATGCACATGAGTTTGGGTGGACTCTGGGAGTTGGTGATGGACAGAGAGGCCTGGTGTGCTGCAGTCCATGGGGTCGCAAAGAGTCGGACATCACTGAGCAACTGAACTGAACTGAAGGCCTAGATATCATACCTCTTTTAAAGCCATTGAATTTGCTTAAATGTTTGATTAGCTTTATCATAGAATTGCTCATCAGAGAAGGCAATGGCACCCCACTCCAGCACTCTTGCCTGGAAAATCCCATGGACAGAAGAGCCTGGTGGGCTGCAGTCCATGGGGTCGCTAAGAGTCAGACAAGACTCAGCAAATTCACTTTCACTTTTCACTTTCATGCATTGAAGGAGATGGCAACCCACTCCAGTGTTCTTGCCTGGAGAATCCCAGGGATGGGGGAGCCTCATGGGCTGCCGTCTGTGGGGTCGCACAGAGTCAGACTCGACTGAAGCGACTTAGCAGCAGCAGCAGCAGAATTGGCTCATAGTAAGCTTGAAGGTGAATTTAACTCAGATGACCATTATATCTACTACTGCAGGCAGGAATCCCTTAGAAGAAATGGAGTAGCCATCATGGTCCACAAAAGAGTCTGAAATGCAGTACTTGGATGCAATCTCAAAAACGACAGAATGATCTCTGTTTGTTTCCAAGGCAAACCATTCAATATCACAGTAATCCAAGTCTATGCCCCAAACAGTAATACTGAAGATGCTGAACGGTTCTATGAAGACCTACAAGACCTTTTAGAACTAACACCCAAAAAAGATGTCCTTTTCATTATAGGGGACTGGAATGCAAAAGTAGGAAGTCAAGAAACACCTGGAGTAACAGGCAAATTTGGCCTTGGAATACGAAATGAAGCAGGGCAAAGGCTAATAGAATTTTGCCAAGAGAACGCACTGGTCATAACAAACACCCTCTTCCAACAACACAAGAGAAGACTCTACACATGGACATCACCAGATGGTCAACACCGAAATCAGATTGATTATATTCTTTGCAGCCAAAGATGGAGAAACACTATACAGTCAGCAAAAACAAGACCAGGAGCTGACTGTAGCTCAGACCATGAATTCCTTATTGCCAAATTTAGACTTAAATTGAAGAAAGTAGGGAAAACCACTAGACCATTCAGGTATGACCTAAATCAAATCCCTTATGATTATACAGTGGAAGTGAGAAATAGAGTTAAGGGACTAGATCTGATAGATAGAGTGCCTGATGAATTATGGACTGAGGTTCGTGACATTGTACAGGAGACAGGGATCAAGACCATCCCCATGGAAAAGAAATCAAAAAAGCAAAATGGCTGTCTGGGGAGGCCTTACAAATAGCTGTGAAAAGAAGAGAAGTGAAAAGCAAAGGAGAAAAGGGAAGATATAAGCATCTGAATGCAGAGTTCCAAAGAATAGCAAGAAGAGATAAGAAAGCCTTCTTCAGTGATCAATGCAAAGAAATAGAGGAAAACAACAGAATGGGAAAGACTAGAGATCTCTTCAAGAAAATTAGAGATACCAAGGGAACATTTCATGCAAAGATGGGCTCGATAAAGGACAGAAATGGTATGGACCTAACAGAAGCAGAAGATATTAAGAAGAGGTGGCAAGAACACACAGTGAACTGTACAAAAAAGATCTTCATGACCCAGATAATCATAATGGTGTGATCACTGACGTAGAGCCAGACATCCTGGAATGTGAAGTCAAGTGGGCCTTAGAAAGCATCACTATGAACAAAGCTAGTGGAGGTGATAGAATTCCAGTTGAGTTATTCCAAATCCTGAAAGATGATGCTGTGAAAGTGCTGCATTCAATATGCCAGCAAATTGGGAAAACTCAGCAGGGGCCACAGGACTGGAAAAGGTCAGATTTCATTCCAATCCCAAAGAAAGGCAATGCCAAAGAATGCTCAAACTACTGCACAATTGCCCTCATCTCACACGCTAGTAAAGTAATGCTCAAAACTCTCCAAGCCAGGCTTCAGCAATATGTGAACCGTGAACTTCCTGATGTTCAAGCTGGTTTTAGAAAAGTCAGAGGAACCAGAGATCTAATTGCCAACATCCGCTGGATCATGGAAAAAGCAAGAGAGTTCCAGAAAAACATCTATTTCTGCTTTATTGACTATGCCAAAGCCTTTGACTGTGTGGATCACAATAAACTGTAGAAAATTCTTCAAGAGATGGGAATACCAGACCACTTGACCTGCCTCTTGAGAAACCTATATGCAGGTCAGGAAGCAACAGTTAGAACTGTACATGGAACAACTGACTGGTTCCAAATCAGGAAAAGGAGTATGTCAAGGTTATATATTGTCATCCTGCTTATTTAACTTCTATGCAGAGTACATCATGAGAAACACTGGGCTGGAAGAAGCACAAGCTGGAATCAAGATTGCCGGGAAAAATATCAATAACCTCAGATATGCAGATGATACTACCTTATGGCAGAAAGTGAAGAGGAACTAAAAAGCCTCTTGATGAAAGTGAAAGAGGAGAGTGAAAAAGTTGGCTTAAAGCTCAACATTCAGAAAACGAAGATCATGGCATCTGGTCCCATCACTTAATGGGAAATAGATGGGGAAACAGTGGAAACAGTGTCAGACTTTATTTTTCTGGGCTCCAAAATCACTGCAGATGGTGACTGCAGCCATGCAATTAGAAGACACTTACTCCTTGGAAGGAAAGTTATGACCAACCTAGATAGCATATTCAAAAGCAGAGACATTACTTTGCCAACAAAGGTCCATCTAGTCAAGGCTATGGTTTTTCCTGTGGTCATGTATGGATGTGAGAGTTGGACTGTGAAGAAAGCTGAGTGCTGAAGAATTGATGCTTTTGAACTGTGGTGTTGGAGAAGACTCTTGCGAGTCACTTGGACTGCAAGGAGATCCAACCAGTACATTCTGAAGGAGATCAGCCCTGGGATTTCTTTGGAAGAAATGATGCTAAAGCTGAAACTCCAGTACTTTGGCCACCTCATGCGAAGAGTTGACTCATTGGAAAAGACTCTGATGCTGGGAGGGATTGGGGGCAAGAGGAGAAGGGGACGACAGAGGATGAGATGGCTGGATGGCATTACCGACTCGATGGACGTGAGTTTGAGTGAACTCTGGGAGTTGGTGATGGACAGGGAGGCCTGCCGTGCTGCGATTCATGGGGGTCGCAAAGAGTCGGACACGACTGAGCAACTGAACTGAACTGAAGCTTGAAGTCAGTCAAGAACTTCAGACACTTTCATTTATATATAGGCTTTCCAGAGGGTGCTAGGGGTAAAGAACTTCCCTACCATTGCAGGAGATGTAAGAGTTGTGGGTTTGATCCCTGGGTCAGGAAGATCCCCAGGGGAAGGGCATGACAATCTACTCCAATATTCTTGCCTGGAGAATCCCATGGGCTACAATCTATAGAGTCACAAAGAGTTGGATACAACTAAAGTGACTTACTAACTAGGTCTTTCCTACCCTGCCTTTATGTGTCATAAGATTATATTAATAGATCAAGTATTGGAGATGATGCGGTTTATGTGCTATTATGTGCTTATAAGCTCCCACCTGAAGTATCTCTGTTTGTTCATAACCTTGAGAGTTCTCCAGGTGAAATCCACAACTGGTCCACATAGACAGAGAGCAGGAAGTCACAAGAAAGAGGCGGACCACTCCAGATTGGCAGAGGGCAGTTTGAATAAAAAAAGGAATTTACATACAAGGCTTGTCTTAGGTGGGCACAAGAGGAATAGTATTTTAGAAGTTTATAAAGAGGACTTCCCAGGCCTCTTCCCAGGTGGTGCTAGTGGTAAAGAACCCACCTGCCAAAGCAGGAGACATAAGAGACGTGGGTTCAATCCCTGGGTGGGGAAGGTTCCCTGGAGGAGGACATGGCAACCCACTGCAGCATTCTTGCCTGGAGAATTCCATGGACAGAGGAGCCTGGCAGGCTACAGCCCATAGGGTCACAAAGAGTTGGACACGACTGAAGTAACTAACACTTCTGCTTCCAGAGAGGTCTTAAATGGGTTCAGTCACTGGATGGTCTCAAAACACACTACTCTCTCAAGGCTGCATTCTTGAAACAGCTCTGACTATGGGAACAGTGGTCAGACAAGGGGATGGGGAAGGACAAAGGGGTGGGGAAAGACAAGGGAGTGGGGAAGGACAAGATTCCCACCGTCCAAGTCCAGCTCTTGTGTTAACTGGCAATCACATCCTCTTGATGTGTTCATTTCTGCATCTTGCACCTTGAGACATATTGATATACTTTAGTATCTGGAGTGAAGGACAAGAATACTTAGGGGATTTAAGGAGATGTCTTATGAGGAACTGTCAAAGGAAGTGGGAAGAAGCATAAAGAAAAAGTGATGTGATAGCTTTTTCTTCTGAGAGCTTGCTTCAAACGTCTGAATGGCTGATATCCAAAGGTAGAAGTTAAACTACTGTATGTTAAAACAAGGCAAAATTTAATGCACAATAGGAATAATTCTCTTATCATTAGATTTTTTTTCAAAAGTGGCATAGGCTATTTTGGGCAATAGTGAAAATAATTTAAACAGTGGAAAAATTACTGACAGAAGATACTGTTAAGGGAATTAATTTGTCCGATGGAGCCTGGGCTAAATTATTTTTTTTATATTAATGAGTTTATACATATTTTTGGAACCAAATAACATTAACATTTATCCTCACTAGATGTTATTTTATTACTTCAGCCCAATCTTTACTTTGTCATATCCTGTAAGCAGTATCATTTGCATTCTTTATAAATGTTGTTTTTATGTTCTTGTTTAAGTTATAGATATAAACATGGGTAGCCACATTTTTCGGAGAAGGCGATGGCACCCCACTGCAGTACTCTTGCCTGGAAAATCCCATGGACAGAGGAGCCTGGTAGGCTGCAGTCCATGGGGTCACTAGGAGTCGGACACGACTGAGCGACTTCACTTTCACTTTTCACTTTCATGCATTGGAGAAGGAAATGGGAACCCACTCCAGTGTTCTTGCCTGGAGAATCCCAGGGACGGGGAGCCTGGTGGGCTTCCGTCTATCGGGTTGCACAGAGTTGGACATGACTGAAACAACTCAGCAGCAGCAGCAACAGCATAGCCACATTTTTAGGGCTCCAGTTGTTACTCTAAACTGGGTAGCATGTGAAAACCCATAAAGGAAACAGTTATTGAGTATGCATTTTAATATTTTATTCTATAGGATAGTTTAGATGAATTTTTTCATTGATTTTCATCACAGTTCTTTGATCTACCACCTTATAACACCACAGCAATCCAAAGAAAGAAGCAGGGTAGAGTGGTGAAGGGAGTTTGGTATGAGTACATGAGCACACTTGTGCTGACTGCCAATGTGTTTGCTTTCTGACATAGGACCAACTGGAAGCTGCAGCGTAGATGGAGGGATAGGGTCAGGGTACAATGGGCTTCAAGTCTTGGTATGTTAATGGGGGACAAATCATATAAGAGTCCTGGGGCTAAGCAGTGATCATTCAGTCTGAAACACATGAATAGTAAAGAAAGGAATAACCTGGGCTACAAAAAGGATGCAGTGGTTTGTAGGAGGTTGAAGATGTAGGAGAATATAGCGTCCACATCTAGAAAATGACAGAAGCAAGACAGTGGGCAGAGTGAAGGGAGCATTCAGTTGGAGATGAATCCAAAACAACCTCATGAACAAATCAGCTTCTGCTCGAGCATCCCCTGAGATAATGGACTTGTTGGTCCTCAGAAGACTGAGCATGTGGTCAAGGGTAGACACTCAAAATTCTTTTCTGTAACTTTTTTCTGCAATATATTGTTCCTCCTTTTGGAGATTGACACTTTTGCACATTTATAGTCCTAATTATAAATAATTATAATTTTTCAAATATCCTAAATAGTGACATAGATGGCATTGAAATTATTTCAGCTGAAAAGATATAACTCATATAGACCTAGATACGTAAACAGCTTGGTTAAAAGATCCCATAGCATCTCTAAACCCCAAGACCTAAAAGGCTTTGAACCACTTGAATTTTTTCTTAAAGTTTGTGTTAACTTCCTCTTTTAACCTTAACTGATATAAACCATTAGTTTGACTCAGGGCTACTACCATATAACAGATGCTTTTGTTGAGAATGAATATTTTGTTGCATTCTTTTTTCTATTTTGTGACTTTGTGTGTAATTGCATTAAGTGACATGATTAACAGTGAGAAGAAGAAAGGCAGCATCTGTCAATATTAGTCACATAGAGATTGGAGTTACTGTAGATGCTTCAGTGTGGTACAGCTATGAAGCATATTATTGAATAGTAAGGTACATCTGGTCCCATCACTTCATGGGAAATAGATGGGAAAACAGTGGAAACAGTGTCAGACTTTATTTTTCTGGGCTCCAAAATTACTGCAGATGGTGACTGCAGCCATGAAATTAGAAGACGCTTACTCCTTGGAAGGAAAGTTATGACCAACCTAGATAGCATATTCAAAAGCAGAGACATTACTTTGCCAACAAAGGTTCATCTAGTCAAGGCTATGGTTTTTCCAGTGGTAATGTATGGATGTGAGAGTTGGACTGTGAAGAAGGCTGAGTGCCAAAGAATTGATGCATTTGAACTGTGGTGTTGGAGAAGACTCTTGAAAGTCCCTTGGACTTCAAGGAGATCCAACCAGTCCATTCTGAAGGAGATCAGCCCTGGGATTTCTTTGGAAGGAATAATGCTAAAGCTGAAACTCCACCTCATGCGAAGAGTTGACTCATTGGAAAAGACTCTGATGCTAGGAGGGATTGGGGGCAAGAGGAGAAGGGGACGACAGAGGATGAGATGGCTGCATGGCATCACTGACTTGATGGACGTGGGTCTCAGTGAACTCCGGGAGTTGGTGATGGACAGGGAGGCCTGGCGTGCTGCGATTCATGGGGTCGCAAAGAGTCAGACATGACTGAGCGACTGATCTGATCTGATCTGATATAAGATTAAAAAATACAGACAGACAAGTTGCTGAAGGATTTTAGTGACCATGATAAATAAAAACTAATAAAATAAAATGCATATGGCAAAACCTAGAATATCTTAACCATTTATGTATCAAGTGAGTTTGACATTAGACAACTATAGGTATTAACTGGTTTATAGGGCTTCCCTGGTGGCTCAGACAGTAAAGAATCTGCCTGCAATGCAGGAGACCCAAGTTCAATCCCTGGTTCAGGAAGATCCCCTGGAGAAGGGAATGGCTACCCTCTCTAGCATTCTTGTCTGGAGAATTCCATGGAAATGGGGTGCCTGGAAGACTATGGTCTATGGGGTTTCAAAGAGTCAGTTGTGACTAAGCAACTAATACTTTCCGTTTTAAAAAGATATTTTTTTATTGAAAAATAATTGCTTTACAGATTTTTGTTGTCTTCTGTCAGAACTCAACATGAATCAGTCATAGGCATACATACATACATTCCCTCCCTTCTGAACTTCCCCCCCATCTCCCTCCCCATTCCAAACCTCCAGGTAGACACAGAGCCCCTGTTTGAGTTTCCTGAGCCATACAGCAAGTTCCCATTGGCTATCTATTTTACATATGGTAATGTAAGTTTCCATGTTACTCTTTCCATATACCTCACCTTCTCCTCCCCTCTCCCCATGTCCATAAGAGTATTCTATATGCCTGTTTCTCCACTGATGACCTGCAAATATATTCTTTAGTACCATTTTTCTAGATTTCTAGTACCATTTTCTAGATTTCTATGCATTAGGATACAATACTTATCTTTCTGTTTTTGACTTACTTCACTCTGTATAATAGGTTTTAGGTTCATCCACCTCATTAGAATTGACTTAAATGTGTTCCTTTTTATGGCTGAGTAATATTCCATTGTGTATATGTACCACACTTCTTTATCCATTCATCTGTCGATGGACATCTAGGTTGCTTCCATGTTCTAGCTATTGTAAATAGTGCTGCAGTGAATAATGGGATACATGTGTCTTTTTCCATTTTGGTTTCCTCAAGGTATATGCCTAGGAGTGGGATTTCTGGGTCATATGGTGGTTTTATTTCTAGTTTTTTAAGGAATCTCCGTACTGTCTTCCATAGTAGTTGTATCAATTTACATTCCTACCAACAGTGCAAGAACATTCCCTTTTCTTCACACTCTCTCCAGCATTTGTTTGTAGATTTTTTGATGATGGCCATTCTGACCAGTGTGAGGTGAAATCTCATTGTGGTTTTGAGTTGCATTTCTCTGATAATGAGTGATGTTGAGCATCTTTTCATGTGTTTGTTAGCCATCTGTATGTCTTCTTTGGAGAAATGCATGTTTAGGTATTTTTCCCACTTTGTGATTGGGTTGTTTTTTTGGTATTGAGTTGTATGAGCTGCTTGTATATTTTGGAAATTAACCCTTTTTCAGTTGTTTTATTTGGTATTATTTTCTCCCATTCTGAGGGTTGTCTTTTCATCTTGCTTATAGTTTCCTTTGTTGTGCAAAAGCTTTTAAGTTTAATCAGGTCCCACTTGTTTACTTTTGTTTTTATTTCCATTACTCTAGGAGATGGGTTATAGAGGATCTTATTTTGATTTATGTCATTGAATGTTCTGCCTATGTTTTCTTCTAAGAGTTTTATAGCTTCTGGTCTTACATTTAGGTCTTTAATCCATTTTGAGTTTATCTTTGTGTATGGTGTTGGGAAGTGTTCTAATTTCATTCTTTTACATGTAGCTGTCCAGTTTTCCCAGCACCATTTATTGCAGAGGCTGTCTTTGCCCCATTGTATATTCTTGCCTCTGTCAAAAATAAGGTACTCATAGGTGCATGGGTTTATTTCTGGGCTTTCTATCTTGTTCCATTGGTCTGTATTATTTCTGTTTTTGTGCCAGTACCATACTGTCCTGATGACTGTAGCTTTGTAGTATAATCTGAAGTCAGGATGACTGATTCCTCCAGCTCTGTTCTTTTTTCTCAAGACTGCTTTGGCTATTCAGAGTCTTTTGTGTTTCTGTACGAACTGTGAAATTCTTTGTTCTAGTTCTGTGAAAAATGTCACTGGAAATTTGATAGGGATCGCATTGTATCTGCAGATTGTGTGTGTACTATAGTCATTTTCACAATATTGATTCTTCCTACCCAGGAACATAGAATATCTCTCCATCTGTTTTTGTCATCTTTGATTTCTTTAATTAGTGTCGTATGGCTTTCTGTGTACAGTTTTTTTTGTCTCCTTAGGTAAGTTTATTCCTTGATATTTAATTCTTTTTGTTGCAATGGTGAATGGGATTGATTTCTTAATTTCTCTTTCTCATTTTTCATTGTTAGTATATAGAAATGCAAGTGATTTCTGTGTATTGATTTTGTATCCTGCAACTTTTCTAAATTCACTGATTAGCTCTAGTAATTTTCTCATACTATCTTTAGGGTTTTCTATGTACAGTATCATATCATCTGCAGTGAGAGCTTTGCTGCTTCTTTTCTGATCTGGACTCCTTTTATTTCTTTTTCTTCTCTGATTGCTGTAGCTAGGACTTCCAGAACTATGTTGAATAATAGTAGTGAAAGTGGACACCCTTGTCCTGTTCCTGATCTTAGGGGCAATGCTTTCAGTTTTTCACCATTGAGAATACTATTTGCTATAGAGTTATCATATATGGCCTGTGCCCTGTTGAGGTAGGTTCCTTCTATGCCCATTTTTTGAAGAGTTTTAATCATAAATGGGTGCTGAATTTTGTCAAAGGCTTTTTTTTGCATCTACTGTGATGATCATATGGTTTTTATCTTTCAATTTGTTCATATGGCATATCACATTGATTCACATATATTGAAGAAGCCTTGCATCCCTGGAATAGACCCAGCTTGATCATGGTATATGAGCTTTTTGATGTGTTGTTGAATTCTGTTTGCTAAAATTTTGTTGAGGATTTTTGCATCTATGTTCATCAGTGATATTGGCCTGTATTTTTCTTTTTTTGCGTTGTTTTTGTCTGGTTTTGATATCAGGGTGATGGTGGCCTCATAGAGTGAGTTTGGAAGTGTTCTTTCCTCTGCAGTTTTTTGGAAGAGTTTTAGAAGGATAAGCATTAGCTCCTCTCTAAATGTTTGATAGGATTCTCCTGTGAAGCCACCTGGTCATGCGCTTTTGTTTTTTGGGAGATTTTTTAAATCACAGCTTCAATTTCAGTGCTTGTAATTGTATTGTTCATAATTTCTATTTCTTCCTGGTTCAGTCTTGGGAGATTGAACTTTTCCCAGAATCTGTCAATTTCTTCCAGGTTATCCATTTTATTGCCATATAGCTAGCTGTTCATGATAGTCTCTTAAAATTGTTTGTATTTATGCATTGTCTGTTGTAATCTCTCCTTTTTCATTTCTAATTTTGTTGATTTGATTCTTCCCTCCTTTTTTCTTGAATCTGGCTAAAGGTTTGTCAATTTTGTTTATTTTCTCAAAGAACCAGCTTTGGCTTTTATTAATCTTTACTATTGTTTCTTTCCTTTCTTTTTCATTTATTTCTGCTCAGATCTTTATAATTTCTTTCCTTCTAATTTTGGGGGTTTTTGTTCTTCTTTTTCCAGTTGTTTTAGGTGTAAAATTGGGTTGTCTATTTGACATTTTTCTTATTTCTTGAGGTAGTATTTTATTGCTATAAACTTCCCTCCTAGAACTGCTTTTGCTGCAGCCCATAGGTTTTGAGTTGTTGTGTTTTTATTGTCATTTGTTTCTAGAAATCTTTTGATTTCCCTTTTGATTTCTTCAATAACCTGTTGGTTGTTTAGAGATGTATTGTTTAATTTCCATGTGTTTGTGTTTTTTTTCCATGTGTTACAGTTTTTTTTCTTGTAATTGACATCTAGACTCATAGTGTTGTGGTTGGAAAAGATGCTTGATATGATTTCAATTTTCTTAAATTTACTAAGGTTTGATTTGTGACCCAAGATGTGGTCTATCCTGGACAATGTTCCATGTGCACTTGAGAAGAAGGTGTATTCTTCTGCATTTGGATGAAATGTCCTGAAGATATCAATGAGATCCATCTCATCTAATGTATCATTTAAGACTTGTGTTTCCTTATTAATTTTCTGTTTTGATGATCTGTCCATTGGTGTGCGTGGGGTGTTAAAGTCTCCTACTATTATTGTGTTACTGTCAATTTCTCCTTTTATATCTGTTAGTGTTTATCTTATGTATTAGACGCTCCTATTTTGGGTACATAGATGTTTACAATTGTTATGTCTTGCTCTTGGATTGATCCCTTGATCATTATGTAGTGTCATTCCTTGTCTCTTGTAATATTCTTTATTTTAAGGTTTATTTTGTCTGATATGAGGATTGCTACTCCAGCTTTTGTTTGCTTCCCATTTGCATGGAATATATTTTTCCATCCTCTCACTCTCAGTCTATATGTGTCTTTAGGTCTGAAGTGAGTTTCTTGTAGACAGCATATGTATGGGTCTTGTTTTTGTGTCTGTTCAGCTAGTGCGTGTCTTTTGGTTGGAGCATTTAATCCATTTACATTTAAGGTAATTATTGATATATATGTTCCTATTGCCATTTTCTTAATTGTTTGGGATTTGTTTTTGTGGATCTTTTTCTTTTGTATTTCTTGACTATATAAGTCCTTTTGACATTTGTTGTAAAGCTGGTTTGGTGGTAATGAATTCTCTTAACTTTTACTTGTCTGAAAAGCTATTTCTCTATCAATTTTGAATGAGATTCTTGTCGGGTAGAGTAATCTTGGTTGTAGATTTTTCCTTTCAGTACGTTAAATATATCCTGTCATTCCCTTCTGGCCTGCAGAGTTTCTGCTGGAAGATCAGCTGTTAAGTGCACAGGGGTTTCCCTTGTATGTTACTTGTTGCTTTTCCCTCGCTGCTTTTAATATTCTTTCTTTGTGTTTAGCCTTTGTTAATTTGATTACTATGTGTCTTGGCATTTTTCTCCTTGGGTTTATCCTGTATGGGACTCTTTGTGCCTCTTGGACTTGATTGACTATTTCCTTTTCCATGTTAGGGAAATTTTCAACTATAATCTCTTCAAAATTTTTCTCATACCCTTTCTTTTTCTCTTCTTCTTCTGGGACCCCTATAATTCAAATATTGGTGCTTTTGATGTTGTCCTAGAGGTCTCTGAGACTACCCTTAGCTCTTTTCATTATTTTTACTTTATTCTGCTCTTCAGAAGTTATTTCCACCTTTTTATCTTCCAGCTCACTGATTTGTTCTACTGCTCCATATATTCTGCTACTGATTCCTTCTAGAGTATTTTTAATTTCAGTTATTGTGTAGTTTGTCTCTGTATGGTTATTCTTTAATTCTTCTAGGTCTTTGTTAATTGATTCTTGCATTTTCTCCATTCTGTTTTCAAGGTTTCTGATTATCTTTACTATCATTATTCTGAATTCTTTTTCAGTTAGTTGCCTATTTCCTCTTCATTTATTTGGACTTCTGTGTTTCTAGTTTGTTCCTTCATTTGTGTAGTATTTCTCTGCTTTTTCATTATTTTTTTTAACTTATTGTGTTTGAGGTCTACTTTTCCCAGGTTTCAATGTTAAATTCTTTCTTCCTTTTGGTTTCTGCCCTCCTAAGATTGGTCCAGTGGTTTTTGTAAGCTTCCTATAGGATGAGATTTGTGCTGAGTTTTTGTTGTTGCTGTTTATTTGTTTGTTATTCCTCTGATGGCAAGGCTGAGTGAGGTGGTAATCCTGTGTGCTAATGGTTGGGTTTGTATTTTTGTTTTGTTTGTTGTTCAGATGAGGCATCCTGCACAGGGTGCCACTGGCGGTTGGGAGATGCTGGGTCTTATATTCAAGTGGTTTCCTTTGTGTGAGTTCTCACTATTTGATACTCCCTAGGGTTAGTTCTCTGGTAGTCTAGGGTCTTGGAGTCAGGGCTCCAACTCCAAAGACTCAGGTCTTGATGTCTGATCATGAACAAAGATTCCACAAGTGGTTTGTTATGGCATTAAGTGAGATTAAAACAAATGCTCCTAAATGAGAAACCAAAGATGAACTCCAGACAAATGGCAGTTACAAAATCAGGCAAATAATAATTAAAATAATGGAATATACATTTACATATATACACCCATAAGCAAAGTCAAAACAGTGCAACAAAAATAAAGTACAATAGATTGACCTGGTGAACAAAGGAAACCAAAAATTATATCTACCAGTTAAGAGCAGAACTAACTAAAGCACAAACTGGAAAACAAAACTCAACAAGGTGTCAAGTGGGGAATAAAGCAATGAAAATAAAACCAACAAATATGTTGAGAGGAAAGAAAGAACAGAAAGAAAGACTGGATATGTAACGTTAAATAGAGGCAGATGAAGAAGAAAGATTTATATACATTAAAGATTAACTGCAAGGGGAAAAGACCAGTAGGAAAGGCAAACAAAGGAATAGATGTAGAAAAAAATAATAGGTTTAAAAATAATTAAAACTATAAAAAAGAGAAAAGAAAAAAAAAAAAAAAAAAAGGAAAACTCCAGAGAAGTACAAAAGCCCAACGTAGAGGCAGAGGTTTATAACAACAATAAAAAATGTGATTGAGAAATGAAAAAGTTCAAAGCTTAATTAAATGTCACAGTGCCAGTAAAATCGACAACTGCAACAGAGAGGGGGAAAAAAGGAAAAAAAAAAATAGAAAAAAATATCCAAAAGAATCTACAGAACAAGTCAAAGCATAAGAATAATAAATGTTTTTCTTGATTCACTGCTATCAGAGTCCTTCCCTTGCTGGGAGTCACTGTCCACCTAACCTCCCTGGGATGCCCTCCAACACTGTGTTGATCTCGGCCTGCTGTAGGGGCGTCTCAGATTCTAATCTGGTCATACTCCTGTGTGTTCTTGCCTTCAATATCCATAGCTATCAGAACTAGTGCATTTTCTTTTGTGGGAGCTCTCAGTGTCCTTGTATATATTCCATGGACACAAAGTCTGCCTAGTTCATCATGTGGATTTAATCTACAGCTTGCATAGCTGGTGGGAAGGTTTTGAGTCTTCTGCCTTAGCCACACTGGCCCTGGGTTTCAATTGTGATTTGTTTTCCACCTCTGCATGTGAGTCATTCACTGGGGTTTGCTCCTGAGGGTGCCCTGGAGGATATGGGTTTGCCACTGTGAAGGCCGAGTGTGGAGGTGGTGCAGCTGCTTGAGTCTCAGGGGTTCTGGCAGCACCAGGTACTCAGGGGAGTTGGTGGCTAGGGCAGCAGGAAATATAGTGCTCTAGAAGGATATGGCAACCAGTATTGGGCAATATGCTCCAGTATTCTTGCCTGGAGAACCCCCTGACAGAGAAGTTGGGCAGGCCACAGTCTACAGGGTTGTAAAGAGTTGGACACCACTGAAGCAACCCTGTGTGCATAGATGCAAGACTTTTTTTTTTTTGCCTGTGGCAGCTCTGTTCCAGTGATAATTGAACGTGAAGGTGGCACAGCTGCTTGGCTAGCGGGGATCCTGGTGGTACCAAGTGTTCAGGAACTCGGATTGTCTCCACTGCAGGAGTTATGGCCCCATCAGAGTTTTTCTTCAAGCCTCTTGTAGCTGGCGATCAGAAGGCCTCTTTGGCCAGTGTTTCTCCATAGCTCTGCCTGTACAGGCATTTAGAGGCTCTCTTGCTTGGGTCCTTCTTTGATGTTTGGCACATCAGACACATAGAGGGGCCCCCCTGGCTGGAGTCCTACTCTGTAAATTGGTGCATTAGGCACTTAAAGGAGCACCCTGGGTGGGGTCCTGCTCTGCAGTTCAGTGCGTCAGACATTTGATGGGCCAGCGTCTCTATTGTTCAGCTGCTGATGCTGGCGTGTGGGGAGACAGGGGCTATGGTGATGGCTCCACCCGCTACACGTGACTCAGCAATATCGCCTTGCTTCCAGGGCTTCCCGGCTTTCCTCCACAGGCATTTCCCACCACATTCTCCTCCCTCACACCCCCTTGATCCCTTCCAGGGGATCTGCATCCCTGTCCGGGATATATATGGATGTGGCAAGGACTGTCTGATTCTCATTCCATTTAGGTTGCCACGGATCAGCTGTTTCACTCTCAGCCTTAAATGTTACTCTCTAACTCAGACAATTGCTCTGATGTGAGGATCGGGTCCCTGCTTCTGTTCCCCTACCTGCGGAAGGCATGCCCATTCCTATTAACATTCCTGTTTTTCCCCCTAGTTCCTTCATCCTACTGAGTTTTGCATGGTTCTATATGTTCTTTTCTGCAGGTCAGGTACTCCTGTCCAACTCACCTGGTGTTTTGCATGCACTTCTGTGTCTGAAGCTGTATTCCTGATGTATCCATGGAGAGAGATGTACTACTAGTCCACCTTCTCCTCCACCAACTTATTCCTCCAATACTTTCCCTTTAACTAGTTTATTAGTCATGAACAAACTAGAATGAAACAAGCGAAACAGAAAATTGAAGATGAAAGGAATATTTAGAAAGTTGTCTAAACAAAATTTAAGAGTGTCATGGCATAAACTTTCAAAAAAATCTGTTGGAAAGAGGTTTACATGAATTGTGATGCAGCTGAAAATCACACTGATGGATGTGACAGATTATCTATGGAAAAAATCCCTGCTTCCTGAGCAAGTTTATAATGCTGATGGACTAGTGCTCTGTTCTTACCAAAACCTTACACATAGCCCATGAGAGAACATCAGTAGTATAAAAGAATAAATCTCCTAGAAGGCAATGATGTAGGCACACATCAAGTGAAGATGCTGAGGACTGAGAAAGCCAGCATGAGATATTTGGAAGTTTTGAGATTCAGTTCAGTCGCTCAGTTGTGTCCAACAATGTGACCCCATGGACTGCAGCACACCCTGCTTCCCTGTCCATCTCCAACCCCCAGAGCTTACTCAAACTCATGTCCCTCGAATCAGTGATGTCATCCAACCATCTAATCCTATGTTGTCCCCTTCTTCTCCTGCCTTCAATCTTGCCCAGCAACAGGGTCTTTTCAAATGAGTCAGTTCTTTGCATCAGGTGGCTAAAGTATTTGAGTTTCAGCCTCACCATCAGTCCTTCCAATGAATATTCAGGACTGATTTCCTTTAGGATGGACTGGTTGGATCTCCTTATAGTCCAAGGGACTCTCAAGAGTCTTCTCCAACACCACAGTTCAAAAGCATCAATTCTTTGGTGCTCAGCTTTCTTTCTAGTCCATTTCTCATATCCATACATGACTACTAGAAAAATCATAGCTTTGAGTAGATGGATCTTTGTTGGGAAAGTAATGTCTCTGCTTTTTAATATGCTGTCTAGGTTGGTCATAGCTTTTCTTCCAAGGAGCAGCAAGTGTCTTTTAATTTCATGGCTGCACTCATCATCTGCAGTGATTTTGGAGCCCAAGAAAAGAGTCTCTCACTCCTCCCATTGTTTCCCCATCTATTTGCTGTGAAGTGACGGGACCAGATGCCATGATCTTAGTTTTCTGAATGTTGAGTTCTAAGCCCACTTTTTCACTCTCCTTTTTCACTTTCATCAAGAGGCTCTTTAGTTCTTTGCTTTCTGCCATAAGAGTGGTGTCATCTGCATATTTGAGGTTATTGATATTTCTCCCGGCAATCTTGATTCTAGCTTGTGCTTCATCCAGCCTGGCATTTCTCATGATGTATTCTGCATATAAGTTAAATAAGCAGGGTGACAATATATAGCCTTGATGTACTGTTTTCCCGATTTGGAACCAGTCTGTTGTTCCATGTCCAGTTCTAATGTTGCTTCTTGACCTGCATACCGGTTTCTCAGGAGGCAGGTCAGGTGGTCTGGTATTCCCATCTCCTTCAGAATTTTCCAGTTTGTTGTGATCCACACAGTCAAAGGCTTTTGTGTAGTCAAGTGTGTTATTATGTGGACAGGAAATATTTTTTAGCACTGTAAGACCATTGCAAGAAGGCTAAGCTGGGGGGAAAAAATCTGAAATTTTATCACTTCTAGACACAAATCTCTCTAACTTCTTATAAAAATAAATACTCTGCCATTTAATTTCTCTCAATGAGGCATTCAGCCTTGTGACTGCAAGAGTTTTACTCTGTCCCACTCCAAACTAATATTAATGAGCAACTGTGACACTTGAAGGAGAGGAAAAATATATTTTCTCTCTACTCATCTTAGATTTATTGGCTGGTTCCCTGTAAGTTAGACTGGCAAAAGACAAATTAACGAGAAAAAAAAAAGAGGAATATGGGAACTCTGAGAGATGAGTAAGGGGTAGTTAGAACTCAGGCTTATATAACAACAACAGCAAAATAATAATTTTTTAGAAAATTGATATGGCAAAGGACTTTGCGTTTCTAACTTGGCAAATTATGGGAAGGTAAATATATGAGGGAACTAATCGAAGATAAAGGCTATTTACTGAAGTTTGTTAGGCAAATTCCTTTGGTGCAGTCCCTGGGCTGATAGGATTAGCTTTTGTCCTTCATGGCAGAGAGGCAAGGGAGGACATCTTTACAAATTTATGCTTTGCTTTTAAACAAATAAGCGTAGAAGGTTGTTCTTATATCTTTTTCTCCTTCAGTTCAGTTCAGTTCAGTCACTCAGTCATGTCCGACTCTGTGAGACCCCATGAATTGCAGCACTCCAGGCCTCCCTGTCCATCACCAACTCCCGGAGTTCCCTCAAACTCATGTCCATCGAGTCGGTGATGCCATCCAGCCATCTCATCCTCTGTCGTCCCCTTCTCCTCTTGCCCCCAATCCCTCCCAGTGTCAGAGTCTTTTCCAATGAGTCAACTCTTTGCATGAGGTGGGCAAAGTATTGGAGTTTCAGCTTTAGCATCAGTCGTTCGAATGAACACCTAGGACTGATCTCCTTTAGAATGGACTGGTTGGATCTCCTTGCAGTTCAAGGGACTCTCAAGAGTCTTCTCCAACACCACAGTTCAAAAGCATCAATTCTTCAGCGCTCAGCTTTCTTCACAGTTCAACTCTCACATCCATACATGACCACTGGAAAAACCATAGCCTTGACTAGATGGACCTTTGTTGGCAAAGTAAGGTCTCCACTTTTTCTCCTTACCTGCCTACATTTCAAAATAATCCTTAGCCAAAATGGCATATTTTGGGGTGGCATATTCTTCTACCCTTCATGTTAAGGGTAGCAGAATGTAGCCCTTTCTTTAAGGTTCTCATGCATTTAGATACTGTAAACATTTATGGAATATAAAGCATGAGTTTAATTAGTTTGAATATATATATGTATAGTAGTGAAGTCACTCAGTCATGTCCAACTCTTTGCGACCCTGTGGACTGTAGCCTGCCAGGCTCCTCTGTCCATGGGATTCTCCAGGCAAGAATACTGGAGCGGGTTGCCATTTCCTTCTCCAGGGGATCTTTCCAACCCGGGTCTCCTGCATTGCAGGCAGATGCTTTATCCTCTAAGCCACCAGAGAAGGCCATATATGTATTAAATTTTAAAAATTTAGAATTAGCAATAAAATGCTTATCATCTCTATCTATTCCATTTATCATTTATTTCTATGTCATGCTGCACTTAGTTGCTCAGTTGTGTCTGACTCTTTGTGACCCTGTGAACTGTAGCCTGCAAGGCTCCTCTGTCCATGTAATTCTTATCCTGGCAAGAATACTGGAGTGAGTAGCCATTTCCTTTTCCAGGGAATCTTCCTAATACAGGGACTGAACCCAAGTCTCCTGCTTTGTAGGTGGGTTCTTTACTATCTGAGCCAAAAGGGAAGCCCTATTTCTGTATACATAAACTATAATAATGTTTATATTTTTTTAATCTGACTTTTGGTGATTATTCCTACATTTTGTTGGAAAAACTTTAATGGCATTGATTATGGGGTGTGTCTCAGGACATGTTTTATTTGTTTTCTGTTTCTTTTTAATGCATAGTGTGTGTGTGTGTATATATATATATATATATATATTGCCTTTATAAAATTAAAAAGAATTTTAAGCAACTAGAAAAGGAAGAAATGAAGAACCCCAGGGTTAGTAGAAGGAAAGAAATCTTAAAAATTAGAGCAGAAATAAATGCAAAAGAAACAAAAGAGACCATAGCAAAAATCAACAAAACCAAAAGCTGGTTCTTTGAAAGGATAAATAAAATTGACAAACCATTAGCCAGACTCAACAAGAAACAAAGGGAGAAAAATCAAATCAATAAAATTAGAAATGAAAATGGAGAGATCACAACAGACAACACAGAAATACAAAGGATCATAAGAGACTACCATCAACAATTATATGCCAATAAAATGGACAACGTGGAAGAAATGGACAAATTCTTAGAAAAGTACAACTTTCCAAAACTGGACCAGGAAGAAATAGAAAATCTTAACAGACCCATCACAAGCATGGAAATTGAAACTGTAATAAAAAATCTTCCGGCAAACAAAAGCCCAGGTCCAGACGGCTTCACAGCTGAATTCTACCAAAAATTTAGAGAAGAGCTAACACCTATCCTGCTCAAACTCTTCCAGAAAATTGCAGAGGATGGTAAACTTCCAAACTCATTCTATGAGGCCACCATCACCCTAATACCAAAACCTGACAAAGATCCCACAAAAAAAGAAAAATACAGGCCAATATCACTGATGAACATAGATGCAAAAATCCTTAACAAAATTCTAGCAATCAGAATCCAACAACACATTAAAAAGATCATACACCATGACCAAGTGGGCTTTATCCCAGGGATGCAAGGATTCTTCAATATCCACAAATCAATCAATGTAATACACCACATTAACAAATTGAAAAATAAAAACCATATGATTATCTCAATAGATGCAGAGAAAGCCTTTGACAAAATTCAACATCCATTTATGATCAAAACTCTCCAGAAAGCAGGAATAGAAGGAACATACCTCAACATAATCAAAGCTATATATGACAAACCCACAGCAAACATTATCCTCAATGGTGAAAAATTGAAAGCATTTCCTCTAAAGTCAGGAACAAGACAAGGGTGCCCACTTTCACCATTACTATTCAACATAGTTTTGGAAGTTTTGGCCACAGCAATCAGAACAGAAAAAGAAATAAAAGGAATCCAAATTGGAAAAGAAGAAGTAAAGCTCTCACTATTTGCAGATGACATGATCCTCTACATAGAAAACCCTAAAGACTCCACCAGAAAATTACTAGAACTAATCAATGACTATAGTAAAGTTGCAGGATATAAAATCAACACACAGAAATCCCTTGCATTCCTATACACTAATAGTGAGAAAACAGAAAGAGAAATTAAGGAAACAATTCCATTCACCATTGCAACGGGAAGAATAAAGTACTTAGGAATATATCTACCTAAAGAATCTAAAGACCTATATATAGAAAACTATAAAACACTGGTGAAAGAGATCAAAGAGGACACTAACAGATGGAGAAATATACCATGTTCATGGATTGGAAGAATCAATATAGTGAAAATGAGTATACTACCCAAAGCAATCTATAGATTCAATGCAATCCCTATCAAGCTACCAACAGCATTCTTCACAGAGCTAGAACAAATAATTTCACAATTTGTATGGAAAAACAAAAACCTCGAATAGCCAAAGCGATCTTGAGAAAGAAGAATGGAACTGGAGGAATCAACCTACCTGACTTCAGGCTCTACTACAAAGCCACAGTTATCAAGACAGTATGGTACTGGCACAAAGACAGAAATATAGATCAATGGAACAAAATAGAAAGCCCAGAGATAAATCCATGCACATATGGACACCTTATCTTCGACAAAGGAGGCAAGAATATACAATGGATTAAAGACAATCTCTTTAACAAGTGGTGCTGGGAACTCTGGTCAACCACTTGTAAAAGAATGAAACTAGAACACTTTCTAACACCATACACAAAAATAAACTCAAAATGGATTAAAGATCTAAACATAAGACCAGAAACTATAAAACTCCTAGAGGAGAACATAGGCAAAACACTCTCTGACATACATCACAGCAGGATCCTCTATGACCCACCTCCCAGAATATTGGAAATAAAAGCAAAAATAAACAAATGGGACCTAATTAACCTTAAAAGCTTCTGCACATCAAAGGAAACTATTAGCAAGGTGAAAAGACAGCCTTCAGAATGGGAGAAGATAATAGCAAATGAAGCAACTGACAAACAACTAATCTCGAGAATATACAAGCAACTCCTACAGCTCAACTCCAGAAAAATAAATGACCCAATCAAAAAATGGGCCAAAGAACTAAATAGACATTTCTCCAAAGAAGACATACAGATGGCTAACAAACACATGCAAAGATGCTCAACATCACTCATTATCAGAGAAATGCAAATCAAAACCACTATGAGGTACCATTTCACACCAGTCAGAATGGCTGTGATCCAAAAGTCTACAAGTAATAAATGCTGGAGAGGGTATGGAGAAAAGGGAACCCTCTTACACTGTTGGTGGGAATGCAAACTAGTACAGCCACTATGGAGAACAGTGTGGAGATTCCTTAAAAAACTGGAAATAGACCTGCCTTATGATCCAGCAATCCCACTGCTGGGCATACACACTGAGGAAACTAGAAGGGAAAGAGACACATGTACCCCAATGTTCATCGCAACACTGTTTATAATAGCCAGGACATGGAAGCAACCTAGATGTCCATCAGCAGATGAATGGATAAGAAAGCTGTGGTACATATACACAATGGAGTATTACTCAGCCATTAAAAAGAATACATTTGAATCAGTTCTAATGAGGTGGATGAAACTGGAGCCTATTATACAGAGTGAAGTAAGCCAGAAAGAAAAACACCAATACAGTATACTAACGCATATGTATGGAATTTAGAAAGATGGTAACAATAACCCTGTGTACGAGACAACAAAAGAGACACTGATGTATAGAACAGTCTTATGGACTCTGTGGGAGAGGGAGAGGGTGGGAAGATTTGGGAGAATGGCATTGAAACATGTAAAATATCATGTATGAAATGAGTTGCCAGTCCAGGTTTGATGCACGATACTGGATGCTTGGGGCTGGTGCACTGGGACGACCCAGAGGGATGGAATGGGGAGGGAGGAGGGAGGAGGGTTCAGGATGGGGAACACATGTATACCTGTGGCGGATTCATTTTGATATTTGGCAAAACTAATACAGTTATGTAAAGTTTAAAAAAAAAAAAAAAAAAGACTTATAAAAAAAAAAAAAAAAAAAAAAAGAATTTTGAAATGCTTTTAGCCAGGCAGTTTTCAGACTGTTATTTATGCGATTATTTATCTATTGTTTTTCTACTATATTATAAGCTCCACAGAAATAGCAACTATAACTGCCTTGTTTCCATTTTTTTTAACAGCACATTTCTACATGCCTGGTAGAGGATAAATATCTACTTAAGAATAAGTTAAAATGAGATATTACTTCTCAAGTTTTTCCTTTCTTAACCTAAGGTATAATTCCTCTTTATCCTGTTTTTCCACACCTAGTTTGAAAGCTATTCACATTCCTGAAGGTGATTATTGGTTTGCACTCTCCCAGATAGCTGATGTTCCAAGATTCTTTCCCCTAAGCATCAGGCACATCCCTTTCTTCCTTGTTAGGCATCCTGCTGAGAATGTGGTTTTAAAAGTCTTGTTTTCTTTTCTCTTTGAATGCTTCACCCACCAAGTCTCAGATCATTTTGAGTGTTCATCTTTTCAAATAATTCCTAGGTTAGTGCCAAACTTTTCTCGGTTTTGTGTCCCTCTTCCAAATAATTCGTGTCCGTATAAAATTTAAACTGATCATACAGCTCTGTGAACAATTGCAACATTTCTTTGAATAGTTTTGTTTTTTTCATGGATCAACTGCAATTGTGTAGCCCCAGTGCCATTTTCCAGAATCTTTTGAATAAGCCACATTCTTTCCCAAATCTTTTATCATGGTGCCATAGTAATCTTTTCTTTAAACTATTTGAAATGTATGTTCCTAACCTGAAGGGAAAGTAAAATAAATTGAGTTACTAGTATTTGCTAGGTATTACCTAGCTTTTACCAACAGTATCTCATTTAATCCTTATAGTTGGTATTCTTAAAAGTTAAAAGTTGGTATTCTTCTTTCATTGATGAAGAAAGATAAAATAAATTTAATCTTTAAATTTATTTAAAGAGAGATTAAATAAATTTTCCACATCTGGCTGACTCCAAAGTCACTTCATTACATTATTTGTATGTTTAACCACATCTAGCTTTATCTTTGCTTATTATCATGAACTCCAAGTCAACCTTATCACTCCTGCTCAGTTCCTGTACCTTTGACTTAAGCCTGTTTTACTTTGCTTGTTAAACCGAATAATATTCTATGTAAGAGTTTTTGCATGATTTCTTTTGTCTTCTGTGATATTGCAACTATCACAAAGTTATGAATTTCACATTTTTTATTTATTTTTCCAGTAGAGTTGAAACTTCTTACCTCTGGACAAGTTTTAGAATTGAGAGAAGGGATAGTAAAGGTAGGAGTTTTACTGCTGATTGTCTACTATGGCAAATGCTATGCTAAGTACTTATAAAGTAAAGTGTGTCCAGTCGAGTCCAGCTCTTTGCAACCCCATGGACTATACAGTCCATGAAATTCTCCAGGCCAGAATACTGGAGTGGGTAGTCTTTCCCTTCTCCAGGGGATCTTCCCAAACCAGGGATTGAACCCATGTCTCCTATATTGCAGGCAGATTCTTTACCAGTTGAGCCACCAGGGAAGCCCATGATAAGTACTTAATTTTTATTAATTCCATCATTTTTTTAGTAAGATAGTATTATATTCAACTGATTGTTCTTTTTCTTTCCACTTAATTGAGTTAGAATTGATCTTTCAAATAAGCATGACTCATCAAATTGTCTTCTCACTATTACCCCCACTTCTTCCTTTTCACACACATTTGATAAACAAGGCTATAGTAGAGAGATAAAGTTATCTTTTATCCTATGTACCAAATATTTTTAGACTCTGAGACTTGGGATGTAAAATAAAGGACTTTTGCTGTGGATTGTTTAGAATATTAAAGGTGATTTTTCAGGGGGCTTGTCAGCAAGATGGCAGAGTAGAAGGATGTGAGCTCACCTCTTCAAAAAAAAAAACATTGAAATCACAACTAGCTGCTGAACAATCATTAAGAAAAATATGCTGGAACCTACCAAGAAAGATACCTTACACTCAAAGACAAAGAAGAAGCCACAGCAATACTGTAGGAGGGGCACAATCTTGATAAAATCAAATCCCATACCTGTTGGGTGGGTGACCCATAAACTGGAAAATAATTATACCAGAGAAGTTCTGACTTGGGAGTGAAAGCCTTCAGCACATGTCAGGGTTACCAGGCTGGTATCTGACAATGGGAGGAGGAGCCCTGGGGGAATCTAGCTTTGAAGGCTAGTAGAGTTTGATCACAGGAATTCCATAGGATTGGGGAAAAAAGAAACTCCATTCATGGAGAGGGCATACAAAGTGTCCTGCACATCAGGACCCAGGGCAAAAAGCAGTGACCCCATAAGAGACTGGGCCAGACCTACCTGCTAGTAATGGAGGGTCTTCTATGTGGTCATGGATGCAGAAGAATTAGATTCTACTACTGTTAATAATGCTGTTGTTTAGTCATTTTTGTGTCTAACTCTTTTGCAACCCCATCAACTGTCACCAGGTTCCTCTGTCCATGGCATTTCTCAGGCAAGAATACTGAAGTGGGTTGCCATTTCCTCCTTCCAGGGGATCTTCCTCATCCAGAGATGGAACCCATAAATCCTGCTTGGCTGGCAGGTTCTTTACCACTGAGTCACCTGGGCAGCCCACTGTTGATAACAGCCCTCTAACAAAACTGTATTTTTAGAAGAGGTGGTATATTTCCATCATCCCATTATAGACATAAATCTTTTGTCACTAAGTTTAAGAGAATATAAAATGCAAAATTACTTTCTTGTTCAAAATTTCAAGTTGACTTTGTTGTCTAGTTATTGACTGACATAGAGTCAGAAACAATAAGAATCATCTATTCTTTACTGTTGGATTACTTAATAAGGTTACCTGAGAATATATGGAAAAATACTATACTAGTATACCCTGTAACACATATTATTCTCCATTGTATCTAATATTTCAGATGTATTTATTAATGTAATGTATTTTTCCCATATACCAATCAACTTCATTTAAAGTCTTTGATCAATTGGCAACTTACTTGGCAACCACGTATTCCCCAGGGTTCTTTGTATACATTTTCTCATATCTGGGGAACGGTTTTACTTTTAGGAAGATAAAGCTCTAATGAGCTCTTATGAATCTTTGTTCAAAGAGGTCCAGTCTACTAGAGATCAGCTAAGACGGTGTCTGAAATGCTAATTACTTGCTTATTAGAAGTCAACACTAGATTGTTTTTTCTATTTCTTGAGGTCACCAGTCAAATTTAAACCATGTTTTAAATTCCACCAAACACCAAAATCCTTCTTTAAAAGGCCATTTTTTTTCTTTTTTTTTTTTTGCTGGGAAGAATATTTCAAAATCGTAGATTCACAGCTTTCAAATTCTCTGGTGAATGAAAAAATAATGCTTTAATAAACCTTGATCCTTTACAAACAATATACCATTAGATGGTTTAAATAATGTACTTGGTGACTCTCCCAATCTAAGATATGTTTTACAGACAATGTGATCATTACTAATGATAGTTGGCATATTAGAACTTAAAAGATTTCTAAGCATTTCTAAGCATTTTTACAAATACAAAATTTTAAAGTAGGTTTAGCAGTTTGAAAACATTTAAAAAATACAAAGAATACAAAAATGTAGTGAGTCAACCTCTTTAGTTCTTTCTCTCACTGAACTGTAGAAAATTTTCAGCTTTTAATTAGCTGGCAAAAATATGGGAAAACCCATAAACATATATACCTTGAGGTTCTTTTTCATTAGACAGAAAGCAACACCAGCTATGATGCTATGTAGATAAGATGGAGCTTAGTTTGAATGAAGAGCCAATTTTCTTGGGCAGCACAAGGAAAAGAGCAACTATTTTTTGTGTTTGTGAGGATACATAATCAAATGTATATCTTGACTTGTACTTCACTCCTGGAGAGAGAATCCTTCTTGGGAAATCTTCAATGCTTAATGGAAAGAAAGAAAGAAAAGGAAGGAGAGTACAAAGGAAGAAAAGAAGGGAGGGAGAAGGGTGAGAGGGAGGGAGGAAGGATTAAATTAATTAAACAAGGAAGTCATTTGACTAATGTGGATGTAATGCCCTAGCAGCCTTGTGAGAAGCCCAAAATCTAACCTTGTGCCAACTAAAAATGGCAATTGTCATCTACCTGTACAATGATTACACCATGAGCTGCTGTGAACACTGACCTTCAATACACCCTGCAAGGAGTTCAGGAGGAGATAAGGCACAAGGCACTCTATGCTTTGGGTAAAACTGGCAGAACAGGCCTTTAGATAGATATTTTCAGGAGAAGATTTTATGAGCCCAATTCTTGCATCTCCACATATCTAGAGAAGCACTAAAATCATTAACAGTGACATCTGCTCCTACTGACTAGCAGCAAGCCTCTGCCAAAATGTGTGCTTAACTGCATGTAGTCCTCTTCACTGGGCTTCCCTGGTGGCTCAGATGGTAAAGAATCCACCTTCAATGCAGGAGACCTGGGTTCGATCCCTGGGTTGGGAAGATCCCCTGGAGGAGGGCATGGCAACCCACTCCAGTATTCTTGCCTGGAGAATACCCATGGACAGAGAAGCCTGGTGGGCTACAATCCATGGAGTCACAAATAGTCTGACATGACTGAGTAACTAAGCACATACACTCTTCTTCACTAGAATCATATACTGTATTACACTAATCTTCCCCCCAACCTCTTTGGGGCAGTTTCTCCGAGCTATCTGAAATGCTGTCTTCCAGGCTATAGTTCTCATTTTGTTCCAAGAAAAAACTTAACTCACAACTCTTACATTGTACATTTTTTTTTTCCCCATTTAACACTGTAAATGGCTCAGGGTTAAGAAAATGAAAACCATAAGGACAACCAATAACAAACAGTCAATTGGCTTTAAGCCATAGCTAGCCAAATTTTCCTTACTTTGTTTTGCCTTTTCTTTGTGGAAAGTCTCTTTCTGAATTTGTATGAGCAGTGACCTCCTAACTGCTCCTGTTTGGCCCTGCCCAATTAACATTGATATTTACTCAAATAAACTCCTAACCTTTTTACTATGCCTCAATTTCTCTTTTAGCAGAAGTTAAGAAAGAAGATAGATAGATAGATAGGAAGGAGGAGAGCCCAAGAGACAAAGGGAGTGGGGAGGGAGGGAATCATTAAAAAATATCAAAAACCCTAATATATTTTGTTCCTCTGCATCTTTCAGGTAGAAAAGGATTGTTACCTGTGTCATTAACAAATGGAAATCTCCAATATTTAGTCAGTTTCATTTTCATGTTAATGCTATTATTTAAAAGTTTCAGGGAGCTTGGGTGTCATTAGAAGTTAGTTTGAAATATCTTAAATTGGCTAGTTTGTAAAGCTACTGCAGTTTAAAACTAATACTACTGATTGGTTCACCTTATGCAAAAGAGATACAGATCTCCCTGAAAGCTTGTATTTTTCTTTCCTCCTTTTGCGTAGGCAACTGAATAGAAACTTTAAAATTTAAATTAAAAGAATCTTCTCTCATTCAATTTGGAGGTGGGAAATAGACTGCTTAGTCTAGAGAACTTTCAAAGGCCGGATACCTAAATGTATTCTTTGGATGGATTTTTCCTGATGATACAACATCATTTGAATACACTGAAGCTTCATCATTTACCACCTTGGTAATAATTCTGATACAAAAATAGGCCTCCATAGGAATGCAGCTTGAACCAATAACAAGCAACAGTGCTTTCTTTGTGATAAATTGACACTAAAGCCCAATCCTGAAAATCTCTTATATTATTTAGAGGAGCAGTGATCAAAGACACAAGAGAAGAAAGAGCTGGCAGCCTTGTATATTCTCCACTGATGCTGAGATAGTGTCAGTAATAAGGAATGTAGTTACTACCGGGGAGAGCTGGAGAGCAACTTTAAACCTCACATTCATATATCTTCTGGAAAAGTCAGGAGCAGAAGTGGAAAAAAAAAAAAAATCAGGACAGTTTCTTAGAGAAGTTCTTTACAACTAGCTATACAAATTGCTGCTCCCAAATAGAATGGGATAAACATGAATTTAGGTAGAACAAAACAAAATAATTGGAATGTCACTGGAATGCTGATGGGAATGATAAAAAAATGCCAAGGGTTGGCTAATGAGGGTGGTTTCAGTCCAGGGAGAATCTAGTCACTTCTATTTCCAATTTATACAATATCCCATTGTCAGGTTAATCTTCTTAAAGTCTGGCTTTATCCACATCACTTTTTGCTTAAAATTCCCTGTGATTCCTCATTGCTTAAAAGCTTTCACGTTGCAGGACAGCTCCACCAAATCACTGGACATGTTAAAAGTTGATGACCAACCAAATTTAAATAACATGATATAAAAAGTTTATTGACAACTATCTATACTTTAGCTTCCTAAAATATTAAAGTTATAGCTAGTATAGCATATGCCATTCTAGCAGATCTTAATCATTATAAATATAGTATTAATTCATATATATATATATATATATGCATTTTTCATTCTAAAACATACTTTCTTTTCAGATAAGACAAGAGTTCAATGATCCAACCCTCCATAAGATGTATATGGCAGTGCCTCAACTAAAACACATATTTCCAGTTACTCTTCCATATATATCGCAGCTTGGTGTTTATTTACACTAACTAGATCCATTCAGTTACATGCTTTCTCAGCAATCTTACAGTCTTTTCATGTGGCTCAAGTGGTAAAGAATCTGCCTGCCAATTCAGGGAAAGCAGGAGATGTGGGTTCAATCTCTGAGTTGGGAAGATCCTCTGGAAAAGGAAATGGCAGCTCACTCCAGTGTTCTTTTTTTTTTGTAACTTTAAACTTTTCATTTTGTATTGGGGTATCAGATCAGATCAGATCAGTCACTCAGTCGTGTCCGACTCTTTGCGACCCAATGAATCGCAGCACGCCAGGCCTCCCTGTCCATCACCAACTTCCAGAGTTCACTGAAACTCACGTCCATCGAGTCAGTGATGCCATCCAGCCATCTCATCCTCTGTCGTCCCCTTCTCCTCCTGCCCCCAATCCCTCCCAGCATCAGAGCCTTTTCCAATGAGTCAACTCTTCGCATGAGGTGGCCAAAGTACTGGAGTTTCAGCTTTAGCATCATTCCTTCCAAAGAAATCCCAGGGCTGATCTCCTTCAGAATGGACTGGTTGGATCTCTTTGCAGTCCAAGGGACTCTCAGGAGTCTTGATGTAGAATTTTCAGGTGAACACCGAAGGGTCTTAGCCATACATATGAATGTATTCATTCTTCCCGCAACCACCCCCCCACCCCCAACCAGGCTGGCACATAATATTGAGCAGAGTTCCATTGCTATACAATAGATCTTTGTTGTTAATCCATTTAAAATATAGTGTGTCCACGATGATTCTAAAGTCCCTAACTATCCCTTCCCCCTGGCAACCCTGTTTGTTTGAGTCTCTTTCTGTTTTGAAAATAAGTTCATTTGTATCATTTCTTTTTAGATTCCACATATAAGGGATATCATATGATATTTCTCCTTCTCTGTCTGACTTAGTTCCTGCCTGGGAAATCCCGTGGACAGAGAAGCCTAGTAGGCTACAGTCCATGGGATCACAAAGAGTCGGACATGACTGAGCAATTGGGCATACGTGCAGCAGTCTTACAAAGGCTTCATCCATGTTTATGCTTCTTAAAACTTTTAAGCGTTCAAAGAAATAAATAAAAGTTCAAAAATGTATGCAATTTTTATATGATAAGAAGTTAATTTACATAAACATATTTAATCTTATGTCATAAATTAATGGGCTTCCTTGGTGGCTCAGATGGTAAAGCATCTGCCCACAATGTTGGAGGCCCAGGTTCAATCCCTGGGTTGGGAAGATCCTCTGGAGAAGGAAATGGCAACCCACTCCAGTACTTTTGCCTGGAAAATTCCGTGGACAGAAGAGCCTGGCAGGCTACAGTCTATGGGGTCACAAAGAGTCGGACACAACTGGGCGACTTCACTTTCTTTCACTTTCATAAATTAATAATAATCTTATGTCATAAATTGGAAGATAGGTGATTTTTTTTAGACTGTATTGTATGTATATCATAAGTTTTGTGCTTATATCATAACATAATTCAGCTTTTATTAAGGGACAAAGGGTAATTATATGTAAATGGCAATCCACTCCAGTACTATTGCCTGGAAAATCCCATGGACACAGGAGCCTGGTAGGCTACAGTCCATAGGGTCGCAAAGAGTCGGACACGACTGAGCGAAGGCAATCAATCAATCAGTGTGTATTCATCTATATCTATCTGTCTATCTCTGGGTATTTTACTTTTCCTTCCTTTGTTCCTTTTTGTCAACTGTACTGAGAGTGAAATTTTAGGATGACTCAAGACTTGCAGTTTAAGTCCTTAAACAATCTAGTCCAAATAAATCTTTCCAACTAAATGCTGCTACTTTTCTATATAAATCTTCAACTTTGAGTGCACTATCTCATCACAACAGGACAATCTTCCAGTTTCTCCACATTATATTGCTTTTCCCATACCATTACCTAACCCTTGTGTACTCTTTCCAAAACTGCCTACTCTGTCTTAGTCCTGTTTGTCACTCTCTAGTCTCATGTAAGCCTTCTTTGATCCCCTGAAAACATGATATCCAACTCATTATACACTTAATCAGAATCATGTGCATGACTTTGGCTGGTGGCTTGCATTGTCATGCAACTATCCATGCCTTTACCTCCTGCCTCCTCAACTATAAATTCCAGGAGGACAAAAACATGGGCATGCCACTTTCTTAGCATCTAGTGTTAATCTGATAGCTCATGAGGAGTAACTGTTGTAGGAGTAAATAACTTGATAGAGTAGAAATAAATCTGCCAGGTCATCCGGGGGATAATCAGAGTTTTAAGACATTTATTTTTTATGTTTTTGTTTTTTTACAGTAAAGAAAAAAGAAAGCAGAGGAATACTGCCTCTGACATCATGAGCATGTTCTAGAGCTTTGTTGGAAGTAATATCCGGGCTTATGGGGCTTCCCAGGTGGCACTAGTGGTAAAGAACCCACCTGCCAATGCAGGTGGACATAAGAGGAGTAGGTTCCACTGTGGGTCAGGAAGATCCTCTGGAGAAGGGCATGACAACTCACTCCAGTATTCTTGCCTAGAATATCCCATAGAGAAGCCTAGCAGGCTGCAGTCTACAAGGTTGCACAGAGTTGGACATGACTGAAGCAACTTGGCACGCATGCACACACTATCCAGGCTATAGCTGAAATACTTGTCAACATGGCTTTATTAATCATACCTCTGTTCTGGGTTTTATTTTCTTGTACTGAAAGCTGAATGAGAGCATGGCCCTCCTAGTACAGGTAGCAGGATAAGCCAGGTGAAGAGTATTACTTTGCAAAGAGAAAGAATAAAGGAGGGATGTAGAAGGCTGGCAATGGCACCCCACTCCAGTACCCCTGCCTGGAAAATCCCATGGATGGAGGAGCCTGGAAGGCTGCAGTCCATGGGGTCGCTGAGGGTTGGACACGACTGAGCGACTTCACTTTCACTTTTCACTTTCATGCCTTGGAGAAGGAAATGGCAACCCACTCCAGTGTTCTTGCCTGGAGAATCCCAGGGACGGGGGAGCCTGGTAGGCTGCCGTCTGTAGGGTCACACAGAGTCGGACACGACTGAAGTGACTTAGCAGCAGCAGTAGAAGGCTGAAAAAAAGTAACTTGACAGTTTGGAGTTCTTTTTGTAAGGCATAAAGCACTTTCCTACCTAAATCTGAGGATGTTCAAATGATTTCTTTGCTTCTCTAGTCAACTTGAACTCCCTTATTGAGCTCCTAGTACCTGCTGTGAATATAGAATTACCTTCTCAGCAATAGGTAGACCCTTCAGGGTTACAGCCTTGAGAATATAAGACAGACTGTGGCACCCTTGGGAATCCAGAAAAAGAATCTTCTGAAGTTACTGCTCTTCTGGTATAGAAAACAGCTTAGAAGGTGACTGGGTGAGTGCAGCCCTCGTAATGCATTTTCTCTTCAGTCAAGATAGTGCTGATAGTAGGAAGGTCTTGGTCGCTTTGTTTTTCTTTCTTTTTGATAAAAATAAGGATTTTGCACACTGCAAATATTGGAAAGATGGTTCAAGGAGCTCATCCACAGCAGCGAGGTCGTCTGAAAAGGGCAGCAGGAGCTGCAACTCATTGTAGGCAGTTTCTATGCCCAACAGGCTCCCCAGTGTCCCTGTTTGTTGGCTTTGAATGAGGCAGAACATTGTTTTCCAAAAATACTCCTACTTTCATTATGATCATCCTTGTCATTATCATCATTATTGCTATTCTCTGAATCACCCATCAGAGCAAACTTTCACATATCGACAGTGCCTGAATGTAAGCACTTTAGTTACTTTATCAAAACAAAAGTCTGCAGGGTCACTCTGTCTTTGTAACTTCATAGGCAGGGGCCCTCCAATTATAGACAAATGCTCTGAAATTACTTTTGTGTTCCATTCACAGACCACATAGATGCATTTTTCTTATTAAATGTAATTCCACGATGAGAGAAAGGCAAAGTAGCATATATACATTAACCCACAAAAAAAGTAAGTCCACATTCAGAATATCCTAATTCACTAGATTAAAAAAATCAGATAAAGTTGTCAAAAGTTGGGATATTATGGGACTAAATATGTTCCATTGAAGGCCAAGGTGTTTCTGTACACCTCAACATTTCAAATCAGGTGTTTATTGCCTAAAACAAGTCTGGGAAAATTAATGAGGTAAGTTATTACCCACCATGTCTACAGGTTTCCATTACCAGTTATAAAAGCAGGTAGCAATTTCACTCTACCTTAAAGGCATCATTCATTATAAACTATTTGCTTTCAATCATGAGTAGGATATAAGGAAAGGAAAAATATCAAAGAAGGTACTTTGTTAGGGCACAAAAATAGGAGCACTGTGCACCCACGTTACATTTTGAATTCAAATGTTTAGTTGTAACTGGAACCTTGGTATTATCTGAAACCAAACTGGCTTCTTCCCTTTTCTTATTTTTTTTAAACAAATGAGAGCCTGAGGCATACACTCTTATCTAGAACAATAACTCATATTACACTATGACCTGAGAGGTATCTTCATTTGTGTCTTACCTAGGCCCTACTCTTGTTTCAACCATCTGTTGTTGAAGATTAAATGTAGGGGTGGGGAGAGAAAGTGTTTCTAGTGGTTAACTCTGTTTCTGACCTGTCAGGAAGAACCAAAAGATAGATTTCTGCTTCCTAAAACCATCCTTGGTCATGGATCCAGAGGGCTTTTGGAAGACAGCAAAAATCACCTTCTACTGATGGCTGACTGCGACCATGCAGGCATCTTTCAGATGGCCAGTCTACATAACCACGTGTGAACACTGCAGCGGCCAATCGTGTAGACAGCTCAACTTAGATCCAAATATATTTGCACATACAGATGAACTTCATATATGATTGCCAGATTTCTTCTTATCCTTGTTATTTAAATCCAGACTTAAACTTTTGTATCACATTTGACTAAAGTACATAATTGTCCCACATTGAACTCCGAGGTGAAATAGGCAAGCCTATGGGGCCAATAATTAGTCTTATGGAGACAACAAAGGAGGCTGCAAAGACCATGGAGCACAAAAGTTCCTCAGGATAGTGTTTGTGATGTGAAATACTAATAGTTTGGCATTTTTAAATTGGGGAAAATAAACAATTACTCAAAGCGCTTACCAAAATTAAGTGCAGGACTAATTAAGGCTAGCTTGACTGCTGTAATTTCCTCTGACTCTGGATATAACACCCACAGGCAGTAGGGGTGCCTGATGGATGTTCTCCTTAGGAAACGTGTGGTCATGTCTGATAAGCATAGGCAGCACAGCATCACTTATTCTTATCAAAGCTCCCTAGGCAGGGAAAATTAAGAGATAGGGATTACCATTTAATCTACAAGAACTGGGATCTTTTTTTCAGTAGTACTTATAATTTATGTACTTGAATATTTTGCTATACTTAAAACCTTGAAATCTCCAAGTATAAAATTTGCTGCTAGTTTTCTTAGAGTACCAATGGTAGTAACAACTTATCCCTAAATAGATTTCTGCCTTGGAACTGGATTCTTTATCTTAGTGACTAGAATACATTTTATTTCTGTAACAGATATGGTTTGGGAAGGAATAAAATCTTGCAACAAACGGAAATGCATTCTAGTGTCTCTTTTTCTGGTTCATTTGCTCATTCTACAAATTATCAATCATCTTTGCACCATACATTCTGCCAGGATTTGAGGTTATACAGTTTACCTTAGTTAGTTTAAGGTAGGTTTCTCTCTAATAACAATGAACCACCAAGAATCCTAGATGCCTTTAATGACAAAGACTTATTTGTTGCTGATGTGTTTTTAAAGCTTGGCTTTCCCTATGATCCATGTTAATTATCATTTTGCAATTTAGGCTGAAGGAGCAACTCCTGCCTGTTCATGCTGGTCTTACAGTAGTGGGGAAATAGCAATGGCAGAATCACGTGGTAGCTTTTAAAATTTCTGCTTGGAAGTGGCATATGTTACATTAACTCATATTTCATTGGCCAAATTAGGTCACATCTACAAGCCAATTGTCAATGAGGTGGAAAGAATAATCCTTCTGTCAAGAAGGCCTGGAAATGAGGGGCAGGGAATATTTTTGACAATGATATGATTTGCAATACTGCCTAAGGGAACTTATAGTCTAGATGGAAAGCTGAAAGTTACGACACAGAAGTGCTACAGGGCATGCAACAAGCAGTGTTCTGTATTAGCATTTATTAAGGTTCATCACCTTGCTCCCTAGTAAACATTGCAAATATGTGTTCTGTTGGTAAATGTTTCTGTTTTTCTCATACTGAGTGAAGGCAGATATTTGCCAAAAGAAAACCAATTTAAGTCAGATTTCATGGTACAAATTAGGGTTTAGAAATGTGGATTAGAGGGATAGTGACTTCTCCATTACCAGACCACATTGACTGAATGTACAATTCAATTGATTATGTAGATATTGACTATTAGGATCACAGGAAGAAAAAACTCTAATGGAAAAAAAAATGATTGATACAATAGTCACATATCAATACAACCTCTTGGTCATCCCATAATTATAGATGTCCTTAAAAACCAAATGAAAAGGGCAAAGAAGTGGAAGCATGTTAAAATTCTCATGAGGTCTCTCCCTGACCTTCATTAGGCCAGTGTTCATTTGCTTTTCGCTCAGGTTTTTGTACCAGTTCATCCAGTTCTATATGGATGCATATCACACATTCAAGTCTAAACCTCATCTGAGAATTTTCATCTAATTTCATTTAATATGAAATGCCTCTAACATCAAATAATAGCTGATAATATTCAGTTGCCCAAAGGGGCTGATTGTTAACTTGTCTGAAAACTTGTGATTCAGTTTAGTCATCCTTAGAATTTATATTGTCAGTAAGTGTATCATATAAATAATTCAACTGCTAAGGAAAGATAGAATCTGAAAATGGTGGAATTTGCAAAACTTTCATTACTGTGTTTAACATTTGATGAGCTCTTAAAACTGAATGCAAAGTACAAAGATTCATTCCTTAATGAAGGAAAGTTTTTAAAATTAAGTATAATATAGTCCTTATACTTTGCTTGAAACTAAAATTGCAAGTAAAATTCAGGCTTCTTCTCAGAGAGGAAATTGAATGACCATTTTGAGAAGCTGATTAAATAGATTTTAAAAGTAATAGGTATATAGGGTGACCCTGTGTTATTATTGAAGGAACAGTACTAGAAGGGGATGTGAACTACACACAGCTCTTGCTTCAGTGAAATGTGCCATCAGATCAATAACTTGCTGCTGCCAGATATTCCAAATTTTGAATTTTGAGTGATTTAAGTCAAGTCTTGGTAAATTTGTTAAAAATCAAGTCATTTTCTTTCTTCTTTCCTTCATTGATTGAAATATAAGGATAAAACTACAAATATTTAAGAGGAAAAAGTAGGCATTGGATAATGTATGAATAAAACAATCATGGCCCCTGTTCTCAGTAGTTTGGAATCAACTAAGAAAGAAAAAATGAACAAACTGATGTGATGGGTTCTATGAAAGAGATAAAGCCCCAGTACCTAGAAATCTACATAGGTAGTGAAGGATGTCTTCTCTGAGGAAGTCAACTATCAAGCTCTAAAGAATGAGAATTGGGGACAACATGTGTTGCAAGCAGAGAAATCAGCTTTAGCCATGTAAAGGATTCAGATTTTATTAAAGTGCAATGGAAAGCCATTGATGAGTTGGTAGGCAGGGAAGTAAGAGGAGATGGTTTAGGTTTAAAACAATTGATCTCGCTGTTATGGGGAGAATGAATTATAGAAGGGTGAGGATATAGGCAAGGAGATACAGTGGGGGAAACTGCATTGGTCCAGGCAAGACATGATGAGAAATTGAACTAGGAATAGTGAGAGTGGAGATCAAGGCAGGCAAATGGATTTTAAATACATTTTGGAGGAAGAAATGCAGGTTTGCTGATAGCTGAATATAAAGAATGATGCAAGGGAGGATTTAGGAGTATCCGTAGGCTTCTTGCTTGAAAAATTGGGTAGATAGTGCTTTAGAATGAAAAGATGAGAGCTGGGGAAGAAATCAGTGGGTGGGTAGGTGGCAATCAAGCAGTCTATTTCAATCTGTGTAGTGGAGGTTATGGTAAGCCTGCCAATAGGTGATTTCCAGTTAGATATTTGAACATGGAGCCCAGAAGAAAGCCTTGAGATGCTAATGCTAAGTCACTTCAGTCATGTCCGACTCTGCACGACCCCATAGACGGCAGCCCACTAGGCTCCCCCATCCCTGGGATTCTCCAGGCAAGAACACTGGAGTGGGTTGCCATTTCCTTCTCCAATGTTGAAAGTAAAAAGTGAAAGTGAAGTCGCTCAGTCGTATCTGACTCTTAGCGACCCCTTGGACTGCAGCCTACCAGGCTCCTCCATCTATGGGATTTTCCAGGCAAGAGTACTGGAGTGAGGTGCCATTGCCTTAAGATAAAACGTATTTAAGGTCACAGGGATAGAGTTCATTGACTAAAAAAAAAAAAAAAGGTTGAGAGGAGTATAGAGAATCTGAAACAATCTCTGGAGTCATCAAGAAAATGAACAAACAAAAAAACCTGAGAAGGTGTGGTAAAAAATTACAGAGACAAACCAGAAGGAAATAGTGTCCTGGAAATTGAAGGAAGACAGTATTTCAAGGAGGGCGTGATCTACACCCCTGAATATTGATAAGAGGCAGATGAAATGAGAACAGAAAAGAAGCCTTCTTTTTAACAGTGGAGACATCATTAGGAACCTTGGAATAAATAGCTTTTAAGTGGAGTGAGGATGGGAAGATGTAGCCCAATCTGGAGTGGAATAAGGAGTAAATATGATGAGAGGCAATGGAAACAGTAGGTATAACCAATTCTTGAAAAGTCATTCTGTAAAGAGGAATATATAAAAGGGGATATCTGTATAGGAATCTGAGACTCAAAGAGGACTGTTCCTGAAGACTAGAGACTAAACACATTCGTTGCTAATGGGAACATTTGCTAATGGGAAAAGTAAGGCAGAGAAAGACTTTCACAGTGGAATTAATAAAGAGATGCTAAGCCTATGAGAAGGCTCAATAGGTGGGCAGTTTGATCTTCAATGTTGTAATTCAGTTGCTAAGTCATGTCTGACTCTCTGAGATCCCATGAACTGTAGCACACCAGGCTTCCCTGTCCTTCACTATCTCCCAGAATTTGCTCAAACTCATGCCCATTGAACTGATGATGCCATCCAACCATCCCATCCTCTGTTACCCTCTTTTCCTTCTGTCCTCAACCTTTCCCAGCATCAGGATCTTTTCCAGTGAGTTGGCTCTTTGCATCAGGTGGCCAAAGTATGGGAGCCTCAGCATCAGAACTTCCAGTGAATATTCACGGTTGATTTCCTTTAGTACTCACTGGTTTGGTCTCTGTGCTGTCCAAGGGACTCTCAAGGGTCTTCTCCAGCATGATAATTTGAAAGCATCAGTTCTTCAGTGCTCAGCCTTCATTATGGCCCAACTCTCACATCCATACAAGACTACTGAAAAAACCATAGCTTTGACTATACGGACCTTGGTCAGCAAAGTGATAACTCTGCTTTTTAATACATTGTCTATGTTTGTCATAGTTTTTCTTCCAAGGAGCAAGTGTCTTTTAATTTCATGGCTGTAGTCACCATCTGAAGTGATTTTGGAGCCCAAGAAAATGAAATTTACTGTTTCCACTTTTTCTCCATTTGCCATGAGTCAATGGGAACAGATGCCATTATCTTAGTTTTTTGAATGCTGAGTTTAAAGCCAGCTTTTTCACATATCCTCTCTCACCTTCATCAAGAGGCTGTTTAGTTTCTCTTCACTTTCTGCCATTAGAGAGGCATTATCTGCATATCTGAAGTTGTTGATATTTCTCCTAGCAATGTTGATTCTAGCTTATGAGTCATCCAGGCCAGCATTTAGCATGATGTACTCTTCATATAAGTTAAATAAGCAGGGTGGCAATATACAGCCTTGATGTACTCCTTTCCCAATTTTGAACCAGTCAGTTGTTACATGTAAAGTTTTAACTGTTGCTTCTTGTCCTGCATAGAGGTTTCTCAGGAGGCATGTAAGGTGGTCTGGTTATCTCATCTCCTTAAGAATTTTTCACAGTTTGTGATCCACACAGTCAAAGGTTTTAGCATAGTCAATGAAGCAGATGTTTTTCTGGAATTCCCTTGCTTTCTCTATGAAACAATGAACACTGGCAGTTTGATCTCTGGTTCCTCTGCCTTTCCTAAATCTAGCTTGTACATCTGGAAGTTCTTGGTTCATAAACTGCTGAAGCCTAACTTGAAGGATTTTGAGCATTACCTTTCTAGCATGTGAAATGAGTACAATTGTATGGTAGTTTGAATAGTCCTTGGCATTGCCTTTCTTTGGCATTAGAATAAAAACTGAATTTTTCCAGTCCTGTGGCCACTGCTATGCTTTCCAAATTTGCTGGCATAAATAGAAGGATTTCTTCAATAAATAGGGGACAAGGTAAAAATGGATACAGATGCAGAGAAGTGGAAGATGAGGACATATAGATTTATCATTTAAATATGATGCAGAATCATGACCTGAGATGTAGGGAAAGAGTACGGCAGGAATTTTGACAGAGGAGAAATGTCTAGCAAGCTGTAGGAACATTTAGAAAATATTTATATATATGGGTGTTCCTAATATTTGATAGAGGCTTGATACATGTTGACAAATAGATTAAAGTATGGCATTTTCATTTTAAGAACACATTCACAGTTAATTTTCAGATGGAAAACAAAGACAAATTTTTACATATACCGGACTGGGTCCAAAAACACTTTTTGCAAAAATCTCTCGAAGGTTCAACAAGTATAGTCACACTTGTCAATTTGCTCCAGCCATGGCCTAGAGAATATGTCATCAAGACTGCAGATTAGAAGAAAGCAGTCATTATTATACACTTCTAATTGCCCCCAGTCCTCTGCTTTGTGTGAAAAAAGTTGTGAGGTTAAAGGTTTTGCTCAGTAGAAGTTTTGGATGTTTGCATATCAGAAATGCCATAATTATATGCAAATAACCATTTTGGATGTTTTATATGGATGAATGAGATGGTTATACTACTTAATCTGTATTTTTAAAATATCTTTTTCTGTAATCACCTTAAAAAAGTCCCCTTTACTGGTTCTACTTGAAAACTGTTTTCCAAAACCATTTCCTAAGTTAGGTACTCTGAGTAAAAATGTTCAAAACCTCCTGGTAAGCCTGAGTATTGATTATCTTCTAATCTACTTTTGACTTTGCCTTGAAACTTCAGCCATAAAAGATTTAAAAGATTCTGCCCTTCACTAAAAGCCATCATCTGTAATCCTTGCACTCACCCATTTCAGAATCCAGATGACTGAATGTCACATTCAGTTACCTTTATAAACCCCCAAATCAAAGTTTCTAATATCAGCACTTGCCTCACTCATCACTCTTGCTTCTCAACTCCCAATTTATTGGTAATTCTTTACCTTCCCTTGCCACTTACTGTCTCCAGGGTTTGAGTGCTCAGAGCTGCTAAGCAGGCTTCTAGAGTCAAACAGCTTTAAAAGTTCCACAAATTTCATACTGGAAATGGGAAAACATAAAAACAGTGCATGTCAAAATGTCACCCCATGTTGACAGTAAATCACTTAGCTAACATTTAGTTTGTCTTTCGTGCACTATCAGGAACCAGGGGCTGCTGCTGCTGTGTGTGCGTGTGTGCTTCAGTGTAATTTCTTAAGCCTTCAGAAAATGCTGCAGCTTTTGCCACCATTCTTCTTTTTTAACCTTTTACAAATAACCAAAATTATGTATGGATGTGCGATTTTACTGTCCTTTTCTCTCAAATGCAGGCAATAAAAGTTGATTTGCACTAACAAGCTAAAAGCTCTGAGTGCTACCAGACTGTGATGCCTTCCAGGAGGGAGAGCAGCTATTAGATCCTATGATGGTAGAACGTATTTTCACAATAGACATCAAAAAGATTTAGAATCCAAAGCTGGGATCCGATCTATTGTTCAGAAGTCAGCCAGTATGGAAGAAAAGATTCAACTGCCTTTGATTTCAGCAGAGTCCAGGCATACTACAGCTGCTGCAATTTCAACCCTTCCTCCTCTTTTCCATACTCAGCAGGAATTCTGATTATGGTAGGTTCATAAGGATTCATAAGGTATAAAAATGTTTGTGAAAAAAATATATGCTAGAAATATCCTTTGTTTATGCCATTGGCTCACAGTTGAAATGTCCATTAGTTACAAAGAAAGGTAGAAAATATAGTCAAAGAATATGTTAAAAATGAAAATATTTCTCTGATTATATCCATCTATCCTTCCCAGTTTACATTTAATTGGCAAATTTACTAAATTTGAAAAGATACTACTATGGTCCTGCATAGAATTGTGGACTAGAAATATAAGGCTGCCAATATGGTAAGATAAATTTAGCCTAATATATATATATATATATATTGCTCTTTAAAAGATGAAAGTATAATTGCATGGTTTCAAACCTCAACCATTATACAGAATTGCCATGTGACTACTATATAACTATAATGATTGTGCTATTCAGGCAAACAAAAAGGTGTCCCCAAAATGATGGCACTTCCATGAAGAAAAGAATGTGCCTAAAAGGATGAATATAGTTTATATTGACAGACAGGCTAACCCATTTTAGCATCTTCACCTTTCTCCCATCAATCAAAACCAGGAGGATACAAGTGGAATATTACAATGAGTTTAAAAAGAAATGTTTGCCAAACCATTAAATCACTTCATACAGTATAGACAGGAAGTAGAATGGTAGTAGCCTAAGAGTCTTGCTTTTGGATGAACCCAAATAAATAGTCTCCATGTTTTAATCCAAGCTGCCATTCATTGTAGTGAGTTCCATGGAAGAAATAAAACCCCTCATACCTAGAAATCTATATAGGTAATGAAGGATGTCTTCTCTGAGGAAGTCAATTGTCCAGGTCTACAAAATGAGAATTGGGGACAAAGAGTGTTGCAAGCAGAGAAAACAGCTTCAGCTATGTATTTGGATTTTATTCAAGTAAAATAAAAAATCACTGATGGGTATATAGCAGGAAAGTAAGAGGAGGTGATTTATGTTTACAACAATTGATCTGGCTGTTGTGGGGAGAATGAATTATAGAAGGGTAAGAATATAGGCCGGGAGATACAATGGGGGAAACTGCACTGGTCTAGGCAAGACGTGATGAGAAATTGGACTAGAAATAGAGTGGCAATCAAGGCAGGCAAATAGATTTTAAATACATTTTGGAGGAAGAAATGCCAATATTTGCTGACAGTTGAGTATACAGAATGGTATAGAGGGAGGCTTTAGGAGTATCTGTAGCCTTCTTGCTCGAGCAATTGGGTAGATGCCCTATAGTGAAACCATGAGGGCTGGGAAAGAAATCAGTGTGAGGGTAGGTGGTAACCAAGGAATCCATTTCAATCTGTGTGGTGAAGGTTATGGTAAGCCTTCCAGTGGGAGATTTCAAGGTGCAGTTGGATATTTGAACTTGGAGCCCAGAAGAAAGAGGTAAATGGCACTTTATAATTTCTACTCATATATCAGTGACTTCAGTTACGTTTCTATACATAGAAATGAACACAGATACCACTTGCATGTAGTCTATTTTTTATGTAATTTTAGTAGATCTCTACTGTTCCTCTATTATAGAACAGATTAAAAAGTTCATTTGGATTTTTTAAGAAAAAAATTAACTAAGTAAGCTATGAGTCCATTAAAAGTAGTGGAAAGAGATAGAGATCAGCTCTAAGTAAATCCTGTGCAAAGAAATTTATCTTTCAAGTATTCACCTCTTCTGGAAAATGAGAGATTTTCTTAACCAATTAATTGAGACTGTTAACTAAGTGTCATGGCAAACAAATTCACATTTTACATGAGGAAGCCACTTTTTATTGTAGACTTGGCAGGAACATTATAAGCTTGTGTAAAGTGATGATATACCACTTCCAGGATCCCTGTTATGATCCTGGATTATAATCATTAAGTCATGATTAACAGATTTAAATACACGCTTTATTGGGGAAAAAAATGGTGGCTGGGAATCAGGGACAAAACAGATACTGATTCAGGTTCTAAAACAGCTATTCCCCAGGTTACTGATGAAAGATGAGACTGGAATTTGGCTGTATGACATCATTATTACTCATCAGGTCAGTAGAGTTGATAACAGGAGGTGGAGAATTTGTCATTAGGTGTTGCTGGGAACCATGAGACTGAACTGAGGTCAGGATAGCAACATCCTGGAGGGAATCCGGGATTTACCTACTTTGTTACTCAAAATTCACCTGGCCATTAATTGACTTCACTTTACTTATCAGTATACGTACTTTTGCTTAGACCCCTGAATATTAATTTCTTAAGGGGATTCTTTTATCATTGTTCTACACAAAGACTATTAAAATGATTCACATGTAGCCAGCATTAATTTATTAGATAAAAATAGCTCCCTAATTTTGTGTGGTAAATTTTGGTTGCAACATTTATCCCACTAAAAAAATCTATATATTTTAATCAATCAGTCAAAACGTATTTATTGAACATTGACCATGTAGTCATTGTGCTTAATGTGTGTGTACTTACATGTGTGTAGTGTGTTCATAATTTATCAATGTTTTTTGAGTGAATAAATATGCAAAAAATTCAAGGAAAGTTAACTATAGGCTAAATTTGTCAATGAATGCTCAAATGGAAAAGGTGAAACTTGAGCCATCCTTTGGGAAGAAATGGGTAGAGAAATAAGGAGCCAGCAATAGTCTCAACATTTGTATGAGGACAGCCATCCAGTGAAAGGACTTGCTTTGACAAGGAGCTAATGTACAAAGTGTTCCTACTGTTATCTTAGTAAACAGCTTGGTCCCCAACACACAGAAGGAGAGTTCTGACTAATTGTGGCTCCCAAAAAATTGGTAAATTGGGCTCAGATTGATGTTTTGCCTATAGCTGGGATCATCCTCAAGATATTTAATACCACAAGATGAGTTGAACCTAGGGAATCTGGGTAGTTGAATGGGAATGTCAGCTGAACTAAGAAATTCATGCCAGTATCAGGGTACAAAAATTGATGATGCTATTCCTACTTCTACTAATAAGCCTGATGAGTTTATATTTTGTTTTAATAGACAAGGGGTTTTGTTGCTCAGCATCCAGTGTGGTAACTTTATTTCCTGGGTGGACATTATTCTTGTTGCTGCTGGTTACTGTGGTCCACAAAAAAAAAAAAAAAAAATGGATACAGCTGATTGAGTTTCAACTCTAACATTTGAACCAAAAGCTATTATAAAACTTTTGCAACAAATTTTAAGACCTGAAGTCCGATTCACCACTAATTGATTAAATCTGTCTATGTGTATAAGGTGCAATAAGGACAGGGGGAGATGTAGAAATGTATTTACAGGATAAACTTCATTCTATGTTTCTGTACTGTCCACTGTAAGGGATAATTTTGAAAAATAATTTTCTTACGGATATTTTCAAATAAAACCTAGATAGAACAGTAAAATGTATCCCCATCAAAAACTTCAGTAATTATGAATATTTGGCAAGTCTTGTTTCATCTATGTCTGCACCCACTTCCTCTCTCTCCCTCAAGGTTTATTTTTAAGAAAATTCCAGGCATCATGTTATTACATTTGTAAATGCTTTCAGTATTTGTCCTTGAACTGTTAAAATTCTTGTTCAAGTAGTAATAAAACCATGATGTGATTTCAAAGACATCAGGGATACCTCCTCTGTCCTTAATCTGTTTATTTACCAATGTCTAAAATCCTACAAATTTAACATTCTTTGTTGGAAGATAAAATACGAACCACCTCATTGGAATTGTCACAACTAACTTTTTCAGTTATGATTTATTGAAGAAAAGGTATTTGAATTTGCAAAAGACAATGACTGGCCATTTTTGAAATTATATTTAGAACAGGCACAGACGGCCTAGAAAGTTTAGACACTGTGAGAAGTTCCCCAAGATCCTAAAGTCATCTGTCCCTTGAGGGTATAATAGTCACAGATGTGCAAGGTCACAGAATGGTGGGTAGTAGAGACAGGGTTGCAAGCCAGGTCTCCAAAGGCCACCGCCTTAACTCCTGGTTTCCCTCCACCCTTTATCCCTTCCTTGGATGACTTTCCTGAGACTGATGTTTAGTCTTCTGTAATGATGCCTGCAAGTGTATCACCTACCAGGCAGAAATAGATCACTCTTTGGGCTTCCCTGGTATCTCAGCTGGTAAAGAATCCGCCTACAATACAGAGGACCCTGGTTCGATTCCTGGGTCAGAAATATTCCCTGGAGAAGGGCATTGCAACCAACTCCAGTATTCTTGCTTGAAGAATCCCCATGGACAGAGCCTGGTGAGCTACAGTCCATGTAGTTTGCAAAGAGTTGGACATGACTGGGTGACTAAGCACACACACACAAGTGTATCACCCAAGCATGTTTCTCCCTTCTATAGAGTCATCCCTGCTCTAAACCCATGTCAATAAAATGCTTTGGATTTCTTTAATGTAGCATAGACATTATGTTGCATATTAAAACAGATTGAAGTTCCAATTCCTCTTTCAAGTGCAGCGTGATTATTATTAGCTGTACAGTATTGGAATTCTGAAAATCTCTTCTAAACTCGATGGTTTCTTCAATATTCCCTGAGTTCATTTCCAGTGTGGACTGATGACTGACCTTGAAGGAAATGAACTAGAAGGTATGCACATTATTACAGACTTCAGCTACTTGGAGAGGACTACTGAAGATAAAATTTGAAGTCTCTGTGCCAAACTGAGCAGCCATCCAACCTGATGGGTTAATATAAAATTTACTCCATTTTATAGGATGGGCTTCTGCTGCTCTTCACATGAAACCTTTTCATCTACTGCAGGAAGAAGACTGTGCCCATGAAGCTTATGAGCTGCTGATACATTGAGGACAGAAGATTTTGACAAAATCCCAAGCCACTGCAGGTCACATACTCCTTGGCACAACTGGGACTCATCAGGGGGCAAGGTAGGATATGGAACTCCTGAGCTATCATCATTTGGTTGAAGGAGAACGTGAGATGAACTACATGATTCTAATGAGTTTTCTGCTAACTTAATGCAAGTAGGGAAAGTGGATCACCACAGTCCATGTCCTTCTGGAGGCTGCAGTTCTAGAGCCTCATCAAACTTACAGTACTGATTTCTCCCCAGTGCCTCCTTCTCCCTGCTTAACTCAATCCCTTCCTTCTTTCCAAGTCTGTCTCAAGCTCCCCTTCCCTCATAAACTTTGTTCACCTCCTATGGCCCTCAGAGATTGTCCCCTTATCTTCACTCTTATTTAACTTACTGTCTTTCACTTTACTGGGAAATTAGAAGATGACTTAAAATTAATTTCTAGGAAGCCACCAATTCAGAGAACTGATGACACATGAATCTCAGAAATATATTTTGTGTGTCTCTGCTTACAGCTGTTTTTGGTTATATATAATGTAAGAATTATTGATGTTAAGTTACAAAGTGTTGGGAATAGCAAAAATAGAAATAGCAAAACTGGAGTTCTAGGAGTTCCTAGAAGAATGTGTAAAAGTGGGCAGCATTCCAAAAGGATAGAGCTCTCATATTAAGTGCAATCACCCTCCTGCAAGTTGTTTACTACCTACTGCCCTAGGAAAAGTGACTGAGTGTGGCCAAGCGGTCCGAGGCACCAACCAGAACTCAGCTAATTATGCCAGCACCTGTATCCTTATGCAGTAAGTAACAGATATATGTATTTTTGCATTGAAGACAAATTTTAATCATAGATGAGTAACCTGGTCACTGTTTCCCAGTACCATAAAATACTGACAATCGTTTGACATTTAACTTGTATATTTAACATATTTTTCCATTGGCTTTTTGATTCTTATCTTCCTGCCTAACTAGGTTGTAAACCCCACTGAAAGTACAGTTTTGCTATTTCTATTTTTGCTATTCTCAACACACAACTGAATGTTCTGGGCAAAACAGACTGTCAATACAGTATTCATTTGCCATTGCTGATAATAGTCTAAGCAAACACTGATTGGAGTGCTAAAATGTTTGCAAAGCCTCTTCTTGAGGAGAAAGGTGGTTTTACCTGATAATTCCCTTGTAGCCCACAATCACACATAGAAGTAAAATCGATTTCTAGATGAGTAAGAATAATAACTTAAAATGTCCAATGTGAATAATAGGATATTAAGTCTATCATTCATTCTACTGTGATTCAAACTATTTAGATCTACTCAAAGTTATCACAAGTTATGAGTATCCCAGACTTTTTCTGGAGATTTTAATCTTAGACTATCTTATAGCTATTTATAGTCAGTAGCTCAAATGGCTGGAAGATAATTCAGGTCTTACAGGTTTTCCTAGAAAAATCTGAGAAAATAAGAGAGCTAAATCATTGAGCTTTATTTCCCCTCAAAATAATATTTAATGAATTGTTATATCTTTAATTTTTGTAAGGTAAATATAGACAAATAGTTGCACAACTTTGGCATTTACCATGAAATTTCTATGGAGGATGTTGTATATCATACCATTCAATGTCTGCCATACAGTAACCTAACATTAGACATTTCTTTAAAAGTTTGAAGGTAGAAAAACTTTTGGTTTCCATAAGAAATTACATGTATTCTACTCTTGTATACATCCTTGACTTGGATACAAGGAAACATACATAGTTTTTATGCCCAATCCCAAAAACCATATTGAGCTTTCCTACTGGTGCATGTTTTCTCTCCTTAGCTATGTTTCTGTATTGTTATATTTTACCACTTTTTAATATTTATCATTTTAGAAACTAACTTAAATCCTTTCTGAAAGGAGGTGGTGAACAAATGTATTTAAATTGAAGTCACTTAACACTAAATGAACAGGCAAGCTCTCACTGACGGTTGTGCTAGTACCCGTATGAGCAATGCTGTGACACTCCCCTTACCTGAACTCCAACTGGAAAGGCCTCTGAAAAGGGTGGATGATAAGAAGCTGTTTAAGAAAGCTCACCAAACCAGGCTAAGATAAGTAGTTATACCAGGGGCTAACAGAGTAAATGCTTTTAGACAATGCTGAACTTATTTCACTTAGCATGATACCCTTAGGGTTCATGCATGTTGTTGCAAATGGCAGGACTTCCTTCATATTTTATGGCTAAACACACACCCAAATCTCATTTCCTTAATATGTTCACTCACTGATAGTTTGTTTTCATGCCTTGGTTATTGTGAATAATGCTGTAATGAACATTCAGTGTAGATATCTCTTTAAAATAGTAATTTTACTTTTTTCAGATATATACCCAAAGGGGAATGGATGGATCATATAGTAGTTCTATTTTTAACTTTTAAAGGAATCTCCATACTGTGTTCCATATTGACTGTACCGATATACATTTTCACCAACAGTGTACCAGCGTTCCCTTTTCTCCACATCCTCATCAGCATTTCTCTATCTTTTTGATAACAGTCATTCTAACAGGTCTAATATAATATCTCATTGCTGAGCTGATTCTCATTTCCCAGATGATTAGTGATGTTGAGCACCTTTTCATGTGTTTGTTACATGTCAATGAATCACATCTCAATAAGGCTGGGGTGGGAGGGGAGAAAATGAACCTCCTCCTGCTGCTACATGCAGAAAAACAGCAGCTGAAAGGGATCTTGGAGATTGAAACATAGACAAGGTAACACAGTTTGCTCAAGAAAGCCCAGATAGGTAGTACAGCACTAATCATGGAAAAGGTTTCTTGAATACCAGTGTCATTTTCTTTGATTTACTCCCAACTGACTTTTTTTCTTCTTTTTAAATATTTACTCACCCTTTTAATGAAATTTTATTGGAGTATGGTTGTTTTATGGTCTTCTGTGGTGGCTCAGATGGTAAAGAATCCACCTGCAATGCAGGAGACCTGGGTTTGATCCTTGGGTTGGGAAGATCCCCTGGAGGAGGGCATGGCAACCCACTCCAGTATTCTTGCCTGGAGAATCCCACTGACAGAGGAGCCTGGCGGTTTACGGTCCATGGCATAGCAATAGTCAGACAGGACTGCGCGACTAACACTTTCACTTCACTTTAGCCGTTTAATAATGTTGTGTTAGTTTCTACTGTACAGCAAAGTGAATCAGCTACACATATACATATATCCACTCATTTTTGGATTTCCTTCCAATTTAGGTCACCACAAAGTATCCAGTAGAGCGCCCTTTCTATACAGTAGGTTCTCATTAGTTATTTTTATACATATGCTAAGTCACTTCAGTCGTGTCTGACTCTCTGCGACCCCATGGACTGTAGCTTGCCAGGCTCCTCTGTCCATGGGATTCTCCAGGCAAGAATACTGGAGTGGGTTGCCATGCTCCCCCTCAGGGGGTCTTCCTGATCCAGGGATCGAACCCTGGATTCAATCCTGGAGTCTCTTATGTCTCCTGCATTGGCAGGTGGGTTCTTTACCACTAGTGCCACCTGGGAAGTCCCATAGTGTATATATGTCACATCTCCCAATTCCTCCTACCACCGCCCCCCTTTTCCCCTTGGTGTCCATACATTTATTCCCTATGCCTGTGTCTCTACTTCTGCTTTGCAAATAGGATCATCTGTATTATTTTTCTAGATTCCACATATATCTGTTAATATATATTTATTTTCTGACTTACTTCACTCTTATGACAGTCTCCATGTCCATCCACATCTCTACAAATGACCCAATTTTGTTCCTTTTTATGACTGAGTAATATTCCATTGTATATATGTGTCTTTTCACTTCTTAGGCCATGTTGTCTGAAGGTCTGGGCCAAGATAGGCTAGGCAACAGGATAGCCACAGGTTCAAGATTTTCTGGAGCCAAGGAGAAACTCTTTGCAGCCCTGGACAGGGAAGAAAGTATTAGGCCACACTGTTTCTGGGTCAGAGACCCTGGATAATAATAATTCTTTCTATATGTTCAGTGACATCTCTGAGTGCCCAGTAATATGAGTGTCAAAAAGGCAAAATCACAGGTCATTCTTACTTGCCATCACTTTGAGCCATGGTGAGATGTTCATGATTATTTATTATCCAGACAAATTTGGACAGGAGAGCCCAAGACCAAGACTGATGTTTAGCCATGTGGGAAAAGGCTGGAAAGTCCCCAGGGCTGTCAAGAAAAATATCCATTTCTGAAGAAGTCAGTACAGAAACAAATGTAGAGGTTGTCAAGGACAGAATTTGGGAAGTCAGGCCAGGAGGATAATTTTTATTACAAGTGAACATCTGATCTTACAAAAGAAACTTCTCTATTTTTAAAATAAATTTTGTTTTTTTTTTTGAGAAATTTACAGAGACTCTGTGCAGAAAACAGAGAATTCCTATATACCCCTTATCCCCATAGTTTCTACTATTATTAACACCTTGCATTAATGTGGTATATTTGTGCAACTGATGAATTAATTGATACTATTAACTAATGACCATAGATTATATTAGGGTTCACTCTTTGTCTTGTACAGTTCACTGGGTTTTCACAGGTGTGTGATATCAGTGTAGTAAAACTATACTATGCTGCTGCTGCTGCTGCTAAGTCGCTTCAGTCGTGTCCGACTCTGTGCGACCCCATAGACAGTAGCCCACCAGGCTCCTCTGTCCATGGGATTCTCCAGGCAAGAACACTGGAGTGGGTTGCCATTTCCTCCTTCAATGCATGAAAGTGAAAAGTCAAAGTGAAGTCGCTCAGTCGTGTCCGACTCCTAGCGACCCCAAGGACTGCAGCCCACCAGGCTCCTCCGTCCATGGGATTTCCAGGCAAGAGTACTGGAGTGGGTGCCATTGCCTCTAAAGTACTGTAATGGTGACTACATAGCATTAATGCAAGATGATAATAACAGGAGATATTATGGGGGTGAGAGGTATATAGGAACTCTCTATTTTCTGCATGATGTCTCTGTAAACTGCTCTATAGATCAGTTTGAGACTTGTAGACACAGGTAATCCTCAGGTGGGAATATTAGCTATACTGAGAGGACCTCATAGTTGCTATGTCTGTGCTGTTATGGTCTATTGATAGTTATTAGTAATGGCTCAACATGCAACATGTTTGTTCTGAAGAGTCTTAACTAGTTTCATGGATAAAGAAAGGTCTTGAAAACAATTACTGCAACTGTAAACCAAAGAAACTGTCCAGGTTCATAGTGAACAATAAAATATTGATTACACATTTTTTTTTTTTTTTTTTTTTTTTTTTTTTTTGGAACATACTTTTATTTTATTTTTTTTTTTTTTTTTATTTATTTTTTTTTTTTTTTATTTTTAAACTTTACATAACTGTATTAGATTTGCCAAATATCAAAATGAATCCGCCACAGGTTTACATGTGTTCCCCATCCTGAACCCTCCTCCCTCCTCCCTCCCCATTCCATCCCTCTGGGTCGTCCCAGTGCACCAGCCCCAAGCATCCAGTATCGTGCATCGAACCTGGACTGGCAACTCATTTCATACATGATATTTTACATGTTTCAATGCCATTCTCCCAAATCTTCCCACCCTCTCCCTCTCCCACAGAGTCCATAAGACTGTTCTATACATCGGTGTCTCTTTTGCTGTCTCGTACATAGGGTTATTGTTACCATCTTTCTAAATTCCATATATATGCGTTAGTATACTGTATTGGTGTTTTTCTTTCTGGCTTACTTCACTCTGTATAATAGGCTCCAGTTTCATCCACCTCATTAGAACTGATTCAAATGTATTCTTTTTAATGGCTGAATAATACTCCATTGTGTATATGTACCACAGCTTTCTTATCCATTCATCTGCTGATGGACATCTAGGTTGCTTCCATGTCCTGGCTATTATAAACAGTGCTGCGATGAACATTGGGGTACACGTGTCTCTTTCCCTTCTGGTTTTCTCAGTGTGTATGCCCAGCAGTGGGATTGCTGGATCATAAGGCATGTCTATTTCCAGTTTTTTAAGGAATCTCCACACTGTTCTCCATAGTGGCTGTACTAGTTTGCATTCCCACCAACAGTGTAAGAGGGTTCCCTTTTCTCCACACCCTCTCCAGCATTTATTACTTGTAGACTTTTGGATTGCAGCCATTCTGACTGGTGTGAAATGGTACCTCATAGTGGTTTTGATTTGCATTTCTCTGATAATGAGTGATGTTGAGCATCTTTTCATGTGTTTGTTAGCCATCTGTATGTCTTCTTTGGAGAAATGTCTATTTAGTTCTTTGGCCCATTTTTTGATTGGGTCATTTATTTTTCTGGAGTTGAGCTGTAGGAGTTGCTTGTATATTCTCGAGATTAGTTGTTTGTCAGTTGCTTCATTTGCTATTATCTTCTCCCATTCTGAAGGCTGTCTTTTCACCTTGCTAATAGTTTCCTTTGATGTGCAGAAGCTTTTAAGGTTAATTAGGTCCCATTTGTTTATTTTTGCTTTTATTTCCAATATTCTGGGAGGTGGGTCATAGAGGATCCTGCTGTGATGTATGTCAGAGAGTGTTTTGCCTATGTTCTCCTCTAGGAGTTTTATAGTTTCTGGTCTTACGTTTAGATCTTTAATCCATTTTGAGTTTATTTTTGTGTATGGTGTTAGAAAGTGTTCTAGTTTCATTCTTTTGCAAGTGGTTGACCAGAGTTCCCAGCACCACTTGTTAAAGAGATTGTCTTTAATCCATTGTATATTCTTGCCTCCTTTGTCGAAGATAAGGTGTCCATATGTGCGTGGATTTATCTCTGGGCTTTCTATTTTGTTCCATTGATCTATATTTCTGTCTTTGTGCCAGTACCATACTGTCTTGATAACTGTGGCTTTGTAGTAGAGCCTGAAGTCAGGTAGGTTGATTCCTCCCGTTCCATTCTTCTTTCTCAAGATCGCTTTGGCTATTCGAGGTTTTTTGTTTTTCCATACAAATTGTGAAATTATTTGTTCTAGCTCTGTGAAGAATGCTGTTGGTAGCTTGATAGGGATTGCATTGAATCTATAGATTGCTTTGGGTAGTATACTCATTTTCACTACATTGATTCTTCCAATCCATGAACATGGTATATTTCTCCATCTGTTAGTGTCCTCTTTGATTTCTTTCACCAGTGTTTTATAGTTTTCTATATATAGGTCTTTAGTTTCTTTAGGTAGATATATTCCTAAGTATTTTATTCTTTCCGTTGCAATGGTGAATGGAATTGTTTCCTTAATTTCTCTTTCTGTTTTCTCATTATTAGTGTATAGGAATGCAAGGGATTTCTGTGTGTTGATTTTATATCCTGCAACTTTACTATAGTCATTGATCAGTTCTAGTAATTTTCTGGTGGAGTCTTTAGGGTTTTCTATGTAGAGGATCATGTCATCTGCAAACAGTGAGAGCTTTACTTCTTCTTTTCCAATTTGGATTCCTTTTATTTCTTTTTCTGCTCTGATTGCTGTGGCCAAAACTTCCAAAACTATGTTGAATAGTAATGGTGAAAGTGGGCACCCTTGTCTTGTTCCTGACTTTAGAGGAAATGCTTTCAATTTTTCACCATTGAGGATAATGTTTGCTGTGGGTTTGTCATAGATAGCTTTGATTATGTTGAGGTATGTTCCTTCTATTCCTGCTTTCTGGAGAGTTTTGATCATAAATGGATGTTGAATTTTGTCAAAGGCTTTCTCTGCATCTATTGAGATAATCATATGGTTTTTATTTTTCAATTTGTTAAGGTGGTGTATTACATTGATTGATTTGCGGATATTGAAGAATCCTTGCATCCCTGGGATAAAGCCCACTTGGTCATGGTGTATGATCTTTTTAATGTGTTGTTGGATTCTGATTGCTAGAATTTTGTTAAGGATTTTTGCATCTATGTTCATCAGTGATATTGGCCTGTAGTTTTCTTTTTTTGTGGGATCTTTGTCAGGTTTTGGTATTAGGTTGATGGTGGCCTCATAGAATGAGTTTGGAAGTTTACCATCCTCTGCAATTTTCTGGAAGAGTTTGAGCAGGATAGGTGTTAGCTCTTCTCTAAATTTTTGGTAGAATTCAGCTGTGAAGCCGTCTGGACCTGGGCTTTTGTTTGCTGGAAGATTTTTTATTACAGTTTCAATTTCCGTGCTTGTGATGGGTCTGTTAAGATTTTCTATTTCTTCCTGATCGATTACACATTGACTTGATAAGCCCTGGTTGCAAACGTAAATTAGTAAAATGCCATCAACAAATTTTCTTAAAATGTAAAGGAAATATTGAGTTCAATAATGTGTGAAAACAAAGGAAAAATACAGACTTTTTAGTGTATTTGAATAGCATTCTAAAATCAGCTACACAGTAGAAAATGACAAACCACCACTTTATTTTACTTCATTTCCAGATGTGAAAGGTAAAGATTGTATGAAATCTTGTAGGAATTTTAACAGAATCAAATAAGATGAATTTATTAATGTTCTCATCACCTATTATTTTAATTATTTCAGTGAATAAAAAACTAAGTCAAACACAGCTCTAGACTTCACGTAGCTTATACTTTAGAAAACAATAGTACAATTACAAATATCACTGTGAAACAAAGGCTGTTAAGATAACTGACTTAAAGAGGGTACCAGCATGGAACTGCAGAGCAAGGCTTAGCTATCGTTTACTGTAAAGTACAAGATAGTAAATATTTTAATCTTGTGGACTATAGAATATCTTTTGTAACTACTCAATTCTGCTTTTGTAGCACAAAAGCAACCACAGATGGTATGTAAAAGAAGGAACATGGCTGTGTCCCAATAAATATTTATAAAAACTAGTGGCTGGCCAGATTTGTTCTGTGGCTGTAATCTGTCAACCCCTGCTCCAGGGTCTAAACATGAAGAGAAAGAATATTGTGAAAAATAGTTTTCAAATTACAAAGCTCTGTTCAAATGTCAAGTTATTATTCATTGAGTTTATTGAAAACTGACAGTGTCTAACTTGATGCTAATGCACAACTAATAGTCCCTGGCTGATAAGCCAATTTGTTGCCAGGTGAATCAAGGGAGTCATAATAATTAAGGGTAATAAACCACATTCAACCTTTTCTTAAAGGAAAGGGAAGAGGAAACATATCCTTCATATTTCTTTTATCTTTTTCAAAGGGCTTTATCTTCCCAAGAGTTTAGCGAATTTTAAATACAGCTTTGTCACTTCTCCCTGATGAACTTGGGGATTTAATCTAATTCCCAACTTAATATGTGAACCTCCTATCCCTTCTACCCCTCCCTACCTCTGCTAATTGCACTTGAATCCTAACCCTTCCTGGTGCTAAATGAGGAATTATATGAGTTTTGAAAGTTCAGCCAGTGGCATCTTAGTTTGGCAAGTCTCGCCAAGTTCTAACTCTGATTTTTTTTCTCTTTCTCTTTCTCAGTGATGCAAGCTTATTCAAGTCTGCCTCTCTTTAAAACTTGATTTCCAGTTTTCAGATTTCAGAAAGTAGGTCTTTTGTCTCTCACATTTGGAGCCAAGTAGATGACTTTTAGTTGCTCAGTAGAACATTTTATTATCATGAGACTAAACAGTTGACTCATTGGAAAAGACTGACGCTGGGAGGGATTGGGGGCAGGAGGAGAAGGGGATGACAGAGGATGAGATGGCTGGATGGCATCACTGACTTGATGGACGTGAGTCTGAGTGAACTCCAGGAGTTGGTGATGGACGGGGAGGCCTGGCGTGCTGCGATTCATGGGGTCGCAAAGAGTCGGACATGACTGAATGACTGAACTGAAACAGCTGTGAGTTTTTGAACTTGAGCAGTTTGCCCACCATAGTGATCTCAATGGCAATTCAGTGTCTACTACTTGATTCTAAAATTTGGCTCCTTGAAACGCAAATCTATTTTAACAACTTAGACATCTTGACAATTATTTCCAATAATATATATGGAGTAGATATGCAAAATGTTAGCAACCTATTTACCCCATAGTGGAAATCGTTAGCACAAGGGGTTTCAAGTGAAGTTACTCATGTTTCTTACTCACTATAATGGATTACCATTATTTGTTTCTGTTCCTTTGTGCATGCATGTTCAATTGCTTCAGTCGTGTCTGACTCTTTGTAATCCCATGGACTGTAGCCTGCCAGGCTCCTCTGTCCATGGCATTCTCCAGGCAAGAATACTGGAGTGGGTTGCCATGCCCTCCTCCAGGAGATCTTCCCGATCCAGGGATTGAACCCATGTCTCCTCTATCTCCTGCACTGTAGATGGATTCTTTACCCACTGAGCCACCTGGGAAGCCCTTCTGTCCCTTTATTTGCAGCTTATTTGAAAGTATGATTACTACTGTTCCAAAACAATGCTTTGCAGGGAATTTATATGTGAATAGAAGTAGAAAATGTCATAGCTATGCTAATAACTCCTATGCAAAATCTCAAGATTTGACAAATCCTTTCATCCTATTCTTAAAAGCATCGTATTACTAATAGGTGTGTTTCACCTCTTTAAGAAGGTCCATCTACATGCATCTTTACATTTATTGCTTCTTATTTACATCATCTTCCCAGATTTATTTCAAACATCAAATGTCTTCTAACTAACGTAAAGTAAGAATCAGTAACCCGTTTTACAATTTTTTACTTGGTGATTTTTCACCAATTTTTCCATTATTTTAAGAGCTTTAATTCTGCCAGACAGCTAGGTGCAGTTCTGCAATCTATACCTCGTACTTGACATTCCAATTCTACACTGTAAATTTAATGCCTACTCTCATATCAGTAGCTGATTACAATCTCTTAGTGGGTAGGAACCAGAGCTGTTTAATTTTCTATGTGCAGCTCTCAGATGGCAATAAGTTCAGAGATTCACCAAACGTATTTACAGAATGATAAATAGTTTTTGTAGCAAAATACCCAGTAAAGTGAAAAATTATCAATTTTATCCCATCTTAAGTTCAGAGAGAGAAGGAACTAATGGAAGATGCATGTGTAGTTGTCTTGGTCCTGAGGCAAAGAGAGCCTCTTTGCCTGCACAGATTATAGAAAATAATCATGTGAGCATCACCCTGGTATATGCACCATCCTGATAATAGAATTTGAAATCATGTTCCACAAGGAATATTTACTGCTCTAGCATAGGAATACTGAGTTTCTTAACTGGAAAAGAGACTCAAAAAGCCTACTAAAAGTTTTTCAAGTTTTAGCTAATGGGCCACATTTAAGTAAAGGATACTCTTATCCACAACTGGAAAACGCTTTGAATTATTAACCTCATGACTCTGGGCATGCTTGCTAGTTCCCTCTGGTAGAAACATTCTATACGTATATGATGAAAAGCAACTGAGGCATCAGAACTGGCAGCACAGCCCAGGAGCTCTAAGGAAAGAAATGCCCAAAGGGCTTTGTATTAAATAAGCTATTTATTTGGGGGCAGGGGACTTGTTTTTCACCTTTTCCCTTTTGTGTCTCATTATCTTTTAGTCTATTTAAGAATTCACATATTTTAATTGGATATCTCCAAACAGGAAAATGACATGAGGAACAGAATTTTATTACCATGAAAGTATAGAATCTGGGGGGAAAGTAGACCAAATTAGCATCCATTAATAATTTAATATTTTTGATAAATACAAGTTGGCATATATTAGGATTCTAATAAATGACAGAGTGATTAGACATGTCATTTAGTTTGAGAATTTTTATGCTAGTACACTGATTAGAGATATATATATTGGTTGAGTTTCTCAAAATTGGTTGGTTATTAACAAATTATAAACTTTTTACTGTTAAGTTTTATAAATATTTATTAACTTGTTCCTAATAGAAACAATGAGCTGAATTAGAGTCATAGACTACCCTCAAAGAAGTTAAGAGTAGTATATGTGAGTTCTAGTTTCTCCATCCTTTTGCCAACATTTGGCATGGTTAGTTTTTTAAAACTATAAATATACTAACAGATGTGTAGAGATATCTTATAATGTTTTTAAATTTGAATTTCCCTAATGAGTAATGATGAGCAGTTTTTGTGGGCTTATCTGCAATTATTTTACTTTCTTTGGACTGTTCCTATCATTTGCCTATTTTTTATTGGGTCATTTTTTTCTTATTATTGAGCTTTGGGAGTGCTTTATATATTACTTATGTAAGTCCTTTATCAGATACATGGTTTTAAAATACATTGTCCCAGTATAGAGTTTGTCATTTTATTCCCTTGAGTCTCTTGAAAGCAGAAGTCCTTAATTTTGATGAAGCCATTTTCTAATTTTTTTCCCAAAGATTATGCTTCTATCTAAGAAATTTCTAACCCAAGGTCACAAAGATCTTTTCCTGTGCTTTATTCTAGAAGTCTTATACAGTTTTTCAAGTATGTTTATGATCCATTTTGAATTTCTTTTTGTAGATGCCATGAGGTAATAATCAAAGTTTGGTTTTGTATACAGGTACAAAATTTTCCTAGCCCCATTTGGTGAAAAGACTATACTTTTTCACTGAAACACCTTTCAGCTTATTTGAAAGTCAATTGACAACATAAATGTGGGTCTGCTTTTGCACTTTTTATTTGGTTCCCTTCATCTATTTGTCTTTGATGATGTCGGGTACTACTCTGTCTTAATACTGTAACTTTACAATAATTTATTGAGTCAGGTAGTATAACTTCTCTCATTTTGCTTTTCTTTCTCAAAGTTGTCTTGTCTATTTTAGTTCCTTTGCTTTTCTATGTGAATTTTAGAAAAGTTTGTATCTAAGAAAAATGTGCTGCAATTTTATTCAGAAAGTGATTAATCTATAGATCAAATCAGGGAGAATTAACATCTTAACAACACTGAGTTTTTGAGTTAATGAACACAGTATATTCTCTAGTTAAGTCAACTTTAATTTTTCTCAGCAACGTTTTGTCATTTTCAGCACATAAATCTTATACATCTTTCATTAGTCTTTTAACCGGAGAACTGAATGTTTTAAAACTATTGTGCATGTGTGCGTGCTAAGTCACTTCAGTCAGGTCCGAATTTGTGTGACTCTATGGACTGCAGGCCACCAGGCTTCTCTGTCCATGGGGATTCTCCGGGCAAGAGTATTGGAGTGGGTTGCCATATCCTCCAGGGGACCTTCCCGACCTAGGGATCAAACCTGCGTCACTTATGTCTCCTGCATTTACCACAAGCGCCACCTGGGAAGCCCTAAAACTATTGTAAGTGGTATTTAAACTATTTATTTTTCATTGATTTTTGGTACATAGATCTCAAAATGTACAGTCTTGTTAAAAATCCCTTATTAGTTCCAACAGGTCTTTTAGTAAATGAACTGTATCTCCTATGTAGATGGTCATATCATCTGAGAAAAAGGCAAGTTTACATCTTTCAAATCTTGATGCCATCTACTCATTAGGCTTACCTATTAATTGATTAGAACAGCAAGTACAATGTTTGATAGTAGTGATTAGAGCAGACATCCTTGCATTACTCTTGATCTCAGGGTGAAAGCATTGTCTTTCATCGTTAAGTATGGTATTAATATTATCTGTAGGTTTTTCATAATGCCCTTCATCAGGCTGAGCAAGTTCTCTTCTCAGTCTGCCAAGAGTTTTTATTCGGGATAGATTTGGAATGTTGTCAGAAGCTTATTTAGCTTCTATTGAGATGATCATATGGTTTTACTTTTTTAGTCTGTTAATACAGTAAATTACACTGATTGATTTTCTAATGTAAATTCAACATTTCACTCCTGGGATAAATCACATTTGACCACTGTATGTTATCTTTATATATACTATTGTATTGATTTGTAATTTTTAAAAGATTTTTTGCATCTGTGTTTATGAGGAAAATTTTATTTCCCTGTAATATTTTTGTGTGTTTGACATCAGAATAATGCTGGCCTTATAGAATAAGTTGGGAAGTATTTTTTCCCTTTTGATTTTCTGGGAGATTGTGTGTAGAAAACTCAATAAAATCAAAAGTTTTTTTACTTATTAAAAAACATTGGCAAACCTTTAGCTGGGCTAATAAGGAGATGACTCAAATGATTAAAATCCAGGCTAAAAGGGGGTACATCATGACCAACTTTTCAGAAATAAAAAGGATTATTCAGTTCAGTCGCTCAGTTGTGTCCCACTCTTTGTGACCCCATGGACTGCACACATCAGGCTTCCCTGTACATCACCAACTTCCTGAGCTTGCTCAAATTCATGTCCATCGAGTTGGTGATGCCATCCAACCATCTCATCCTCTGTCATCCCCTTCTCCTCCCACCTTCAATCCTTCCCAGCATCAGGGTCTTTTCAAATGAGTCAGTTCTTTGCATCAGGTGGCCAAAGTATTGGAACTTCAGCTTCCCAGCATCAGTCCGTCCAAAGAATATTATGGACTGATTTCCTTTAGGATTGACTCGTTTGATCTCCTTGCAGTGCAAGGGAATATCAAAAGTCTTCTCTAACACCACAGTTCAAAAGCATCAATTCAATCAAAAACAATTGAAAAGGATTATAAGGAACTACAAACAACTGAATACTAACAAATTAGATAATGTGGATGAACTAGACAAAACCACAGAAAGACATAAATGACTGAAACTGACACAAAAGAAATAGAAAATCTGAACAAATTTGTAAAATAATTAGATTAGTAATTTAAAAACTTCCTAAGGGGCAACATAGAAGTTGGGAAGTAGGAAGTACAAGCTATTGTGTATAAGCTAGCTGGTCATTTCACATGTAAAGCTGTCCGTACACTACCCAAAATACTTACTGGGGGCGGGCAGAATATAACAATTAATAGGTACCCAAAAAAAGCTGACAAAGATATTTTTCCCCAGCGATGATTTCCTGGGTGGGGAAGATCCCCTGAAGTAGAAAATGGCAACCCACTCCAGTATTCTTGCCTGGGAAATCCCATGGACAGAGGAGCCTGGCGGGCTACAGTCCACAGGGTTGCAAATAGTTGGGTACTACTGAGAATGCATGTACATACAGGAGTATACACATTTAATTAACTGATGTTATTATTCTTATTTTTTTCTTATGTTAAGAGAAAAAAAACCCAACAGGAATATAAAGAAAAATAGTATGTTAATTTAATCTAACTCTATTTTGTATCATATAAGCAGCATCTAGTAAATACCATATATAATTTCTAATGCCTGAGAAAGAAGGAGAATCAACTAGAGTTGTAACTATTTAGTCATTCTTTTCGGCTTCCCTCATAGCTCAGTTGATAAAGGATCTGCCTGCAATGCAGGAGACCCGGGTTCAATTTCTGGGTTGGGAAGATACCATGGAGAAGGAAATGGCAATCCACTCCAGTATTCTTGCTTGGAAAATCCCACAGACAGAGGATCCTGGCAGGCTACAGTCCACGGGGTCACAAAAGCCGGACACTACTTAGCGACTAAACCACCACCAGTCATTCTTTTTGGGCTTTGTGAAAATTTTCACACATACAGGAAATAATGCCACTGTCATATAATTAGGACATCTCTGAAATGGAGATTTAAAAGGTAGAGGGGAAAAAAAGTCAGAAGAGTTTTTGAATTCCACAGAGGGGAAAAAAGTCAGAAGTTTTTTTGAATTCCACAGCAGAATAAATTGTCTCAGGTACTGTGCAAAGAACGGACTCATTGGAAAAGACCTTGATGCTGGGAAAGATTGAAGGTGGGAGGAGAAGGGGACGACAGAGGAAGAGATGGTTGGATGGCATCACGGACTCCATGGACATGAGTTTGAGCAAGCTCATGTTGGTGATGAGTTGGTGATGGACAGGGAGACCTGGTGTGCTGCAGTCCATGGGGTCACAAAGACTCCGACACGACTGAGCGACTGAACTGAACTGACTGACCGTGCAAAGTAATCAGAACACATACAATGCTGTAAACTACTATAAACACACAGATCCACCCATATTCACCCTGTATGGCCTTCCTTCAAAAGGACAGTCTTAGAGACCTGTGCTCTTGGACTCTTTTTTTCAATAGAAATTGAGGAAGGGCTGTCCCAGAATTTCAGGCAAAGCTTTACTGGGGCTTATACTGCGGCAAAGGGAAGCTGAAGCAAGAGTCAGGAGCCAAAGTTCGCTCCCCAGGAGTGGGAGCTGGACCCTAAAACGTGGAGAGGATTGGGATCCAGGTGTGAGACGCGAGGCGTCTTGCAGAAGGCCCTGCCAGCTGGGGTGTGCAGGGATCATGCGCAGTCCGCCTGCCCCGCCCACCCACGCCTTTGCGCTCAGCACTTCGAAGATGGTGGGCATGCTCAGTCCTGCCACCCCAGGAGGGACATGGGACGTCAAAATTGCCCTTTTTGAGCATGCGTGAAAAGCTGCTGCTCTCTGGGCACAAGTTGTCTTCGAGGAAGTTTCCGCTCCTGGTTGTCTGTGGTGAGTCATTTTCCTGTTTGTTCACAGAGGCTTGTCCAGGGGCAGTTGTCTGGGAGTGACTCCAGATTCCAGCCTATGTCAAAGGAGTGTGCTGAACTTTATGCTCAGGTGTCTCCTCAATGTCTCTTTCTAGAAGTTCAGGCAGTTTTCCTACCTCAGAATTTCTGAAAAAGTAAACACTTGCTTTCCTCTCCTCTCTGGACTCTAAAACCGTATATGCATGTATACATATAATTCTGTATAAAGATAATTTCTTGGCTTCCTTTTATCTTGAATTTTTTCAATAGTGACACACTGGGGAATGGAATGGAAGAAAGATGCAATAAAAGAGAATGAAAGCATAACAAAAAAGCAAAAGCTTGTTTCTACATAAAGAAGACTAATTTTTTCACTGAGAACACAGGTTGTGAAATGGTAATGTCCAGGCCCAATCTGTCCTCCAGTATGTTTCTGTTCCTTTTTTTTTTTTTTTTCTTTTGGTGAGCAGAAGGTTTTAAAAATATTTTGAGTTGGTTGCCAGCGTTTGAAAAGCAAAATGTTTCACATGAAAATCCAAGTTCCTGGCATCTTTTAAAATACTGGAAGATCCGGAAACAGAAATCTAAATCCCTTAAGGCATCCATGGGCTAGCCAGATCTCAGCAGCCGGAGCACCTCCTTAGATAAGGCCTGAGCCTTACTGCTCAGCTTACTGCTGAATTCACCCTGTCTGCTTCACTTGTTTCTGTTCCCTGTCTGACCTCTGTGAGCATTTGGGTTTGCATCCATTTTTTAGACCCACATGAACTGTTTTCCTCTGTTTTCCAGCCAGCAAGTCTCTCAGCCTTCAATTAAAATAAATTGCAGGCCTAGAAGCAGTCTGTTTTTGAGAAATGAAATCTTTAATAATTGCTTTCACAGTTAATATGTAATCACTGAGGAAATTATTGCCATGCTTAAAGCTGCTTTAGGACCCTGTTTAGGAAGAAATGTAGAAAGTCATTCTTGTTTGTCCTATGAACTGCTGAAACAGACCCTCTATTTAACGTATTGGGTGAAATGAGAAAAACAGTATATTTTTGTTGTTCTGAAAAGGATGACAAAACAAGTGAAAACAGATGTGTAAACAGCAGTAGGACGTAATGAAAAACAATATCACTGAGATCACAGAGGCCAGTGTTATTTTATGGTGGCCTGGAACAGCAACTGGAAAACTTCCCTCCTACTCACTGTATTCATAGGCTTCAGTATTCATTGTCCCTTATGAATTCATTTCTTAAAGAGAGTATGAAAGGCTTTCTCCCTTCCCATGGACACTTTGAAGTAGCTTGCACAGAGTATGGGGTGTAATAGAGAGCAGTGAGCCTGGCTGAAATGTAAAACCAAAATCAAAATGTGCTTTTGAACATGATGTAGTTCTAAAGGAACTGCAAACCATAAAGTTGAAAACTCCTCTGTTTATGGAATACATCTTTCACATTGAAGAGAAGTTCTAGATCCCAGGAAAATCTTTGAAAGATATCAAATTTAAAGACCTTAAGCTATCCTTAGAAGCATTACAACATCAACCTTTTACAAAGTTTTGATCTAAAATCAGTTAAACCTCTTGAGATAGAAATTTCACTGAAACTGAAAAAAGCAAGCAAAATAAAATGCAAGTAGGCAGGTGCTAATTGAGTACAAGTGTAATTGAAGTTCACTGACCTTTACTCCTGAGAGTCCTAAGGATGCACAGCTGTGGGTATGCACATGGAATATATTGTTAGTGAGATTGCCTTGGAAGAACTATGAGTAAAACCCAGACAAGGGTGATGAGAATGGGTTTTAAAATATTCTCCTTCTTTGGCTTTATAAACATATATTTTTGCTTGTCTCATTCTTTTGTCATTTAACTTCTAGACTTAAAAAAGACCAGACTTCGTTGAATCAATGTAATAATAAAATGCTTTCACATAAACTGAACCTTTAAAAAAAAAAAGCAACAGGGGACAGACAACTCACTCAGCTGTTTTTACATTCATTTAAGAAAAAGACCTTCAAATTTTTTGATCAGATAATGTTAGGCTATAAGAAGAAGCACTAAACTCAGATGAATTTATGCCAGGAATTTCTGTATTATTTCACAGTGGATAGGGACTCCTGGCGTGCTGCATTTCGTGGAGTTACAGAGTCAGACACGAGTGAGCAACTGAATAGTTAAGCACGGAGAGAAATGAAAAATGGAATTGGTGTCACATGGCTAGAAATGGAAAAATATCCAAATCCTCAAAAATGCAAAAATTAGAAACTCAAGAACATAAATTTAATATCAATTGGGTACCAAATAGCTTTCATAAAAGTATATGATGATCATTTAGGGGTAAACACATGCAATATGAGTTTAAGACATAATAGTTGAATCTCAGACTTGGTAGTTTGAGTTAGAACAACTAGAGTTTCTTTTCAAAGAATAATTAGTAGATATTTCTGGAAAAAATGTAGAATAATTAATTTCTTCAAACAATTGGCTAAATCCCCCATGAATTCTTTGAAGAAACTGTAGTTCAATACTATCATATGATAAGAGTGTAATAATAATGTAAAGGGAATACAAGAGAATATAATTGGCACAAGGAAGGAAAGCAATGTTTAGTGACTTTAATGGCTATAAATTATAGCACAAAGTATAGCCAATAAAGAAAGTGAATGTGAAATGGTAAAGTAATAAAGAATGTGATAGTATAAGTAAAATTGAAGCTTGGTAACATTCTGTGACAGAAATAACTCAAGGAGGTACTAAATCCCCAAATTTCAAGCCTTTTAGAAGGAAAGGCAGAGATGCAGTATGCGTTTAGAAAAAAGGTACCAACCTGAAACTGAGTCCTTATGGGCAAATTATGAGTAAGAATAAGAAGATGAAAACAGAACTACTGATGGGGCTATGTGAATGTGTTTATACTACCCAGCCAGAGAGGGTCGGAGAAGGCAATGGCACCCCACTCCAGTACTCTTGCCTGGAAAATCCCATGGATGGAGGAGCCTGGTGGGCTGCAGTCCATGGGGTCGCTGGGAGTCGGACACGACTGAGCGACTTCCCTTTCACTTTTCACTTTCATGCATTGGAGAAGGAAATGGCAACCCACTCCAGTGTTCTTGCCTGGAGAATCCCAGGGACGGGGGACCTGGTGGGGTGCCGTCTATGGGGTTGCACAGAGTCGGACATGACTAAAGCGACTTAGCAGCAGCAGCAGCCAGAGAGGGAAAGAGTGGTGGGTACTGGTTGCAGGTACTGAAACTGCTGTAGAGGTGAGCGGCCCTCATTTTTCTGGAGAGCTGTGAAAACAATTTTAGTTGAAAAATAGAGCATTCCAAAAGTTATTTTTCACCTTTCAGAATAATAGAAATGACAAGGGGAGGTTGTTACCCCAAACTTCATTTTTACCAACATGAACAGTCAGTTTAATTGAAATGACAGGAAGATCCTGGTGGAAAATGTAGTTACTTCAAATTGCATGAGATCTACCCTGTGTCTAACCCTTCTAGGGATTTTTTTTTTTAATTATCATGGATGCAGTAGAAATCTCTTCTGCATGACCTCATTCTCTGTCAATATTAAATTCTTTTTAGAATTTAATATTTAAGTATCTAGGCACTTATAACAAAGTTTAACCCTTCAACCAAAACACATTCTTTTGCTTTTGACAAGCGTGCACCTATGTTAAGACTCAGAGGAAGAAAAAGGAAACATTCTTAACAGTTCTAAAGAAAAAAATACTTTGTGGTTCATTTTGAAAGAAATAATGCAAGCTCAGTTATACTGGCTGCAGTAGTAGTAGCTGCTGTATAACTTACAAAACTCCAGAATGTCAACTGCTTGTAAATAGAAGCATGTTTCTCATTCAAAGTTTAGTAATTAGTGGTTGGTAGATTATTCAGGGAGTGGGAAGGGAGCTCTGCCTGGTACAGTCATTCTGGGCCCCAGGCAGACAGAGGCTCTGTTATCTGCATCGTGTGTTTTCTGAGATTGCTCTGAGTGTCAAGAAAGAGAGCGTTAAGGATCGTTATTGTCGTTGTTCAGTCACTAAGTCCTGTCTTACTATTTGCAACCCCATGGACTGCAGCATTCCGGGCTTCCCTGTCCTTCACTATAGCCCGCAATTTGCTCAAACTCGTGCTCACTGAATTGGTGATGCCATCCAACCATCTCATCCTATGTTGTCCCCTTCTCCTCCTGGCTTCCATCTTTCCCAGCATCAGGGTCTTTTCCAATGAGTTGACTGTTCGCATCAGATGGCCAAATATCAGAGCTTCAGCTTCAGCATCAGTCCTTTCAATGAATGTTCAGGGTTGATTTCCTTTAGGATTGACTGGTTGGATCTCCTTGCAGTCCAAAGGACTCTCAAGAGTCTTCTCCAGCACCACAATTTGAAAGCATCAATTCTTTGGCACTCAGCCTTCTTTATGGTCCAACTCTCACATCTGTACATGACTATTGGAAAAACTGAAGCTTTGACTAGACAGACTTTGCCGGCAAGGTGATGTCTTTACTTTTTAATACGCTGTCCAGATTTGTCATAGCTTTTCTTCCAAGGAGCAAGTGTCTTTTAATTTCATAGCTGCAGTCACCATCCGCAGTGATTTTGGAACCCAAGTAAATTAAATATGCCACTGTTTCCATTTTTTCCCCATCTATTTGCCATGAAGTAATCCTAGAAGTGATGTTTATCCTTTATGCTCTAATTTCATTGACCACAGTTGAATGGCTTTATCCTGTTTGCCACATAAATGTCAGGGGAACTTGGACTTGGCAATTAGTTCTCAAGTACAGCTTTAAAACCATATGTATATATGACTGGGTTGCTTCACTACGCACCTGCTTTGCTACATGTTACAGCATTGTTAATCTGCTATACTCCAATATAAAATAAAATGTTTAAATAAAATGAGAAAAATCAAAACAACAAAAAATGTAAGTGGGAAAATGAGCTATTGATGGAAAACCAGTTAACTGTACCATACTTATATGGAGTTACCTTGATATAGATCATTCAAAATCTGTTAGTGTAAAGATAATACTTGGCTTTGCTGGCACTTATCACTGTTTGTTGTCTGAACAGTGGAGATCCATTGAAAACTACTGAATGTTATTATTTTTTGATGGGAAAATTGGTTTGTAATGTCCTCAAGGTCACTGTTGTCAAACAATATCAAGCATTTAAAATATTATCTTACTGAATTGTACCACGTTAGAAATGGAAGGAAATTTGGAGAATGATCCACTCAATGCCATTTTCTAACCAACATGACCACATTATGCAGTTAGGCTGTAAATTTATTGAGTGCAGAAATATATGATCAGTCTTTTTCATGTGCCTAAATGAGATCCACATAAAAAAAAGCTAGGCACTTAATGAGTCACATTAACTGTTTCAAGCTTCTAAACTATTAGACACATCCTCACTCTGACATTGTGAGGTGTGCAAAGGGACAATGATAATTTTGCAGCTTGTCCTGTGTGCCTGTGCTGTTTGATTTATGTGTTGTACCTGCCTCCTGTGATGCTGTCTGAATTCATAAATCTGAGTAAAAGAACAGGGACCCATAACTCAAAGAGGATGAGATGGGCTAAACCCTGAGGCTGAGAATGTACTGTGGAATTGGAGCTCTGTTTCCTCATGAATACCCATGGGTATCAAAGTTGCTAAAGGTTAGTATTCATCACAAAGGGTCCCAGTCAGGATACATAGTGGGGTTCCAAGAATACTTGTTTTTCTTTTTTTCTAATCTTCAGACTTTTGTGTAGTTCACATAACAATTTTTTTGTTTTTGCTTTTTAAGAAATAAGGTAAACTTGATACAATTTATGTTCTACTAAGGTATACGTCTGCATCCTGCGTACCTATTTGTCAGTACCTACTGTGTGCAAGATGTTTTCCTATACAGGTATTTTGGGTAGATAAAAAATTATGAGACGCATAGAATAAGCTCTCAAACTTATCATCCAGTAAAGAATATGATAGAGCTCATGAAAAACGGCAATATATGGGCTTTACATGAAAAGGATCATAGGATATAACACCTGATATTTTTAGAAATTCAGAAGAGAGGGAGTTCCCTAAGGATGAGATAGCAAAGGACTATGTAATGTAATCAAGATAAGTACTAAGTTCATGCTACAACCAAGCTGCTTTATATTCATAAAAGCTTTTGGAGTAGCCAAGTCTTATCACTTCTCCAAACTTTAGTCTGTCTTTGAAACCATGCAACTCAGACTGGGACTTGAACCCACTGCCATTTAACTGAGATCACATACCCGATCTCAGGACTTAATGAAGTTCGGGTTCTTCGTGTCTCATCACAGAAAGAATTCAATGAGAAACAGAGATAGGTAAGAAGTGGATTTTTTTTTTTTTTTTTTTTTAAAGAGAGAATGCACTCCACAGATGGAGTGTGAGCCATCTCAGAAGGAAAGAGGCCTTGGGTGAAACACACTCCACAGACAAGAATGTGGGCCATCTCAGATGAAAGGCACCAAAATATGGTGCAGTTAGTTTTTCCGGCTTGGGCAATCTCATAGGCTAATGAGTGTGAGGATTATTCCAGCTATTTTGGGGGAAAGAATGAGGATTTCCAGGAATGGGGCCACCATCCACTTTTTGGCCTTTTATGATTAACTCTGAACGGTCATGGTGCTGGTGGCTATGTCATTTAGCTAATGTATTACAATAAGCATATAATGGGCTTCCCAGGTGGTGTTAGTGGCTAAGAACTTGCCTGCCAATGCAGGGGAGGTCAGAGATGTGGGTTCAATCCCTGGGTTGGGAAGATCCCTTGGGGAGGGTATGGCAACCCACTCCGTGTTCTTGCCTGGGGAATTCCATGGACAGAGGAGCCTGGCGGGCTACAGTCCATGGACTCAGAAAGAGTCGGACATAACTGAAGAGACTTAGAACACATGCACGAGCATGTAATAAGGCTCAAGGTGTGGAAGATGCCCCTGGAGTAGGAAATGGCAACCCACTCCAATATTCTTCGCTAGAAAAGTCCTTGAACAGAGGAACTCAGCAGGATACAGTCCATGGGGCCATAGTCAGAGATGACTGAGGCGCCAAGGTCTACTAAAGCCAAATAGTCTACCATCTTGGAGCTAGTTAGTTCTAACCAGTTTTTGTCGTGTCTTATGTCTATGTTGAACTTCCCTGGTGGCTCAGACGGTAAAGCGTCTGCCTGCAATGCGGGAGACATGGGTTCAATCCCTGGGTCAGGAAGATCCCCTGGAGAAGGAAATGGCAACCCACTCCAGTACTCTTGCCTGGAAAATCCCATGGATGGAGAAGCCTGGTAGGCTGCAGTCCATGGGGTCTCAAAGAGTCGGACACGACTGAGTGACTTCACTTTCACTTTTCACTTTCATGCCTTGGAGAAGGAAATGGCAACCCACTCCAGTGTTCTTGCCTGGAGAATCCCAGGGACAGGGAAGCCTGGTGGTCTGCCATCTATGGGGTTGCACAGAGTCGGACATGACTGAAGTGACTTAGCAGCAGCAGCATGGCTATGTTGAACTTCCCTGGTGACTCAGTGGCAGAGAATACACCTGCCAGTGCAGGAGACCCAAGTTCAGTTCCTGAGTCAGGAAGATCCCCTGGAGAAGGAAATGGCAACCCACTCTAGTATTCTTGCCTGGAGAATCCCATGGACAGAGGAGCCTGCCAGGCTACTGTCCATGGGGTTACGAAGAGTTGGATGTGACTTAGTGACTAAACAACAGCAAACAACTGTTTGTCACTAAACAAAGGAAAGGCTAAGCTATCCTTTTAAAGGTTGTACCCTGCCCACTTCCCTCCTGTTTCATTCCCCTTCCCTCCTGTTTTACCTTTACTTTGCCCTTATTATAATTAGGTCTGTATCTCAGTGTTTAGTAAAACTTACACCAAACTTATGAGATTTATGTCCGAAATTTAAGGTTTTTTAATTATTGAAATACAGACATTTAGTTTTCTTCTGTCACAGGCAGTAACCTCATCTCTGCCCAATCACAAATGGATGCTCTGGCTTTTAGGATATGAATGTTAGGCATACCCTTAATTGGTTCATTCAACAAGTAATTTGAACATGAAATATTCATTAAGCTATTATTCTGTGTCAAGCACTATTCTGGTGGAAGGAGCACAGCATTGAGAAGGATGGAGAGAGGTCAGGATGCCCAAGTAGCCTAAGGACTGTGTTGCGAAGGACAGAGACCCAGCCGTTACCATCTTGAGACTTACAGTCTGTGAAGTAGACAGTTATTTCCATCATCAGTGACATGTAATACTTGGAGGAAGAAAGCACATTATTCCTTCAAAACTACTTAGCAGAGATTCTACTTAGTCTCTTGGAGATCAGGAGAGACTTTCTGCAGGAAACTATGTTAAAATGAAAACATAAACAGTATAGAGAAAGTGAGTAACTGAAGACTAATGGGACTTGTGTCCTAGGCTGAGAAAACAAGAAGAAAAGGCATGTGTGGTTTTGCCAGTTTTAGGAAGCTCTGTGAAGTAGCTTTCTCCTGCCTAAAAGTAAAGAGATGACATAATCCAGCAGTTCTCAGGAGTCTGCAAGGACAAAATTATTTTCATAATAATACCAAGATCTTTTTTTTTTTTATTCTCATTTTCTCATGAGAGTTCCAGAAGCTATATAACATGTGATATTACAACAGATGGAATCTTGAAGCAACTCTGAGAATCCAGCTGTCTTCTATTAGGCCAGACATTAAAGAGATTTCCAAGAATGTAAAGCAATTCACCTTCTCCCTAATTGATTTTGGAAAATAGAGTTTGTAAAAATATCTGTGTAAGCATATAATGCATTTATTTTTCTTTCTAAGTAAATTAATAAATACATATTTTTTTAAATGTCTCAGTTTTAATAATATAAATGTTGAGAGATATAACCCACATAAACAGAAACTATTTTGGGTAGGTCCTAATTAATTTTTAATACGGTTAAGTAGTTGAGACCAAAAAGCTTGAGAACCACTAATTTAATCTCTTGTTTCAAATGGTGACACTTTGAGAGTGAAAGAAGATACTATTAATAATTACACCAGAGAACAAAATGACATTACATCTCAACTTAAGCTAGGACAATGTTAGTTTGTACAAGTTTTCCTAGTATATATTATTAATAGCTTATAGTTTCACTGTCAAAAATATCCTGATTTAGAGGACCAGCTGTATGGTCATCCTGTATATGAGACTAATTAATGATGGCCTTGTCTTGCACCCATCTAAACTTGCTATCAAAGAGAACTCCAGAACATGAACTTCAATGGCAAACTATATGTGAGGGACCTTATGGGGCAAATATGCCTATTACAGACAGACTGGTGGAAAGAAGCAAGGGCAAATTATACATTAATTTTATGTTTTTTATTTTGTCTCAGAGTATGGTATTATGGGTTTAGACATCTTGAGTCTGAGAAGAGCACTGTTAATCTGTGTTTTAGAGGAACAGCTTTTTGAGTATCCTGCATCAACTCTAGTAGTTATCAGGATATCTGAAGAATAAAATCTTTCCTGTTAAATAACTTCAGCCTTTGAGAGAATGTTGAGAGAAATGAAGAATTCCTGTGCTGTATTTTATAGAAGGTTACTCCCAAATATGGATGCTTTTTATGAAAACTGGAGGAATTTTTATACTTATATTGAAATAAGGTCATTGTCTGAAGACTTCTTCAGGCATTAAATATATATATATATATATGTGTGTGTGTGTGTGTATATATATATATATATATATATATATATATATATATATATAAAACAAACCAAAAAACTACTTAAAGCACCAGAAGGAAAAGGTATGGTGTGTGGTGCTGAATATTTTCCCTCTTTCCCAGAGGTTGAGATAACTTAACATTTATAGAACAACAATGCACAAATCTATAATAAAATACATCACTGAATTGCAACTCAAGATTTTGAGATCAGATACATCCTTTTGGAATATCTCCGAACAAATAACATGAATCCATTATGGATTCTTTTCAAGTGTGTTTTAAGAAGCAATAAAAACATTACAAGCACAATGGGGGGAAAAAAAGAGGAAAAAGTAAAATGAAAATAAAAACAGCCAGGGAGAGGGAGAAATAAAAGTGCAAGAGCAAGAGAGACAGTGATTCTCTTACATGAGCATACACCTTGTTTCTTGGGTACATCAAGGGCTTCTAGCCAAGGGCCGTGATGTTATTCTAGACAATTTTACTGACATAAAATAAGGAGTCTAAATTATGATGAAATCAGAACCAGAAGCCAACCACAAGGGAAGCCATTAACAATTTAACAGGAGGGAGTGTGAATTCTACATGTCAAAGAGAATATTAGAAGACTGTTTGATATAAAATGCAGCTATCACAGCACTGAGGGTTGGCTACCTCAGCTGGGTTTCCCTTGAACTCCTTGGCTTACAAAGTTAAACACAGACCTGGGTGTTTCACAAGGACAGCTTATCTTATGCCGAAGCAAAAATAACATCAACTGAATAGGAGGAAGGTTTGATTGGGTACCTGTCTATCAAATAGTTGTCTAGCAAAGGCAAAGACTGCAGGGAACATTAAGAGGTGAAAGTGGACCTGAGGAAAAGTTCAGAGTTCTTTTTGAAATATTTTATTTTTATTGAAGTATAATTGATATACAATGTTATATTAGAAGATTTAGAATTAGAATCTAGGACACAGTGAATCAAATTCTAGCTGGATTGTTTCCTGTCTGTGTGATCTTGATACTTTTTTATCCTCTAGAGTCATATCATGCTTCATCTTAAAATGAGAATAATATCTACCTCATAAGAATGATGTCAGAATTAATGAACAATAACAAAGAAGGTGCCTACCTCAGTGCCTGGAGAGAGTGAGAACTCTTTAAAAGTTAGCTGTCTCTCCTTACTTATCACCCAGTCTTAATATTATGGTCTTTCTCTTTCTCCTTTTCTTTCTTCTCCTCTACATCTTTTTTCCTCTTTTTTTTTCTTCTGTTCTTTTAATAAAATTTTATTTTGAAGTAATTATAGATTTACAGAAAAGATGCAAAGATAGTAGGAAGAGTCTGTATATACCCGTCACATAGTTTCCCATTTTTTTCTTTTTTAAATTCATTTTTCTTCAGTTTTATTTGAATACATGTTTTCATCTATCTTAAAAATAGATTGCACTCTAGTATAATGTTGCATCACTCTCTTCACTTGTACTTTCTTCATCCCTTCATGACACAAGCTGTGTATGATTATAATATATAATTATTTATACTCAGATAGATAATCTGAGTATGATTATTGACTTTCTTTTTGGATGCAGAAAACTTTGGAATAATATAGCCTCTAACTTAGGGGGAAGCCAGTCAGGTGAAGGCAAAAGAAAACGGTCAATAAGAGCCCCATGTCAATGTCAGTCTGATGGTGCACTTATTATATGTATTTGCATATATATTTACAGATGTATATTGTATATATTTTTATATGTTCCTTAACACCTAACAATAAGTCTGGTAGTTCTAATAATTGGGAAATCATTTCAGCAATGTGATAATTAGGATATAGGATTTACAGATCCCAGGATAGAAGGTTTAGTTGAAGGGTATGTCCACAGGGGCTTTATGAAGTGTCCTGGTGTACCCCCATGGTCCTGGGTAATAAAAAGAGGAACTGAGCTGCTTTAGTTTCATCTCCATCTCATGTCCATCTTGGGTCTTTTTTCTCTTTGCTTGCAAAATTATCTCCATAATCCCTCTATAGTTCTCATGGAGGTTTTCCCCCTAACAGTGTTTTCCCCTGAGAACGTTCAGTGCTCTGAAATAGGCACAATAGCCTTATTAGTTTTTACCAATAATAAATACTCTTCCCTTGATACTCTATTTAAGCTACATGCCAGGGGAAGACAATGAGTTCAAATGCAGGAATTTACCTAGACCATTATAGATAACTAACTTAATGCCTTTTTCCTGCCTGAGTCAGTTACATTTTAAGAGAGAAAGCCTTACTGTTAAAAAAAAAATATTACTATCATACCCAAGAATGGCCTCTAACTTGGAAGTTTAGGCACTCTGGCAGAGAGAAGGAAAAGAGATCTGAAAGCATAAACTTCCTTGGTACTTCTACAATTGAGGGCTGCTGGAGACACTGAAAAGACATCCAGCTTTTCGTGAGAGTTTGAAATCACTTTAGTTCACTACATTCAAGACAGCAGAGATAATAATATTTGTGAATAAAGAAAAACATGTTTTTAGAGGGTAGGGGAGGACTAGGAGATGACAGTAAGGAGGATTGGATGCCAGTCTCAGGGACTTTCAGGTCATTTGGAGAGGGTGATGTTATTACTCTGTATTTATCTCAACATGAAAATTAAAACTGTCTGGGTTGGTGTCATGAATTCAGTGTCATTTAAGCTTCCAAGATCCGAACCAGGGGAACTCAAAAACTGCCTAAAGCAGTTTTGAAGAGAATCTTGTTTAGTCTACTTGAAGTTCTTCCTCTGGCTGTAGACCTTGGTGTAACATTTTTGGAAAGAAGAAATAATGAAGTGTAATGCTAAAGGCTGAAAATGAAGAATGATTTGAAGGTGAGAAAGGATTGGGAAAGAGATAAAATGTAGTGACAGAAGTTTATTTCATTCCCATCATGAGATTCGGCAATGGTTATATTGCCTCTTACCTTCAGTTACCAAGGCCACAAAGCATTATTTTCAGAGGCTCATTGCACTGTATGTGCATCAAGATTTGATGGGAAGATAAAGGGGTTGCGAGGGAAAAATTGCCTGGCTGTTCCTCTTAATACATTTTCTTTTTCTTCTGGAGAGGTTACCTTGAAGAAGGAAATGCTCATAAAATAATAATAATAATAATGTTAATCATCATCAAATCTTTGTTAGAAAATTGTGCTTATCATATCGCCCCATCTTTTACCTTCCTGTTCTCCATCTTCATTGTCATAAAGAGCATGTACGAAATATTGATAATTCTCTGAAAGTACTGCTGACTTGCCTACTAGTGAAATTTTTATTAAAATTTTAATAGACACACACAGAGAAGTAAGCTTACTGACAGAACAAATTCACCAGATGAACTATACTGTTCAGAGACAATGCAATTTAAAGTATATAATGAAATTGCAAACAATGGAGTAAAATAAATGAGAAAAAATTATATTCTGAGATATTAATGAAGGAGGCTCACAAATCAAGCTTAGGTTTTCTCAGAGAAAGATGAATGCACTTGTATGTGGACAGTATAATTTTCCATTTCTTCCTCTGATAGTGCTCTAACTGGCTTTTCAAATGCACTGACTTTACTGGAGAGGGATTCAGATTGAGAATTCCTTCTTCTCTAACCACTAATAAGCAATGCTAGAAAGACTATGACATTTTTAAGATTTTGTGCATAGGCCATGAGATTAGCTGAGAGTCCATTATTCTAATGTGGTTGTGTACATCCAGTTCGGTGTTAGTTCAGTAGGAATTGTACTTTGCTGGGAGGTATGCATTTGCTCCTATTACACTTCCCGTGCAGCACATTTTCAGGCTTTCATTGGCTCTCACATTTGGCACTGCTGGCAAAATGCCTTATTAAGCAAAGGGAAGAGGAAAAAGCACGCAGAGAAGTCGTGCGACCCTGGTCTAGCCTCAACTTCCAGTCCAGAGGTACAATTACAGCTAAATTATGCTACCTGGATTCTTCATTTCCTGATAATCTGAGTTAATGCTCCACAAGGAAAAGAAGAGGAGACTGAAGGGCTTGAGGTACAACCTCCCCATTGACTGCAGACCGACAGGCTGTTTATCACTTAGACCCTCATCTCAGAGCTGAGACGTGCAAGTGTCTCTGTGTGTGAGGCAAATGTCATTTTAAATGCCGTATTTGGCTTATACTTCTTTAAATGTGATCAGGTTACTATTAAAAATAGTATTTCTCTTTCTGTTTGTGTCCATCTCCTCCTGATGCCTCCACTGAAAAGATGTTGTATGTATTTTGATTTAAAAAGTTAAATCAAATTGACCCTGCCATGGGAAAATGGACACTGAATCTTGAAGGGTTAAAGGAACTTCAGAAATGGCGAGATTTTTTCTCCCTAGAAACTGCTTGCTTGAATGATTCCTAAGCTGTTAGGGTTACCATGGTAATTATTATTCTTAAGTGGAGAGGTTTATTTGTGAAGCAAAAAGACCAACAAACTTGTTGCCTGTATCTCTAAATCACTACTCACAGCCATCTTTAAGGAGGAGTGAACTTTTGAAAGAATTGAATAATGCAGATCAATTTTTATCAGAATATGTGACAGCCTTGCAAAAGAGAAAGATGGAATGTGAATATATTAGGGATATTTACTGAAGCCTTATTGGATGGGCTTTACCATTTATGCCTTTTGCAAGTAGGCTGACAATATAAAGAACCTCAGAAGCAACTGTATTTAAGGGGAATCAATTTGTTAGAGAATCCGATATATTGTTTCCTATATGGCTGATCATAATGGTCTTGAGGTTAATTCATTTTAATGTCAAAATGACTCTAAGAGCTTAAATTAACTATTTTTAAATTTTTTAAAATCCTGAACTCATGGCCTCACGAACCTATTTCTCCTGATTTTAGTGGAAAGAGGCCTGACTAGACATAGCAACAGAGTTCATAGATGACTCGCACTGTAGAGCACTTCTGCAAGGTTTAAGAGTGGTGTTATGAAGTGGGAAGGCTAGATACCCTTCTTCACAAGTGTATGGGCTCTACTACATATAAGAGCAATTGTTGCTGTTATTTAGTCGAGTCTTTAGAGACCCCAGGGACTGTAGCCCACCAGGGTCCTCTGTCCTTGGGATTTCCCAGGCAAGGGTACTGGGGTACGTTGGCGTTTCCTTCTCCAGGGGCTCTTCCTGACCCAGGGATCGAACCCGTGTCTTCCTCATTGGCAGGTGGGTTCTTTACCCCTAAGCCACCAGGGAAGCTCATATATGAACAATACGATCTCCCAAATTTGGAATAAATTGCATAACTCTAAAGTTAACTCTGTTCTCTCTCTGTTGTACTCAGCTTGTCCATTTAAAAATAAGGCATAAAGATTGGAAAGCCATCTGGAAGTTCCTGAAAACAGGTATCTCCCTGTACTCTGTACATGCCTTTCCTCTTGCCCTTGTGAGTGTGAAACTGTGGTGGTCTCAGGTGGTCTCTCCTGGTGGATGCTGGGCCTCAGAGCATAAGGAAGAGTACACAGGAGATGGAGCAGGAACCCGGAGTCAGGATGCCTGTGTTCCAGCCCATTCTCATGTGTCCTCCATAAACTTGGCCAAGTTTCTGGATCTCTGTTTACTATCAATAAAATAGGTGTGATGAGAAGGCCACCTTCACAGAGGTGGTGTTAGAATTAGATGGATTAATACCTATAAAGCTCAGACTTACTCAGAACAGCTCTTGGCACAGTCAAAATTTTATGGGAGTGCCAGTAGCTTCTTAAGGGATATTGCCTTTTTATTATTGTATTCTTGGTGCTTATCCTCAGATTAGTTGCTTAATAGAAGTTTCTTGAAGTAAGGACTGAATGAGCCTTTGATTCAATTAAAGGACTCTTTATTTTCTGCTGTGATTGGGCACCCTGCTTCTGGGTGAGAACTTCCGGTGACAGGACGCATGGCATAACAGTCCATTATATTTCTGGAAAGCTCTGCTCAGGAACTCTCTTGTCTTCCTGGCACTTCTCTACTGTGGGCAAAGAAAGCTCAAGCAGGCTTCTTCTGAGGAGAATATGTCTTCTTCAAGCCTGCATGTCCTGACTATAAAAAGCCTGTGGTCTTGGGCAGGGCAAGGAGTGTTGGTTTCTCTCTTCCACACATCAGTGGGCAAGCTGCATATGCCTGACTGAATTCAACAATGAGAAATGAGTTATAAGTTGGTTTTTTTTTTTTTTTGAAGAGAGAGATGCTGATTTCACTTGGCAATTTGATCTCTAAACAAATCATCTTGCCTATTTTGTGGGGTTATTGTTCACTATCCCATTTGACAAGAGGTATTCAGATAAAAGAAGACTTCCTTGACATTTTTAAGCTACTGGGATGCGTTTTAATTTGTTTCTAGAGTATTTAATCTGTGAGACCTACCAGGCTGAATAATTTATGTAACAAAACAATGACAACAAGGTCAAAGCAGAAATATGACTTTACAGTGGGGAATATTCATGACATGATGCTATTTGAGATATACTTCTTGAATATTAAAGAGTTTTTTCCTAATGTTATGTTCCAATTAAACAAGTGGGAAGGTATAAGAAAGAAAATTGGATTCATTTTGAATTAAGCAAATTCTAGCATAGCAATGATCATATTTGTAATTGAAAAATGTCAACCAGTGTCTGTCCACGTAAAGTTTAGAGATGGTAGCTGGGAGTGTTTTCTCTTGTGACCTGGTTGTGATATAAACCATAGAGTATGAGGTATTCTGCATCAATAGATCAGATACTCATAATCTGATTTATTCAGTGATACATAATCTCAATTATTTATTTTTGGTTACATTTCAACTTAAAAGGAGAAAGCCAAAGCAACAGAGTTTGCTGCTCAAGGTAATTATAAGATGGCTTATAGAGGGAGTTCTGACAAGATCTGACTCTCTTCTTCCTTTTCTAGTTGATAGGATTTATGCTCTGAAAGGGATAATGGCTTATGTACAGTGGACAAAAATTAGATCATTTCATGCATAGCATGGGATAGCATTAGGGACTTAAAAACCTGAATGTTTGCTGACCTCTGTCATCAATTAACACTGTGGTCTGGGGCTAACCACATTAATATTGATACTTAACATTTATTAAGGACTCTTTGTATTAGCTAATTAATTCTTGCACCTCTAATCAACAAGCCAAGAATCTTAGTGCCTTAATGTAATTCAGGCTTGTTTCTTGCTCATATCAAATCAGAAGGGATCCATTCTCATTCCGGTTAATGCCTCTGCTATCTTCTAGGGCCTCAGAATCCTCCATTGCATCACTTGCTGACAGAATGATGAGGGAAGCAGAAGAGACGAAGAATGTTACAGAAGTCAGAGGGGGTCAGGCCTGGAACTGATGTTTATCAGTCTGCCCATTTCCACACATACAGAGCTCAGTCACATAGCCATACCATTTGCAACCAAAGCTAGGAATTATGGAAAACCATGGGCCAAGGAAGAGAGGGCATGGATGGTGCTGAGTAACCTCAACTAAGCTCTGTAACACTGTGATTAGCTAAGTATCACTCTTAGTTCTCACAATAAAGAAGCCTGAGTTTAGAATGGTAGAGCTGGACTCATTCTATTGACTTAGTCTGTGCTTTAAGCCCCTTTGCTTCATTGCCTCCTTGGCTTTTGGAAATCTCTAATAATTTTCTTCAATTTCATTACTAAAATGACAGTGTTTGTAATCCCTTTTATATCTCATGAGATTTTGTGAGCATGTCAGGACTTGCCTGCTTTCTGTTAGGGCATCTTTTTATGGCTAATTCCTCTACTTGTATAGTATCTGCCATCTCCTCTTACCCTGTCCAGCAATTCTCTCCACCTTTTTTTTTTTTTTGGTGGTGATATTCTCATCAATGTACAATATGTTGCCATTTCTCTAGTCATGAAGATAAAAACACTTGACTCCACATACCTAATTGACTATTTCCTCATTTTGCTACTTTTTACAGCAAAATATTTTGAATGTATATTTGCCTTTTCCAGTTATCCTCCACTTCTTCCTGAATTCCATCTAATCAGTCACCTCCATCACTGCAGCAAAACTGATCTTGGTAAATTCACCTATGACTTCTTAATAGCCAAATCCCATCAATTCATGGTCTTCATCTTATTAGACCTATCAGTATGATTTGACATCATACTATCTCTCTCCTCCTTGAAAGTCTTTCTTTACTTGGTTTCCACAACAGCAGCACTTACCTGGCTTGCTTTCCACTTTGCTGGATAGGATTTGTGTGTGTGTGTGTGTGTGTGTGTGTGTGTGTTTTTTCTTGTTTTTTTCTTCTTCTCTCTAGCCTCTAAGTAGAGAATTACTTCAGGGCTTAATCCTTAGATTAACTTAATTTTCTCCTTTTACATTCACTGCTTTGATGAGCTCACCCAATCAGGTAGCTTCAAATATGTACCATCTAGAAGCTGAAGGTCCAGATTGGACCTGAATACATGATCAGTACCTCAAGGTAAAAATGTCCCAAATTAAAGTTCTTACTTCTCCACCCTAACTATCCTGATTCAAGCCTCCACCATCTCTCATTTGGATTATCACAGTATCTTCCTAAACAATCTCTTTGCCTCTTTCTTGTTTAATTCTTACAGTCTAAAATGATCATCTTAGAAATCAGATTATATCACTCCTGTAGTCCATTCATCTAAAGTGCTTCCTTCTTCAGTTCACTTCAGTTGCTCAGTTGTGTCCGACTCTTTGTGACCCCATGGACTGCAACATGCCAGGCTTCCCTGTCCATCACCAACTCCCATAGCTTACTAAACTCATGTCCATTGAGTTGGTGATGCCATCCAACCATCTCATCCTCTGTCATCCCCTTCTCCTCCTGCCTTCAATCTTTCCCAGCAACAGGGTCTTTTCCAATAAGTCAGTTCTTAGCATTAGGTGGCCAAAGTGTTGGAGTTTCAGCTTCAGCATCAGTCCTTCCAATGAATATTCAGGACTGATTTCCTTTAGGATAAACTGGTTGGATCTCCTTGTAGTCTAAGGGACTCTCAAGAGTCTTCTCCAACACCACATTTCAAAAGTATTGATTCTTGGGGACTCAGCTTTCTTTATAGTCCAACTCTCACATCCATACATGACTACTGGAAAAACCATAGCTTTGACTAGACAGATGTTTGTCGGCGAAGTAATGTACCTGCTTTTTAATATGCTGTCTAGGTTGGTCATAACTTTTCTTCCAAGGAGCAAGTGTCTTTTAATTTCATGGCTGTAAGCACCACCTACAGTAATTTTGGAACCCCCCCAAAATAAAATCTCTCACTGTTTCCATGGTTTCCCCATCTATTTGCCATGAATTGATGGGACTGGATGCCATGATCTTAGTTTTCTGAATGTTGAGTTTTAAGCCAACTTTTTCATTCTCTTCTTTCACTTTCATCAAGAGGCTTTTTAGTTTTTCTTCACTTTCTGCCATAAGGGTGGTATCATCTGCATATCTGATATTGATATTTCTCCCAGCAATCTTGATTCCAGCTTGTGCTTCATCCAACCTGGCATTTCTCATGATGTACTCTTACTTAGTATTGAAACCAGTGTCCTTGTAATGGCCCCAAAGTTAAAAAGAGCTGATTCCTCTATTGTTGCTATGACCTTATCTCTTATTTTTCACCCCCTCCCTTCAGGCCACTCTGGTTGCCCTGGTCTCCTTGCTCTTTCTGGACCTTTTCAGTCATTTTCCCACCTTGGGCCTTTGTACTTACTCTTCTCTGCCTTTGGAATATTCCTCCCATACTTATTTTCATGTCTCAGTTCCTCAGCTTGCTTAGTTCTTTGCTCAAACATACTTTTTCACTGAGGCTTATTAGGAGTATCCCTTGTGCTGGCTTAAATGAATGTCTGTTTATTTCAGCATTTACCCTATTTAAATTTTAGCTTTCTGTCATGGCTACACTAATGCATCTCTTTTGAATAACTCAGATTCTTTAGGCAAAATGCTGTATTTCAAATTCTGAGTCCCTTCTCTGCAAAAACAACATCTGAATTCCTGGGGAAGAAGATTATATGGGCTTGTAGAAGTAGCAGAAGTTGACTGTCTAACTGGTGCTATTCATGAGATGTATTTCTAGCTATGCCCGCATTTTTCTGTGGAGTTGTAACTTTAGTACATGGGATATTGTTATGAAGGGTAGCAGAGTATGCCATCTCAAAATATACAGACCTCTTCAGCATAGGAGTTATTTTGAGCCAATTATTTAGAGAAAGAGTAGATACCAAAGAATCCCTGAGAACAGAAGTTACCCTTTTGTACAGGATATTCACATTCGTAAAGGAAATCTCCATCTGTATGGGCATCTCCTTTGTTGTATGGAGAAGAGAAGGGTGACTCTAAATCATAAGAGAATCTTATCAATGGAGAAGGTGCAGACTTAAATCTGTATAACAAACCTTATTCTTGTTTGCCATACTTTCCCTGGTCATTTCCCCATAACTGACCTTGACACATCTTTTCTTTTATCTGTCTTCCACTGAAAATAAAAGTATGTAAGCTGGTGGTTTGAGCCAGCTCAGGGAGTGACTCATCTTCCCCAGGGAATTTCCATGTATATATGAGGTATGCATGTTCATAAACTTCTATTTTCTTAGCCCTATATTTAGCCCTATATTATTATAGCCCTATATTATTATTATTAGCCCTATATTATTATATGGCTTTCAGACAAGAACTCAGAAAGGTAGAGTAAAAGTTATTTTTCCTCTTTTTTTGTTGCCATCCACCTGTGACTTCTGAGGATAGTCAACTCTTGACCTTCCTATCTTGGACAGGGCCTAATGACCCCCACCTTGCTTATTTAACCTTTTTTATTCTCTTGTGGCCTCCACAAACCCCTTTGAGTCTCTTTCATGTCGTCTGTCTGGCACAAGGCTTAGCCTGTCCACCTCATAGTCTCTACCACAGAATCACCTCACCATTCCCCCCCACATATACACACTCATCAGTTGGCCCCACAAAAGGTTCCCTGAGTCTTCAAGTGCATACCACCTCACAGCCATGTTTGACAAGGTATGTAAAATTGGACTATCTCTCCATCTTACCTCTGTGCTCTCTCTTAACTATACGAGGATATGTCAGTCAGTCAGTCAGTTCGGTTGCTCAGTCGTGTCCGACTCTTTTGCGACCCCATGAATCGCAGCACATACTAGGATATGTAGGGTTGCCATATGCAGCAGTCATGCTATGAGTCCCAGAGAGCAGGACAAGAGTCTCTCCTAAGAAAACTGGAAAGGGAAAATCAGAATATGCATGTGATCGTGCCCATCCTTCTATATCCATTTTAGTCCCAGAACTTTTGCACTAGAAAAGATAGTTTGTCCCCTTCTTTTTGTTTTGGCTAAATGCAGGGTTGTTCCCCTAATATTGTACTGCTTATTGAGATGGCATCTGCCCCCCGCCCCCCCACCCCCAACCTTCTTTTCCCTGAGATTGTAATGGTAGCCAGGGAGTATGGAGAAAATGTGGCTTATCAAATAATAAAAACTAATTATCAAGTGCTGGAGAAGACTCTTGAGAGTCCCTTGGACTGCAAGGAGATCCAACCAGTCAATCCTAAAGGAAATCAGTCCTGAATATTCATTGGGAAGACTGATACTGAAGCTGAAGCTCTAATACATAAGCTACCTGATGCAAAGAGCAGACTCATTGAAAAAGACCCTGATGCTGGGCAAGATTGAAGGCAAAAGGAGAAGAGAGTGGCAGAGGATGAGATTGTTAGAGAGCATTGCCGACTCGATGGATATGGATTGGTGCAAACTCTGGGATATAGTGAAGGACAGGGAAGTCTGGCATGCTGCATGCAGTCCATGGGGTCGCAAAAAGTCAGACATGACTTAGCAACTGAAGAACAACAATCCCCAAGTATTTAAAACATACCCAAGATACTGTGCACTCTTATGCAAGTTTGATTAATTCCCACCATCCAAATTCAAAGAAAATTTAGTTCTTAATTTGATGTTCTCAGATAAACTTCAAGTTTAGGAGAGACTGAACCAGTTTTTCACTGAGAGGTATAACAAAAGAGTTGGAAAAAAGCATGTGAAGGGCTGTTCTTAGAACAAGTAATTGGAGGAGCTTTCAGTACAGAGAGTGAGGTGCTGGTGGGGCTCATGTAATCAGTTGCTACCAGCACAGTCACACGGGGCCCAGCACTCAGAGGAAACTTGGTTTAATACTCTGTGGTAGCTGCCTGAATGTTCTTAGTAATTTTTAAACAAGACGTCCTGCATTTTCATTCTGCACCGACTCTCTGGACATATGTTCTTACGGTTTAGAGCTCTTGAACAGAGAGACCAGTGTTTGCTTCTTGTCTGGAGGCTAGAGACTCACTAGCATCTGCTGATGAGTAGGGCATGAAGGAGCTGTAGGGGGGAGTACAGTCTGCCCTCCCCAAAGTCTCTTCGATGTGTAGGTCATTTTGAAACTATCAAGGTCGGAAAGATGACTCAAGAAGAAACTTTGACCTTTTCCTTACCTGCCTAAAAGAATTTAGATAGAAGACCTGTTCTAGGAAGGGAGATGCCTCGTAGCAAATGGTCGTATGTACTAGGTGGGATAGACAGGGAAGAACCTAGCAAAGCCTGTTTATTAAAATTTCTCTGTGTTCCATTGTCTCTGCATGTCCCAGTAAATGTTTACCAAACATTTGTTTTTTCGTCTTCCTATGAATTTCCTTCCTCCGCTTTGAAGTCCCAAAGTACTACTATGCCCAACATCCTCTTTTGTCTTTAGCTGAAGATAGTATTTAAAGGTGAGGGTTTCAGCCATTTTGGTGAGTTATTCATTTCCCTGGGTCTGTCCTGTGTACATGTGTTATTAAACTTTTGTTTGATTTCCTCCTGTTACTCTGTCTCATGTCAATTTAATTCTTAGATCGTTCAGAAGAAATTGGAAAGAAGAAGAAAATATACTCCTCCTCAGTAGGAGGTACTGTTCCCCAAAAAATAATGGGGGAGGAATGCCTACTTCTGTTACCTCTTGGCTCTCAGAATTTATAGAAGACGAGGTCAATAAAGAGGGCAAAATCATGTGCCTAACTTGAGGTTTTCTCATGTCATAAGATGTACACAGCAGTGATGGGAATAGGGCATGGCTCACCTTTGAGAAAGAGTCATAAAGTGATCTAGACCAAGACTGGGATGCTCCTCTATCACCAGTGTTATTAATTCAAGGAGAATTTTTCCTCCTTTGCTGCTATTGCTTCTGGAGGAATGAGAACAAGTAAGGCTGCTTAAGGGTTTTAGGCTCAGACAGAGGCAAGAGGGGGAATTCAGAAAGAGGGGCTTGGATTGTGATCATTGACTGAAAAATGATTATAATTCAAATTGACTAAATACTTACTCAGAAAAAAAACAGGACATTCAGAACTATGTTGTATTGCAGAAATCAACAGCTTAGATGAATGTTTACTTAAGAATCAACCAAATAAGTAAAGTAGCTCATCTCAGCAATTTGGGTGTGTTCAGGGCTGTTCAGAGGTCATAACAGTATTGTATAGTTTTGAGAATAAAATCAGTTCATGGTATATGCGTCTGTGTAGAGAATTCTTAGTCCCACCAATTACAAACATGCACATGACTAGTCAGTAGTAATAAAAGCAAACACTATGTGTCCACATCTATTTCCTATTGATGCTTTGAAACACATTGGCAGATCCACATTCTCTATGAATGCTGACAGTTTTAAGTTAATAACAATAAAATTGATCAGTACTTGATTTCTCTGTTGGCAGATACTGCTAACCAGGAATAGGAGCCCCACAGAGAATGAGAGTAATCTCCTTGGGGTTTTTCAGCCAAGTATTGTTTATTTAGTATCATACTGACCCCTGACATCATAAATACATGAAATAATCTCCAGATTGATGGATGGCAGCATGTTAGGTCTGCTGGAAAAGAAGAAGACAAGTCATCCTTCTTGTCACAATAAGGCAAATAGCCCATGAGACTAACTTTAAACAACAAAGGCATTGATTGGAGGGGAAACTAACACTGAAAGAGAATCCTAGAGATAAGTGAGCTGGAGTCAAAGAAACTTCCAGTGAAACACAGAAAACAAAGAAAACTAAAGATGAGAACCTGTGGGACTACAGATAATAAGAACAGCAGGAGGAAAGAGAGGAAAACATATAAAGAAGAAGAAAAAAACAATAAAAAGAAGATACATAAAAGGGAATGAAAAAGCAATAGAAGATGCCAGAAGTTTTGACAGTGAGGGGTAGGATCTGAAAGAACTTCTGAAAGAAGTGACTGAACTTCCCAATGGGGCACGATCCTTGACAGTGAGATATTAACCTAGAGGGATATCTGTACAGCCCTAAGGCTAACAGAAATAAAAGACACAGAATAACTGAAATGCATGCACTAGATTGCATGTGTATACTCAGAAACACTCTAGCTACTTCAAAGAGAAAGTAGCTCGAAAAGCTGCATGTTTTAGAAAATGTAATCAAAAGAAATTTTTTGTTTGTTTTGGTTGGTACTGTTATTTTTCTCTCTCTTTTTTTTTTTTCTTTTGGCATGACATTCAGGCCCCATTAGGTAAGGCTGCATTTAAGAACCATTTTAAGATAGAATTGGCCGCTCTATTTCTCTATTTATTTTTTTCTATCCATCCACTGCTTTCTTGTTAGTTTAGAAGCTTTGGGTATTGAAAGCATTCCTGCCTTTGATTATTGATTACTCAGTAGCACTCATAGACTAAGCTGCAGATCTTGGTTTGGGATAAATAGAGTAACTTCTTTCAGAGAATAGATACTCAGTTTAATTGAGCTTCATGTTTTCCCCTGCATTTTGATTTCATCTGTCCATTCCCATTCATTAAAAATCACCATGCCCATGATAAAACTTAGGTCTATTGCCTGTCTAGCTAAGAATCTGGAGCTCATTATTTACTTCATATTGTGTAAATTCTAATCAGATACTGGGGAATCTCAGTTCTGTACCTCATTGTCTCCTCAGGCATAATGCCCTACAGTTCTTAACACCACAGAACAACTCCACGACAGAGCTGATTCCCTTGGATTCTTCCTCAGCTGATGCAGATAATGCTTTGAATAAGATAGGGCTCCATTTATTTTTAGCATTTTGCTTATTTATTTACTTTCATGGTGGAGCCAGATAAGAGACTGGGTTCACGCTCAGTGGTGAGCATATTGGGTAACCCATTAATGCTGGTGACTAAGCTCTAGCTCAGGCCCACAGGCAGTTCTGTACAGATTTATGGCAAGACATGGTGATGGATAAGTGTAGATTCTTATTCATACAAAAGCAAATGAATGCGTCCCATGTAAAAAATAAATTGCACATAAGCTAATTTAAGACTAATCAGAAACAGTCATTCACTCTGGGTGGGAATAATGCCTGAAAGGACCCAATAATAAGTCTCTGATCCTTTGACATATAGATAGCACAATAGAGATGGCGATAAGCATGTTCCTCACCCATAAATAACCCCCTGATGCGATCCCTAATGCGTTGTGAATTCATTGTGGGTTTTTAGGCAGCTGGAAGACACTAATCAATGTAGAAGAAACTTTGCAGTGGTTTCCACTTGGAAGTAAGTATTAATCAAGTCACAAATGTGCTTTAGCTCAGATGGTCTGAATAAAACTTGGCTAAAACAAAGTTTCCCAGAAGAAAAAAAATAAAAGTTGTACTGTGGAGGACAGCTTTTCTTAGAGGATTTCAGAAGACACTGAATCAAATTATCTTCTGATACAATATTTTGCTTTAGTTCAGTGTAACTTACAAAGGCACCAGTTCTTACATCAAGAGGATTCATACATTTGGGAAATGTCTATGCGGGCCAATTGATTCAGATGTTTTGGCCCCCCCAAAAGTGATTGTTAGAATTCACAATGTAGTGGCTAGAAGTTCAAGAACAAGGTGTTGGGAGGTTTTGTTTTTGTTGAGGTCCCTCTGTTTGTCTTACAGATGACCACTTTCCCTCTGTGTCCTCATGTGGCCATTTCTCTCTGCTGTGCATTTCATGTTGTCTCTCCCACTTCTTATAGGGACATTAGTCATGTTGGATTAGTGTTCCACACTAAAAGCCTTATTTTAACTTAATTACCCATTTAAAGACCATAGCTCCAAATATGATTACATTCGAAAGTATTGGGGTTTAGGACTTCAACATATGAATATGAATATCATTCAGCCCATAATATTCTGTGCACTGGACCCCCCCAAATTCATGTCTTTCTTAAAGGCCAAATACATTTGAAAATAAACTGATGAAGAGATTTCAAATCAGCCAATGCATAGAAGTCTGAGGATGACTGCATTCCCAAGGGGATCTGTAGTTTGAATTCTCTGGCTCTGCAATAAAATGAGGATACTTGGCCTGGGGAAAAGAGGAGCACAGAAGCAAAGAAGGTGCCATTTGGGTGGGCTTTCAGGAATGGTTGCCTCTGTCTTTAGAATAAGGTCACAATTGGAAATCATTTTACTGATTATTTAGGATAGTCTCTTCACGTTTAGATGGGGAAACAAAAAGGTGTGAGATGGCTGAAGGCATTCCACTATTTCTATAGCCATGTTTGGTTTAGAATGTGGATTTCCTGAGGTTTAGAACATGGCTTTCCTGATCCCTGAACGAGGATGCTGCTCTATAATCATGGACCCTAAAGGGAGCATTGCTGTCTTAGAGTGGCACATGTGGCTGGGAAGACAGTATCCATCTTCAGTGAGGCCCTGCTGAGAGAACGTGGCTTCCTGATGGTCACAGAATGTACGTATTGAATGTGCTGTCCTTAGTCGCTCAGTTGTACCCAACTCTTTGTGACCCCATGGACTGTAGCCTGCTAGGCTCCTCTGTCCATGGAAGTTCATCAGGTAGGAATATTGGAGTGGGTTGCCATGCCCTCCAGGGGATCTTCCGAACCCAGGGATTGAACCCAGGTCTCCCTCAATGCAAGCAGATTCTTTACCATCTGAGTCACCAGGGATTTTGTATTGGATACAAAACATCTAATAGTGGTTCCTTTTTTATTTTGCCTTTTAGTTTGATCAGTTCAGTTCAGTTGCTCAGTCGTGTCTGACTCTTTGTGACCCTATGAATCGCAGCACGCCAGGCCTCCCTGTCTATCACCAACTCCCGGAGTCTACCCAAACTCATGTCCATCAAGTCAGTGATGCCATCCAGCCATCTCATCCTCTGTCGTTCCCTTCTCCTCCTGCCCCCAATTCCTCTCAGCATCAGGGTTTTTTCCAATGAGTCAACTCTTCACATGAGGTGGCCAAAATACTGGAGTTTCAGCTTCAGCATCAGTCCTTCCAAAGAACTCCCAGGACTGATCTCCTTTAGGATGGACTGGTTGGATCTCCTTGCAGTCCAAGGGACTCTCAAGAGTCTTCTCCAACACCACAGTTCAAAAGCATCAATTCTTTGGCACTCAGCTTTCTTCACAGTCCAACTCTCACATCCATACATGACCACTGGGAAAACCATAGCCTTGATTAGATGGACCTTTGTTGGCAAACCAATGTCTCTGCCTTTCAATATGCTATCTAGGTTGGACATAACTTTCCTTCCAAGGAGTAAGCGTCTTTTAATTTCATGGCTATTAGTTGGTGCTAATAGTGCTTACAAGTAGAGAATACTGAAATATCTCAGTTTATCTCCCAACTTTGTAAGTAGCAGCTCAGGCACTATTACAAAATGCCTTCCTCCTTCACCTTTGTGCCAGCCGTGCATGTGGTATGGCATGCCATATATCTCACTGTATTATAGGCTTTATATGGTCACATGTCTCGTACTGGTTTTTATCTGTTGAGCCTTAGCAAAGAGCTACCCACTCAGGTGCTTAATACTTACTACGTATACTTACTTAATATAAAATATACATGTTTGTGTACATACATGCATGCATATGTACATTTATGTAGGGCTGTTTGTGTGTGTATGTGTACTTGAGTGTATGGCCTCTTGTGCCTCTAACAACTGACTGCTCAATAGAGGAATAAAGCCTGGTTTCAAAGCAATAGTCCTGGAGAGGAGCTTTAACTCGTGAAGGGTTGGTGGCAAAAACAAGGCCAAGGATTGGTTCAGTTGGGGAGGATATGTGTGAATAGATAACTTTGTTGGGTGTGCGGTACTAGGAGAGGTGTCATTCATGAGCTTATTGTATCTGGCCCTTGCTCACCTTGCCCTTGACTTCACTCCCAGTGGCTTCTGGATGCATAGTGGCATTGCAGGGCAGCACAGGTTCGTCCATGAATCTTTCCTTAAACCCTCAGGGAGAATTAATTACTTCTTCTTATGTACTCCTAAAGTAATTAATTTCTGATTCTATCACAGCCTTTGTAATGTGTTATAAATGTCTGTCTCCCATTAAACTTTGAGTTGCCTAAGTGCATGGATTATGTCTTTGCTATCTTTGTATCCTTAGTGCTGCTCATGTAGGAAATGAATAAATGAAGGATAAATGCCAGACTTTGACTACACTCCTGTATCTGTCTGTCTATCTGTATCTTTCTGCCTACCTACATTTATCTATCTATCTGTCTATCTGTTTAACTCTCTATCTATCCTGTTCTAAGTACTTTAGAGATACTTTTTCAGTTCTCCTAACAACATTCTTCTGCAGAGAAGGAACTTGAAGTTCAGAGAGACTAAATGACTTACTGAAGGCCCCACACATGAAAAGAGGTCAAAGAATTCACACATTAAGTGTGGCTGCAGGGTCCCTCCTCTAACCTCACAGTGTGCTGTGCCTCTCCTGGCCTGGACATTCAACACTGGGACAATTGTCCTTAAAGATGTTAAGATATCAGGGCTAATAATAATGGTTGTCATGTCTGACTCTTTACAACCCCATGGACTGTAGCCTGCCAGGCTCCTCTGTCCTTGGGATTTTCCAGGCAAGAATACTGGAGTGGGTAGCCATTCCCTTCTCAAGGGGATCTTCCTTACCCAGGGATTGAACCCAGGTCTCCTGCATTGCAGGCAGATTCTTTACTGTCTGAGCCACTAGGGGAGCCCCAATAATAATGGGGAGCAGGACAAATCATTTTGACTGGGAATGTCTGTATCAAGAGGCATCTGTTGGTAATTGAGAAATCCCAGAGCTTCTCTTTGGAAAGCCAAAAGGAAGGGACAGGCTGATTCAAAATGGATTTTGGAACTGAAGGCACAGAGGTGAAGGATAGAGGCCTCCTCTTCTTCCATCAGGGTTGAGGTATAATAGGAGCAGTCCTCTCCGTTTTATGAAACAGAAAATCTTTGACCTGTTCTGCCCTCTGAGGAAATAGCTAAGACAAAGGTTCATTAATTTTAAGGTATTATAAATGAATATTATATCTTTATTATTGCTGTTTATTCATAAGACAGGCCTACTCTCTGCAACTAATTTTAGCAAATATTTTCAGAGGCTGCTAGAAGTTTTGCTCTTGGCTGGTCTTGTGGTTTACTACATAAAATAGAGGGTCAAATACGCTGAGACCTCTGAGATGCTAACCAATCCACTTTTGACAAACCTCTCATTGAATTGTAAGCAGATACCACCAGCCATGATGGTGGTTTAGTTGCTAAGTCATGTCTGACTCTTATGATGCCATAAGCTGTAGCCCAACAGGCTCTCTGTCCATGGGATTTCCCAGGCAAGAATAGTGGAGTGGGTTGCCATTCTCTTCTCCAGGGGATCTTCCTGACTCAGGAATTGAACCCAGGTCTTGTGCATTGCAGGCAGATTGTTTACCGACTGAGCTACGAGAGTCAGGGCATACAACAACTGTAATATTGTCTGCATCTCATTACAAATTTAGAAAGTCTGAGAGCAGATTCATAGTTCCTATTTCAAATCCACTGTTAAACCCACAGGAATGTGTGACTTAAAAGCCAGTTTGGTGCCTTGGAGAAGCATGGTGAACAGTTACAGTCAACATTACTCATGTCCTTCGGGGAAATGCTCTTGTTCTTGCTGAAGTAAGGTTCCTGGAGGGAACACTTTGCATTATGTATTCTTCCCTACTCACTCTGATTACTTTTCCTGAAGTTCCCTTGGGTTCTTCCAAACTAGAAACAGTCTCTCAATTCTCAGTGATGCTCTTCAATTCTAGTACGTGTGAACTCATTTCCATGGTCATTCGCAGATTTAGGGGGATTTAGAGTGGAGTGGTATAGGATGCTGATTGGTAGGCTACAAGAAAGCATCTAAATGAAAATGAGTAGATTCAGGTCAAAGCAACTAATTGGTTGCAAGAACTCTAACTTCCCATATAGGTGAGTCTCCATACTGACTTTACCTACACCCAAGACAGCCTCTTAAAATCAAGTATTTAGGAAAACGTACTTCTTTAAACATATTCACATGCCTTTCAGAGTGTCTGAAGCCTGGAGGAAAAAGTCTTAATCTCAGACCTGCAGTTTTACTCTTTCAGTTATTTTTGTTTCTTCCCTCTTTTTTTATAATTGCCTTTCCTTCTCTTTTTCTCCTCTTTTGCCCAAAGGAAGTAAATAATGTTGATGTCTCAAAAAGAGTAAATGTGGAGTCTCAAAAAAAGTGAACTGCAAAAGGCTCGATGACAAAAGTATGGACCGCTGTAGATACAGGGTTTATTTCTGCAGTGAACAGAAGGGATGATGAGGCAAAGCATTCTTTTTTTTTTTTCCTCCCTGCCTCTCTGTTTCTCTTTTTCCTGCATCTGCAGGCCTTTCCAGTGCTGTCCAGTAGAGCTTTCCATGGTGCTGGAAATGCTATGTGCAGTATCCAGCTCAGTAGCCACCAGCCCATGTTGGCTACTGAGAACTTGAAATGTGACTGTTGCGGCTGAGGAATAGAACTTAAATTTAAATTTGAATGGCCACGTGCAGCTAATAGGTATCAAGTTAGCCACAGCGGCTTTAGTTAGACCAATTATTTGTCTCTGACACAATCTGTATTGCTCATGTGTTGATGAATGAGAGTTGAAGCCCTCTCTAACTACTCTCTTCTTTACTTTTTTTTTCTTTTTTCAAAATCACTTACTACCAGGGAGAGTTGGTCCAGCTTATGAAGTTTGGTTTGCATCTTGTCCAAACCCTTTTCCTCAACATAAGAGGACTCTCGGGGCAAGAGAGCACTTAGTAGTTTTTCTGAAGACAGAATGCTCCTCTTTGGTTGCCTGGAGACCAGATATTTTCCAGCTAGGGATGCAGGGCACCTTGATGTGATTGAAGGTTCAGATAGGGCTCATTTGCAAGGCATAGGAGCAGGTGTGTTTGAAAATTTCATGAGAAAAGGCAGAGGTCAGCAACCTCTTTGACCATCTGCAGGAATAAACAGTGTTGGTACAAGGGTCTTGAGCCAAGGAGGCATGAAGAGAAGGCAAAGGAGTGAAAAACAGTTGATAGGGAAGGAGAAGGAAGATTAAAAAAGCAAAGGACAGAGTCAGAATATTCAGGTAGAGAGTGAGAATGCGACTCACAGTGATCTTAGTCGCAGCTCTACCTCTGACTATCTACACCCAGGAAGCCAGACCCTCTTACCAGAAAACCTGTACTTGAATCAGTCACAAATACTTTGTCTCAAAATTTGGCTTGAGCTTGTGGGCAGTTGTGGGTGGGGGCAGTCTGCTAATTCTGTTTATACTTTTCTGCTGCTGCTGCTGCTGCTAAGTCACTTCAGTCGTGTCCGACTCTGTGCGACCCCATAGATGGCAGCCCACCAGGCTCCCCCGTCCCTGGGATTCTCCAGGCAAAAACACTGGAGTGGGTTACCATTTCCTTCTCCAATGCATGAAAGTGAAAAGTGAAAGTGAAGTTGCTCAATCGTGCCTGACTCTAGTGATCCCATGGACTGCAGCCCACCAGGCTCCTCTGCCCATGGGATTTTCTAGGCAAAAGTACTGGATTTGGGTGCCATAGCCTATCTGAGTTCAACTCCAAGTGAGTTTAACAACACCTTAGATAGATTGGCTACTATTTTGTGCCCTCTTTTTCCCTTTCTTTTTAAAAATTTTTTAAGCTTAATAAATGTGTCCTCAGTTCCTAATCACCCTTTTGTTTTTGGTCAGCATCTATCCTGATTAGCAGAGGAAGAATATGAAATGACATTTTAAGACCAAGACACTAATAAAAGCAAAGACATTTCTTATAAGTCTGAAATTGTGCTAAATCACAGATTTTCTTTTTCTTTTTTTTTTCTGAGCAGTTTGCTTACAATCCCGGAATCATGTTCCTCATATCTGGGAAATCTATTTTACATTGACTTCTTGTATTTGATACATTTTATATTGACTGGCTTTGCTGTATTTTAAATGTATTTGTGTCTAGACTTGTGGGACTTTAGCTACAGCCAATTTCTACATTATTAAGAGGGTTATTTTGAGTGGCCCCTGTGAATAAACCTAATTTTCCCCTCTGATTAGTGCTTAATTTGAAATTGTTTGTGCAATGATGAAATCTTTCTTGAGTTTCACTTCCAGATTCCAGTTTCCATTCCCAGAGGTTGCTTTTGATTACATAAATGCTTTCAGAGTGATTATGTGGGCAAAATTGTATATTAGGTAGTTTTGGTGCTTTCTGTAAGAAATTGTTTTGTTTAAAAAGAAAGGCTGTGAGTTGGATTTTGAGGTTTTAGGTACTTTACAATTACATGATCCTTCCTTCTGTTCATTGCAGAAATAAACCCTTTATCTACAGTGGTCCATAATTTTGTCATCAAGTCTTTTGTGAGTCACTTTTTCTGAGACTCCACATTCCATACTAAGAAAAGTATTCTATATATATGCATCAAGCTTTTCAGTATATAGTTTCCTGTATCTCTCTTTTGAACTCCTACCTTCAATGTTTGTAGTAAATGTCTTAAGGGTAGTCTATTCATTCTATTCCTCAAATCTGACCTAGAAATCATACCACATGACTTCCTATGGGCCAATGTTTGCACCTGTTAGTTTTTATACATGTAATCTGACCCCTGACCTTATAACTTGTGGTTTGCCTCACAAGTTCACATCTGGAAGGGAATTTTGCCTCAGAATGAATCAAACCTTGAGTTTACCCTTATCTGATTAGATAATATGCAGATGACACAACCCTTATGGCAAAAGTGAAGAGGAACTAAAGAGCCTCTAGATGAAAGTGAAAGAGGAGAGTGAGAAAGTTGGCTTAAATCTCAACATTCAGAAAACGAAGATCATGGCATCTGGTCCCATCAGTTCAGTTCAGTTTAGTTCAGTTGCTAGTTGTGTCCAACTCTTCATGACCCCATGAATCGCAGCACTCCAGGCCTCCCTGTCCATCACCAACTCCCAGAGTTCACTCAGACTCACGTCCATTGAGTCAGTGATGCCATCCAGCCATCTCATCTTCTGTCGTCCCCTTCTCCTCCTGCCCCCAATCCCTCCAAGCATCAGAGTCTTTTCCAATGAGTCAACTCTTCGCATGAGGTGGCCAAAGTACTGGAGTTTCAGCTTTAGCATCATTCCTTCCAAAGAAATCCCAGGGCTGATCTCCTTCAGCATGGACTGGTTGGATCTCCTTGCAGTCCAAGGGACTCTCAAGAGTCTTCTCCAACACCACAGTTCAAAAGCTTCAATTTTTCGGCACTCAGCCTTCTTCACAGTCCAACTCTCACATCCATACATGACCACAGGAAAAATCATAGCCTTGACTAGATGGACCTTTGTTGGCCAAGTAATGTCTCTGATTTTGATATGCTGTCTAGGTTGGTCATAACTTTCCTTCCAAGGAGTAAGCATCTTTTAATTTCATGGCTGCAATCACCATCTGCAGTGATTTTGGAGCCCCCAAAAATAAAGTCAGCCACTGTTTCCCCATCTATTTCCCATGAAGTGATGGGACCATATGCCATGATCTTCATTTTCTGAATGTTGAGCTTTAAGCCAACTTTTTCACTCTCCTCTTTCACTTTCATCAAGAGGCTTTTTAATTCCTCTTCATTTTCTGCCATAAAGGTGGTGTCATATGCATATCTGAGGTTATTGATACTTCTCCTGGCAATCTTGATTCCAGCTTGTGTTTCTTCCAGTCCAGCATTTCTCATGATGTACTCTACATATAAGTTAAATAAGCAGGGTGACAATATACAGCCTTGACATACTCTTTTCCCTATTTGGAACCAGTCTGTTGTTCCATGTCCAGTTCTAACTGCTGCTTCCTGACCTGCATACAGATTTCTCAAGAGGCAGGTCAGGTGGTCCGGTATTCCCATCTCTTTCAGAATTTTCCAGTTTGTTGTGATCCACACAGGCTTTGGCATAGTCAATAAAGCAGAAATAGATGTCTTTCTGGAACTCTGTTGCTTCTTCCATGATCCAGCAGATGTTGGCAATTTGATCTCTGGTTCCTCTGCCTTTTCTAAAACCAGCTTGAACATCAGGAAGTTCATGGTTCATGTATTGCTGAAGCCTAGCTTGGAGAATTTTGAGAATTACTTTACTAGCATGTGAGATGAGTGCAGTTGTGTGGTAGTTCGAGCATTCTTTGGCATTGCCTTTCTTTGGGATTGGAATGAAAACTGACCTTTTCCAGTCCTGTGGCCACTGCTGAGTTTTCCAAATTTGCTGGCATATTGAGTGCAGCACTTTAACAGCATCATCTTTCAGGATTTGGAATAGCTCCACTGGAATTCCATCACCTCTACTAGCTTTGTTTGTAGTAATGCTTTCTAAGGCCCACTTGACTTCACATTCCAGGATGTCTGGCTCTAGATGAGTGATCACACCATCATGATTATCTGGGTCGTGAAGATCTTTTTGTACAGTTCTGTGTGTTCTTGCCACCTCTTCTTAATATCTTCTGCTTCTGTTAGGTCCATACCATTTCTGTTCTTTATCGAGCCCATCTTTGCATGAAATTTTGCCTTGGTATCTCTAATTTTCTTGAAGAGATCTTTAGTCTTTCCCATTCTGTTGTTTTCCTCTATTTCTTTGCATTAATCGCCCAGGAAGGCTTTCTTATCTCTTCTTGCTATTCTTTGAAACTCTGCATTCATATGCTTATATCTTTCCTTTTCTCCTTTGCTTTTCGCTTCTCTTCTTTTCACAGCTATTTGTAAGGCCTCCCCAGACAGCCATTTTGCTTTTTTGCATTTCTTTTCCATGGGGATGGTCTTGATACCAGTCTCCTGTACAATGTCATGAACCTCCATCCATAGTTCATCAGGCACTCTATCTATCAGATCTAGTCCCTTAAATCTATTTCTCATTTCCACTCTATAATCATAAGGGATTTGATTTAGGTCATACCTGTATGGTCTAGTGGTTTTCCCTACTTTCTTCAATTTAAGTCTGAATTTGGCAATAAGGAGTTCATGGTCTGAGCCACAGTCAGCTCCTGGTCTTGTTTTGCTGACTGTATAGAGCTTCTCCATCTTTGGCTGCAAAGAATATAATCAATCTGATTTCGGTGTTGACCATCTGGTGATGTCCATGTGTAGAGTCTTCTCTTGTGTTGTTGGAAGAGGGTGTTTGCTATGATCAGTGCATTTTCTTGGCAAAACTCGTTTAGTCTTTGCCCTGCTTCATTCTGTATTCCAAGGCCAAATTTGCCTGTTACTCCAGGTGTTTCTTGACTTCCTACTTTTGCATTCCAGTCCCCTATAATGAAAAGGACATCTTTTTAGGTGTTAGTTCTAAAAGGTCTTTCTTGTAGGTCTTCATAGAACCGTTCAACTTCAGCTTCTTCAGTGTTACTGGTTGGGGCATAGACTTGGATTACTGTGATATTGAATGGTTTGCCTTGGAAACGAACAGAGATCATTCTGTCATTTTTGAGATTGCATCCAAGTACTGCATTTCAGACTCTTTTATTGACCATAATGGCTACTCCATTTATTCTGAGGGATTCCTGCCCGCAGTAGTAGATATAATCATCATCTGAGTTAAATTCACCCATTCCAGTCCATTTTAGTTCGCTGATTCCTAGAATGTCGACATTCATCTCTTGTTTGACCACTTCCAATTTGCCTTGATTCATGGACCTGACATTCCAGGTTCCTATGCAATATTGCTCTTTACAGCATCGGACCTTGCCTCTATCATCAGTCTCATCCACAGCTGTGTATTGCTTTTGCTTTGGCTCCACCCCTTCATTCTTTCTGGAGTTATTTCTCCACTGATCTCCAGTAGCATATTGGGCACCTACTGACCTGGGGAGTTCCTCTTTCAGTATCCTATCATTTTGCCTTTTCATACTGTTCATGGGGTTCTTAAGGCAAGAATACTGAAGTGGTTTGCCATTTCCTTCTCCAGTGGACCACATTCTGCCAGATCTCTTCACCATGACTTCATGGGAAATAGATAGGGAAACAGTGGAAACAGTGTCAAAGTTTATTTTTGGGGGCTCCAAAATCACTGCAGATGGTGATTGCAGCCATGAAATTGAAAGACGCTTACTACTTGGAAGGAAAGTTATGACCAACCTAGATAGCATATTGAAAGGCAGAGACAATACTTTGCCAACAAAGGTCCATCTAGTCAAGGCTATGGTTTTCCCAGTGGTCATGTATGGATGCAAGAGTTGGACTGTGAAGAAAGCTGAGCACCGAAGAATTGAAGCTTTTGAACTGTGGTGTTAGAGAAGACTCTTGAGCGTCCCTTGGACTGCAAGGAGATCCAACCAGTCCATTCTAAAGGAGATCAGCCCTGGGTGTTCTTTGGAAGGACTGATGCTAAAGCTGAAACTCCAGTACTTTGGCCACCTCATGCGAAGAGTTGACTCATTGGAAAAGACTCTGATGCTTGTAGGGATTGGGGGCAAGAGGAAAAGGGGACAACAGAGGATGAGATGGCTGGATGGCATCACCAACTCGATGGACCTGAGTTTGAGTGAACCCTGGGAATTGGTGATGGACAGGGAGGCCTGGTGTGCTGCGATTCGTGGGGTCACAAAGAGTCAGACATGACTGTGCGACTGAACTGAACTGAAGTGAAGTGATATAAAGTAATATTAATATTAAGTAATATTGAGATTAAGATATTAGATAGTATTGAGTTGTTGCTGGAATAGGTTAGGGTTTGAGGGGTTATTGGGTTTGATGAATATATTTGCATGTGATAAGAACATTGAGGTCCAAGGGTTGAATTATGTCTATATCAAATTAATATGTTGAAGTCCTACTCTCCAGCACTTCGAAATACTACCTTATTTGGAGAGAGAGTCTTCACAGAGGTACTTGAGTTAAAATGAGTGGCTTCCCAGGTCATGCTAGTGGTAAGGAACCCAACCTACCAATGCAGGAGACATGAGAGACAGGGCTTTGATCCCTGCATCAGGAATATCCCCTGGAGGAGGGCCTGGCAACCCACTCCAGTATTCTTGCCTGGAGAATCCCATGGACAGGGGACCCTGGTGGGCTACAGTCCATTGGGTTGCAAAGAGTCGGAGACAACTGAAGTGACTTAGCACACAAGGGTTGTCCCTAGTCCAGTAGGACAATGTCCTCATAAAGAGAGGAAATTTGTACACAGAGACATGCATGGGGGGAAGACAGTATGAAGATGCAAAGAGAACACCATATGAATTTAAAGACAGTCATCTGGATGTCAAGGACAGGGTCTTGGAGCAGACCCTACCCTTCTAGCTCTTGGAAGGAATCAACCCTACCAACATTTGACTTTGTATTTCTAGCCTCCAGAATGGTGAGGCAATACATTTCTGTTTTTTAAGCCACAGTTTGTTATGATAGCCTATAGCAGACTAGCACAGGAGGTCAGATTGGAATATGGAGTTGACAAGTGGCATATCAGCCTCAGTCACTGCCCCAGATGTCTTCTAGACATGCACATCTATGGTCCCAGAAGATAGTTTCCTGAGTCCCTTTTCTCCCGTAAGTTTTTCTGATTTCTCACATTCTTTACAAATCCCAAGGAATTGCCAACAGCCAGTCCCAACTGGGTTATGGCCACAAATTTTCAGTAATGTGAAATGTTAACATCACATTCAAAAGAAATTATTTTTATTATTACTAAAAATATCAATATTTATTGACCATCTGCCATGTTTCAGGTTATATATATACACATACATTTATATGTGTATATATATATACACACACATATATATTTTAAATTAACTTCTTTTGGTTGTGCTGGGTCTTTGTTGCTGCATGTGGGCTTTCTCCAGTTGCAGCGAGCAGGGACTACTTATCATTGTGGTACATGGACTTATTGCAGTGGTTTTTCTTGTTGTAGAGCACAGACTCCAGGTGCATGGGCTTTAGTAGTTGGCAGTACATGGGCTTAATAGTTGCAGCTCATGGGCTCTAGAGCATGGGCTCAGCAGTTGTGGTGTACGGGCTTAGTGGCTCCCTGGCATGTGGAATCTTCTTGGACCAGGGATCAAACCTGTGTCCCTTGCATTGGCAGGCAGATTTTTATCCACTGTATCACCAGGGAAGTCCCAGGTAATATACTGAAATATCAACTTCTTCAATCATTACAATGTTACATAAGGTAGTAGGTATTATTATTTCCTCCATTTTAGAAAGTTGAAGACTGAGGCAGGAGGTTCAACAACTTGACCAAGCTCACACAACTACAACTGACCCTTGAACAACCTGGATTTGAACTGCAAGGGTCCACTTATCTGGATATTTTTTTTCAGTAGTAAATACTATACTACTACCTGATCCATGGTTGGTTTGTGGATGTGGAATCAGACACACAGGACCCATGGGTTTGGAGGGCTGGGTAAATTATACATGCATTTTCCACTGCTTGAGGTTTGGTGTCCCTCCCCTCTGCATTGTTCAAGGGTTGGCTGTAGTTAGTGAAGACCTGAGAATCATGAGCATTTGTATAGTCTTCATTCTCTACTCAGAGAATCAAGTCCTAAGACTGAGAAAAAAAAAAGAATCAGGGTAAGACTTAAGCAAGGAGGCTATGGAGAGCAGTCACTTTTACATACTAGGAAGGTATCCCTTAAGAAACAATTCACTTATTTGGCAAAACTAATACAATCATGTAAAATTTAAAAATAAAATAAAATTAAAAAAAAAAAAATAAATAAATATTTCCAGTTTTTCTCATTGAAGACTTTTCCAACAGGAACACCATAACATGGCTAGACATTGCATCAATTCACATTCCAAGCCACAAACAGACCAAAAGCAGTTGCTGCATCAGCTCAAAGGAACATGCTCTGTAATCAAATCCATTGCACTTGATTATTCAATTCCTGCCAAGAAACAGTTTAAAAAGCCTGTTCACAACCATTTGTTTTACAATTTCCAGAACCACTAAAATGACCTCCTGATGACCTGGAATTTTTAAAGATTTTTCCAGTGTTGCCCGAGGACAGTATGGCAGTAAAACAAACAAACAAAAGCCCACTTAGATCTTAGTGATATCTGTGTAGCATACACACTCTTCATTCATCAAGTTTTAGTGTACACACTATAACTGTTATCATGATATATGGTTTTTGCTGTAAATAAAAGACTTTGGAGGGCACAGAACTGGACTATCTCTGTGGCTTATCATGCTCTTGCTGTGTGTTCCTTAGCAAGTTACCTACCCTCTCTGAATGCCAGTGACCTAATCTTTAAGTGGAAAAGGCACTGTTTATCCCTCAGGTAGATGTGAGAATTAAATAGAATGGTGAGCATAGAGCATCTGGCACATTACTGAGATCATTAATTTTTACTTCATCTTTTCTTCATTCTCATTCTCTCAAGTGCCCAGCATGGTTCTTTGTCCTTATCTCAGCTTGCCAGGGTTTGACATGCAGAACCATGATAACAGCTACACAAATTGTCTAAGGCATGACTCAGAACCATTTTGAAGTCAATTTCTAGCTTGTGTTTTTGTTGGGCAGTGGAGGTAAAGAATGCACATATGATTTTTGGCCTTCACCTGCACAAAGGTGTTCAAGAAATTTCAGGAGAGACAAAATATTTTCCCCATTTTTTCCTAGAGCCAAGGTGATTATCACCATGGTCTCCACTTTGTGTGTGTGGTGTGTGTGTGTGTGTGTGTGTGTGTGTGTGTGTGTGTGTGTGTGTGTTAAGTTTACACTCTGTAACTATTTCCTTTCTAGGGCCTTGAATTTATTTTTAGTGACTCTCTGATCTGACCTTCCTTCTTTGATAAGCCCTGGTCTACATTCAACTTTTTCAGTAAGTTAAAATTCTGTAGGCCATCAACCATTGGCAGATGCCAGAGGGCCAAATCCTCCTTCAGTGCTTTCGCATCTCTCAAGATTCACCCTTTAAGATTTCTGATATATATGGATTTCTCTTAATTTCTTGGCATCAAATCAATGAATTAAAATTATTCATTTTTTTCTTTAACATTTTTTACCTACTCTCTACCATCTTCCGAACAGCAGAAGTTTATTTCTTCACAGTTCTAGAGGCTGGAAGTCTGAGATCAGGATACCAGCATTGTTTTTGGTGAGGCGAATCCCCTTGAGATACAGATGGTGCCCTCTCACTGTGTGCACGTATGATCTCATCTTTGTGGGAGCATGAGGTGGACAGGGTGGTGAGGGCAGAGAGAAAGGGCTTTCTGATAAGGGTACTAATCCCATCATGGCCTCATCAAACCCTAATCTCCACCCAGTGGCCCTACCTTTAAATACCATTAGGGCTTCAACATGTGAATATTGGGAGGGATACAATATTCAGTCCATAATATCCCCTTTCTGAGCCTCAGCTAATGGCTTCATGCTACAGGCTTTATATCACATACACAGCATGATCTTGAATTTAATCATCTATGAGTATAATCTAACTTTAAACGTAGTATAAAAAGAGTAAATACAATCAGATCAGATCAGATCAGATCAGTCGCTCAGTCGTGTCTGACTCTTTGTGACCCCATGAATCGCAGCACGCCAGGCCTCCCTGTCCATCACCAACTCCCTGAGTTCACTCAGACTCACGTCCATCGAGTCAGTGATGCCATCCAGCCATCTCATCCTCTGTCGTCCCCTTCTCCTCCTGCCCCCAATCCCTCCCAGCATCAGAGTCTTTTCCAATGAGTCAACTCTTCACATGAGGTGGCCAAAGTACTGGAGTTTCAGCTTTAGCATCATTCCTTCCAAAGAAATCCCAGGGCTGATCTCCTTCAGCATGGACTGGTTGGATCTCCTTGAAGTCCAAGGGACTCTCAAGAGGCTTCTCCAACACCACAGTTCAAAAGCATCAATTCTTCGGCGCTCAGCCTTCTTCACAGTCCAATTCTCACATCCATACATGACAACAGGAAAAACCATAGCCTTGACTAGACGAACCTTTGTTGGCAAAGTAATGTCTCTGCTTTTGAATATGCTTATCTATGTTGGTCATAACTTTCCTTCCACTAGATATAAAACAGAGATCACAATACCTGACACATACCCTTGCTTTCATAGCCTCTGACCCAGAGTGGCTGTATGTAGCTGATGACCAACTCCAACGTCAGTCCGAGATACAGGAGGTGGTGCAGCTGTGATCCCATTAAGTTGCATCATGCCATCAAGTTGTTGTTGTTCAGTTGCTCAGTTGTGTCTGACTCTTTGCAACCCCATGGACTGCCACACTCCAGGCTTCCCTGTCCTTCACTATCTCCTGGAGTTTGCTTAAACTCCAGGAGTCATGTGGATTGAGTCAATGATGCCATCAAAACATCTCATCCTCTGTTGCCCCCTTCTGCTGTCCTCGATCTTTCCCAGCATCAGAGTCTTATCCAGTGAGTCGACTCTTCACATCAGACAGCCAAAGAGGAGCTTCAGCTTCAGCATCAGTCCTTCCAATGAGTATTCAGGGTTGATTTCCTTTAGGATTAACAGGTTTGATCTCCTTGGTATCCAAGGCACTCTCAAAGGTCTTCTCTAGCACCACAGTTCAAAAGCATCAATTCTTTGGCACGTAGCCTTCTTTATGGTCCAACACTCATATCCATACATGACTACTGGAAAAACCATAGCTTTGACTATACGAATCTTTGTAGGCAAAGTGATGTCTCTGCTTTTTAATACACTGTCTAGTTTTGTCATAGTTTTTCTTCCAAGGAGTAAACATCTTTTAACTTCATGACTGCAGTCACCGTCCACAGTGGTTTTGAAGCCCAAGAAAATAAAGTCTGTCACTGCTTCCATTTTTTTCCCCGTATTTTGCCATGAAGTGATGGGACCAGATGCCATGATCTTAGTTTTTCAAATGTTGAGTCTTAAGCCAGCTTTTTCACTCTCCTCTTTCACTAAGAGGCTCTTTAATTCCTCTTGGCTTTTGTCATTAGGATGGTGTCATCTGCATATCTGAGGTTATTGATGCTTCTCCCAGCAATCTTGACTCTAGCTTGTGTTTCATCCAGCCCAGCATTTCACATGAGGTGCTCTGCATGGAGGTTAAATAAGCAGGATAACAATATACAGCCTTAACATACTCCTTTCCTGATTTTGAACCAGTCTCTTGCTCCATATCTGTTTCTAACTGTTGCTTCTTGACCTGCACACAGGTTTCTCAGGAGGCAGGTAAGGTGGTCTGATATTCCCTTCTCTTTAAGAATTTTCCACAGTTTGTTTTGATCCACACAGTCAAGGCTTTAGCATAGTCAGTGAAGCAGAAGTAGATGCCATCAAGAGTTTTCATCATTTGTATTACTAGAAAGAGATAGGGTGGGCGCAATAGCACAAAATAAAGACAATTATATGTTTTTACCAAGGAAACAAGCAAAAACAAAAAGAGAGATGACACCTAGATACTTTGTCTTTTAGGCGCACACTGGAGGGAAAAACTGTAAGGCTTCCAGATGGTGAGCTTGAGAAAACAGAAATTAATCACTTCTTTGTACTACAGTGTGAGGATTTAAAGATCTTTGGGGAAGATGTTCAAAATCTTCATTCCAATTAACCTCAGCCTATTAAGTGTGCCCATCCACAGATCAGAAGCCAAAAAATGGGTTTCAAGGGTGGGAGAGGAAGCTCAGGGAACATGCTGGACCTCTGAAGTCATTTCTCCAGAAAGGAGGAAACTCCAGAGAGAAAAGTGAAGCAGCTCTAACTCAACGTGTATCGGGGATACAGTATAATTCTTCTCAGAGAGCACTGAAATGGGGACAACCTTCTGATTCAATTTTAAAGGCTATTTTGAACTGGGTGACCCCGTTCTGAATTTGATCTGATAACTGAAATGGATTATTGTGTGTCAGTGATGTCGTCTCAGCAGAGTCCTAACCTAGGCCGTTTAGAACCCATTTCTTCTCCCTGACACTTTTTTCTCTTGTATAAAAGGAGGAAAGAAAGAAAATGGTATATGGTATTTCCTCTTGTGGATAGTCACCAAGTACAAAAGTGTAGTGATTCCAGTGAAACCTCTGAGAATTAAGAGATTTTAACTGTCCTAAAATATTGCCAAGGAGTACTGTTTTAAAATGTCTCTGTGACCTTTCTGGCTAAATTGAGGAGATGAGCACATTTTTTTCTTATTCAAGAGAAGTGGAAAACTCTCAGTATCAGACCAAGAAAATGAGGAGGAAGGAAAGAACAGAGGTGTGAGAAGACAAGAATATAAGCCACAGAAATCATGTCTATACGCAAATTTTCATTTTGTGCGCTTTCTGTGGAGGACCCTGGTGATTTCATTCCACCTCACAGTACCGTCTCCCAACTGTTGATCCTCTTTTTATATTCTTACATTTTAAAACTAAGCAGTATCTTTTGCCAAAATTAATAGCTTTTGGGAAAGAAAATGAAAGGATTTGGCCCTTCTCAATATCTAATTTTAGTAATAGCGCCCCAGCTGAGATTGTGAATACCAGAATCCACAGAATTTGTAATTAGTCACAAACGAAATCCCTCCCAGTCGGTGGTATGTGCCTCTTTCCAAGTTTCTGGCTTCTAGGAAGGATGTCATTACTCCTACTTTCTTTAAAATTTCCAGTGGGTTTGGCCAGATAGTAGTACACACACAGATACACATACACACATAGAATTAGGGAGAGGTAGGCAAAGGTTCATCTTGATTTATTTCGCTCCTCTGGTAATAATTTTGTATGTTTATGGGGTGCAAGGCAGGTATTTTATTTCCATTTATTGAAAATAATTATTTTAAAAAGCAATTGTGTTTTTATGGAACTAAGTGGATTTAAAAATATGACAGAAAAGAATAGCAATGTAACAGATCCGCTTAAGAGAGCAAAACAAGCCGCCAGGTGTTCAGTAGGTTAATACTGAAATAGTAAGAAGGGGAAGTGTTCAACATGGCAGTGAGGGATACAGATACATACCTCATTCAAACTGCAACTGATTTTCCATATACACAGCTGCTTCACCTCACTTGCTGTAGGGATGGAAATGCTGATCATGCTGAACAGCTCCCCACTTCTATGAACATTTTATGGGAAAACCAATATCAATAAAGTTCTCTGAAAATAGAAATTAACTTGCCCACGTACGAGCTGATTGGTACAAAGAGGTGTGGAGAGCATACTCCTTCTGAAATTACTTTAAAATTTATTCCTCCTTGTCATAACCCTGCAGAGTAGACTTAAAGAGAAAATGGAAAGAGAATGGCACCATTGAAAGGAAAACCAGTAATGATCTCCCACAAATGAAACAGAATTATTTTTGGACTACTTTTAGAATTAATGAAACTTTCTTTCATAAGAATATATCATTCCCTTAAGTTTGTTTTTATTCATAAATGCCTCTGACAAAGAGTTTTTCAAGTCCTTATATCTGATATTTTTCTCTCCTACATTACCTGGAGGCATAAGAGGTTGCCCATGTACTCGATAACGGGGCTTGAAAACAATTCTAAGAGAAGAAAGGAGTATTACAATTGATTTATATGCTGTATGATTGAGCGTGTTGTTGTTCAGTCACTAAGTCGTGTCTGACTCTTTGCGACTCCATGGCCTGTGGCACACCAGTCTTCCCTGTCCTTCACTATCTCCTGGAGTTTCCTCAGACTCACGTCCATTGAATCAGTGATGCTATCTAACCATCTCATCCTCTGTCATCCCCTTCATGATTGAGTATACTACTCCTTTAAAAAAAAAATGAAGAATATATGTAACTTTGCCTCAGAGTATTCTCTGAAGTATCAAATCACTGAAAGTTGATGAAAATATGGAGGAAGAATGTAAAAATAACCACTTATTTGCTCAGAAACAAAATGTTTTACTTTCTTTAAAACTGAGTGTTGCTTTAAGGAATATCTCACACATGAAATTATTCTGCTTTATGTTCAGAAGTTATTCATGAAAGGGGTCTTCAAGGTTTGGGTACTCTCTGCCAGAGGGGCCTATAGACTTTTTACTAAAACTGTTCAAGTTTCATAAAGAATATTGATATGGAAAAGGATACAACGATAAGCCCCTTCAGCCATTTCTCATGCTTTTCTACTTGAGCTTAAAAATTTTTTTTTTTTTTTTGGCAGAATGTGAGGCAAAGCCAGGAGCCATTTTGGAAGATATCCCTTAAGTTGTAAGAAGAGAAAATACTCAGCATAGCATTTTTCTTCTCCGCTCTAAACAAAGAAATTCAGCCAAATTCTCATTCCATTTCTACCCTTAAGTTATAACTCTGGCCCCATGGCCAATTCATGAGCCTCTGGATAGCTTACTATGTAGTGCAAAATGTAAAACATCTGGGGAGTGCAAAGCACACTGAATTAGAAGGTAGAAAATGTATATTCTACTAGTGATTCATCTAAAACTAGCTATGAGATTTGGGGGAAATTGCTTAATTTTCGGCATCTCATTTTACTTTGAAAATAAGGAGGTTATTGTAGAAAATCTCCAGGGTCATTTCTAGCTCTATCACAGTGCATTCTACGAACTGGAAAAAAAGAAAAACAGAAGGACATTTACATTAATTTCTCAGTCTATTATGATATATATAACCCTAAATGATGAAGGTAAAATTCAAAATTTTTTCCTCTCAAATTTCGTTTTCCTAATTTTCTTTTATATTCACATTAGGATTCTTTAAACTCTTGTATATAATCATACAGAATTTAAGGTCAAATCTGATACTGTGTATTCTCTCATGCAGGTCGACTTCCTTCGTGGAAAATAGCAACTATCCAAGTTTTAAAATTATTAATTCATTCATTTACTCATGAATTAACAAGCCACAGATAGTTAGGGGGAGAACCATTTAGGCAGAGGGAACTATAAGTACAAACACACAGTAATGGGTGTGTGCTCGATATACTTAAAAAACAGTATGGGGTAAGTTCAGGAAGGAATATTTGTGGAGGTGTGATGGGGGAGGGCAAAGGCTGAGTCATGCATATGTTTATAGCTCATGGCAGAAGTTTTGGTTTTAACCCTAAACTGTTAAGAGTGTCAGACCATACTTATATTTTAAAGGAATCAGTTCAGTTCATTCGCTCAGTCGTGTCTGACTCTTTGTGACCCCATGAATCGCAGCACGCCAGGCCTCCTTGTCCATCACCATCTCCCAGAGTTCACTCAAACTCATGTCCATCGAGTCAGTGATGCCATCCAGCCATCTCATCCTCTGTCGTCCCTTTCTGCTCCTGCCCCTGATCCCTCCCAGCATCAGAGTCTTTTCCAATGAGTCAACTCTTCGCATGAGGTGGCCATAGTACTGGAGTTTCAGCTTTAGCATCATTCCTTCCAAAGAAATCCCAGGGCTGATCTTCAGAATGGACTGGTTGGATCTCCTTGCAGTCCAAGGGACTCTCAAGAGTCTTCTCCAACACCACAGTTCAAAAGCATCAATTCTTCGGTGCTCAGCCTTCTTCACAGTCCAACTCTCACATCCATACATGACCACAGGAAAAACCATAGCCTTGACTAGACGAACCTTTGTTGGCAAAGTAATATCTCTACTTTTGAATATGCTATCTAGGTTGGTCATAACTTTCCTTCCAAGGAGTAAGCATCTTTTAATTTCATGGCTGCAGTCACCATCTGCAGTAATTTTGGAGCCCAGAAAAATAAAGTCTGACACTGTCTCCACTGTTTCCCCGTCTATTTCCCATGAAGTGATGGGACCAGATGCCATGATCTTCGTTTTCTGAATGTTGAGCTTTAAGCCAACTTTTTCACTCTCCACTTTCACTTTCATCAAGAAGCTTTTTAGTTCCTCTTCACTTTCTGCCATAAGGGTGGTGTCATCTGCATATCTGAGTTTATTGATACTTCTCCCAGCAATCTTGATTCCAGCTTGTGTTTCTTCCAGTCCAGCGTTTCTCATGATGTACTCTACATATAAGTTAAATAAACAGGGTGACAATATACAGCCTTGATGAACTCCTTTTCCTATTTGGAACCAGTCTGTTGTTCCATGTCCAGTTCTAACTGTTGCTTCCTGACCTGCATACAAATTTCTCAAGAGGCAGGTCAGGTGGTCTGGTATTGCCATCTCTTTCAGAATTTTCCACAGTTTATTGTGATCCACACAGTCAAAGGCTTTGGCATAGTCAATAAAGTGGAAATAGATGCTTTTCTGGAACTCTCTTGCTTTTTCGATGATCCAGCGGATGTTGGCAATTTGATCTCTGGTTCCTCTGCCTTTTCTAAAACCAGCTTGAACAGCAGGAAGTTCACGGTTCACATATTGCTGAAGCCTGGCTTGGAGAATTTTGAGCATTTCTTTACTAGTGTGTGAGATGAGTGCAATTGTGCAGTAGTTTGAGCATTCTTTGGCATTGCCTTTCTTTGGGATTGGAATGAAAACTGACCTTTTCCAGTCCTGTGGCCACTGCTGAGTTTTCCAAATTTGCTGGCATATTGAGTGCAGCACTTTTCACAGCATCATCTTTCAGGATTTGAAATAGCTCAACTGGAATTCCATCACCTCCACTAGCTTTGTTCATAGTGATGCTTTCTAAGACTCACTTGACTTCACATTCCAGGATGTCTAGCTCTAGGTCAGTGATCACACCATCGTGATTATCTGGGTCGTGAAGATCTTTTTTGTACAGTTCTTCTGTGTGTTCTTGCCATCTCTTCTTAATATCTTCTGCTTCTGTTAGGTCCATACCATTTCTGTCCTTTATCAAGCTCATCTTTGCATGAAATGTTCCTTTGGTATCTCTGATTTTCTTGAAGAGATCCCTAGTCTTTCCCATTCTGTTGTTTTCCTCTATTTCTTTGCATTGATCGCTGAAGAAGGCTTTCTTATCTCTTCTTGCTATTCTTTGAAACTCTGCATTCAGATGTTTATATCTTTCCTGTTCTCCTTTGCTTTTTGCTTCTCTTAATACTCTGTATTAAAAATATTTTTGTTGTTTTTAGGCATCAATGTATGGTTCCTAGTGAGAAAATTTGCATATAGTTGACAGGATAAAGTGAAAAAACCTTAAAATATTGAAATTGACTCAAGGTTTATAACAACCATGAAATGCAAGGTATACTGTAATAGAGTACCAAACTAAATGCAGTTTAATATCTTTTGCAGAAAAATACTGCATTAATTTTGAAGCAATGCATATTTTTAAGTACATTAAAATAAAAATTTTATTATGCAAATAACATGCTCCCTAAAATTAATGTAGCTCAATTACATCATTAGATGTCAGAAAGGCATTTGAAAGGGTAGGTTGGAAATAAGTCTTTTGAATGTCACATAAATTTTTTTCACAGCTAATCTCTGAAAAGGAGGGAAAAAATTCTCTCTACTCAGGCATAGAATAGAAGCATTAACAATGGAAAGGTCAGTGCATAATGATGCAAGAGAGAAAAGGCCTGAAGTGCCATATTGATGAAATGAAATGGGGGAAGTTATATAGAAATATTAATCAATCAACCCTTAATTTAGGACCTTTCGGTAACTTGCTAAAATCTTCTTCACTATTTAATATCAAAGAAATGCTAACCAATAAATTTCTTCCATGGAAAGAAAAAGCTCAACAACTGTGTGTTTCGATTCAACATTTCTCTTTCCTTTTAACTTCTGTATATTGCAGATGATACTTGACAAACTAGTTATCCTAGTAGTATTAGATAGCCATCTCATTTTCAGTAGAATTTGACTCTGTAAGTCTAAAAAATGAAGAGTTGATTATACAAATTCCACAAAGGAAAATTATGTATTCATTAAAATTCATGCTTGGAAAGATATGGGAAAATGGTCACAGTAAAATGGTAAGTAAATTTTCAGGCTATAGAACTTTGTGCATACTGTGATCCACACTCTGTGAAAAATAAATACACCTGCATGCATGCAAAGACCAGAAGAAATTCTATTAAGAGAAAAATTGTAGTTATCTTTGGAAGATGAAATGCATTTAGAAAATGAATTTTTATCTGCTTTACTGATTTTACAAGTGTGGTGGTATTTTAAGATTTGCAGTGATATAGCAGGCATTAACAATAAGAATTTTTCTCTTCTTGACCTCATTCTTACCAAATAATTTACCTGTTAACTATTTCACTTGGTCTGTTAACTTACATGTGTATTATAAGGCCAATAGGAGCTGGAAGGAAGAGAAAAATGAAGAAGCGGTAAAGGTTATAGTGTATAGAATCAAACCTTAGAAAGAAATTTGGAAAGACAGTGTATTCGACTGCCTATGAAGCTTACTGTGTTTACATAAAGATTTAATGAAACTTACAGAGTACGTTTAGGTAAAGAGAAGAGGAAGAAAGTCACATTAATTCACTGGTTCACTCACTAATTCATTTATTTATTCAGTAACCATTCATGAGCACCAAATAAGAGTCATGCACTGGAGAGCCACTGATGAATGAGATATGGTACCTGCTTTCAAGGAATTCATGTTTGAACTTTGGGAATAGACAAATGACTATGAAGGCTATGTCATCAATATAGATATATCCTAGACAAATTGGTAAAGCAGTGCATAAAGTCATCTCAGCTGCTTCAGGGTATCCTAAGTTTGAGGTGGGTTCTGAAGAGATGTTAGGAGTTCACGTGATTGAAGATGGGAGGAAGGAGTTTTCTGATAGAAGTTTCTGCACGAGAACGTCAAGAATTGTGAAAGAAGATGGAACCATTAAGTGGTTTAAAATTTGGCTAGAATGTTGGTGCACTTGGGAGAGTTTACTGCTGAAGATGAAATTGTGCAAGGAGATAGAAACTAGATGAAGGCTTTCATGTTATGTTGAGTTATTGGAGTTTATCTTATAGGCAGTAGAGTGTCACTGAACAAATGTGAGTAGTATATAGAGGATTTGCACTTTAGAAGGGTCATTGTGGTAGGAATGTAAAAACCAGACTGACGAGGGGAGAGATGAGTAACTAGGAGCAGAATATCACAATATTTTAGTAAAAAGATAATGAAGGTCCAGTCTGTGGTAGTTAGAGAATAATGGAAGGGAGAAAGTGAATCAGAGATGTCGGAGGCAGTGATTAAGAACAGAAAATGAGGTTAGGTTCAAAATCTATATCCACCACCTGCCTGATAAATGTCAGTACAAGCTGTGATGTGCCACCCAGATGCCCTATGCAGGATATTATTTTCTTAACTGGTAAAAATGTTAGTTGCTAGTGACTCATAATGGAGTAATTTCCTGGGAATTAACTTCAGCAAAAAGGAACTGCCTTGCCCAAGATTATACTTCCCCTTTCTAGGAGCAGCTTGCATTCAATGATTGTTATATTTAGAGTACCAACACCCGGCCTCCATGGCTCAATCCAGGAATATTATAAAAGGCAATCCTAGCTGCAGGCCTCTATTATGAACAGTTTGGATCTTAACTTGTGAATATATCTCAGTTCAATATCTCCCTCTGCCCAGATATGCTTCCCTCACTCTCTCATAGCATTGTTCCAGACATCATCACTTAGTAAATGTCCTGCACATGCATCTGTTTCCTGGAGAACTTGACAAGAGACAGTTCATGACAAGAGTGGTCCTAGGAATAGGACCAGTGAGCGAGGCCTAGAGCAGATACAGATGCTATACATATGTTCCTGTATAGTTGCTTTTGTCTTCTATAGTTCTCACTGGGAACACCCAGATACTGAAACTGTCTGGGTAGTGTACTCTGTATAGCCTGATAGGGAAAGTTCAGGTATTTCTAACCAATCTGCTTTATACATCATCCAAGAGAAACTTGAACTAACAACCCCTGTATCTTAAGAGAATTCTCTTAACCCCTTAAAAGAATATTTATAAATGCTATAATTTTCTGGTTATTGAATCAAGCTTGCCATGAGCAAAGCCTGGGGACTCTTGAATAGTGCCTGACCAGGGGGTAGGGCATTCTGGAGCCCCTTTCTTCAAACTATCAAGGACTCCTTCTTTAGTCAAGACCCGAGTTTTGAAAAAAGAAAGGACTCATTAACTATGATGACACACCCAATGCTCTTTTTACAAAGACTCTCTTATTTCTTGCTCCTTTTAATGGCTTAATTAAGTCTCTGGGATTCATTTCATTTGATTCTGTGTGTGTGTGTGTAGTGAAGGGGTATTGTGACCATACATGGAGATGGTTCCAGACTGTGGGTATGGAGATGGAGAAGGAAGCAAAGGAATCTGAAAGTAGACTCAAAGTCTATAATATGTTTGCCAAAATATGTCCCAATTTGTCAACATTTGACTCTTATTCCTAATGAGCTGGTCTTAGATTTTAAGTATTATTGGACCAAACTGTTACATATTTCTATTTTCTAAGAGTATAACTTTGGAATTAGCTTAAGTTTAGTTTAAGGCAATACCATTTACTAGAAAACACCTTGAGAGAATATCATACAAACCAATGATCTACTTTGTAAAATGGTATCTCACCTGTGTGTATTAAGATCCAGCATGTAAAACAGTGTAATGACTGGAACATGGGGATGCTTGCTGCTGTGTGATCTCTCATACGTTGCTGTAATATACCATTTCCAAGAATGTCAGCCATTGTTCAAACTTAAAAGTGAGATCTACTTTAAAATATATACATTATGCATGCATACACACGTATACACAACACATATTTATATATAGTTGAAATATATTTTAAATATATACGCATATTAGATTGATTGGATTGAATCCTGGTTGTGTTACTTAAGTTACTTAATCTCTCTGTCCCTCAGTTTTTTTAAATCTGTAAAATAAAGTGAATTACAGTACCTCCATTAGAGCTTATATGAGAGTTGAACAGTGTCAGGTACTTGATAAAATTATATGTGTTGGTTGCTGTTATAATTATTACCAGTTTATCAAGTGCTGATGCAGTAAAGAAAATCAAGTGAAAATAGAATTAAAACAATAGCCAGGATTAGAGCTATCAGCAAATACATGTACCTCTTTTATTTTAACCTAATTTTTACAACAGACGCTCCTCTCAATCTCAACAGGGAACAGATTTCACAGCCCAGGAGCATAATTACAGAAAACACTGGTTCCTATGGTCACAAAGTTATACTTGGGATGTACTGAGTAACTGCCAATTTAGACCTCAATGGGTGACCAGGGCATATGGTGATAAAGGATCAGTCAAGAGTATACTGTAATGCTCAACAAACACCAGCAGCTTTGTGAAATTAAAAAAGAGTCACTGTGCTGCTCCACTTTTCAGACATCAGAATTGGATGTCTGTGAAAATAAAGCCATAAAATTCAGTAGGTTAATTTTTAGGTTAAAGGAACCAATGTTCTTTGTTAAGTTTAGCCAGAGTACTTTTATTTGAAAAATGGTGCACTAATTGGACTTTCTTCTGCTTCTTGTCTTATTTTTGAGAACAGTCAATTATAGATCATCAGTGGTCAGAGGAAACAGTAAGAAAATGAGTTGAAATACTGACTGGAATAAAAGAAAATAACCAACTCTACTCTTTAACAGATTCCCCAGTAGGTTAGTTAAAGAGTTGATGCCGTTAAGTACATTTTTCACCACTGCAACACTGAAATGTCTGTCCACATAGCTCAGAGCACCTCTGTGGTGAGTGAATTCTAGCCAGACTGCCTCCAGGGGAAGCAGGGCCTGTAAAAATAAGCTGGCCTGTTCTTCTTGCAGCTGCTTTAGGGCATCATTTAAATTAGACGTGGACTAGCAAAGCACAGTAAGGGGAAATACTTGGTGTAAAGTGTGCAGCCTAGAGTACTGCCCCTGGATGGCTGAGACCTACCTATGGCCACCAACAGTCTGAGAACTCAAGTCCAGGTTTTCTGATGCCTGCTTACTTTGTTGGTTATAGTTCACCCCAGGTTCTTCCTGTAGCATGTGGCATAAAATGTTGACTCTTCTAGGAAGTTTTGTGGTCTTGTGTGTGTGTGTGAATATGTACAAACATACATACACACTTTTAAAAAATATTCAGTCATAAATGGAGCTCAGTGATGAGCCGATGAAGAGCAAGCAAAACAATTCAAATACTGCTTTAAGGATGAACACTAACATGATTCTTGGGTACCCAGATTCTTCTGTGCATTCCAAACTTATTTCTTCCTTCTTATTAATGTCTTCTGGTAGGTATAGTCAGTAATGTGCATTAGGGTATGCAAAAGGGCAAAGAGAGCTCCATAAAAATCCCTTTAGAGGTCTTCCTTCCCCACCAGGTTAGAGAGTAATGAAACTACTAGACTCCGAAGCTGTGTCCTTAACATCCCAGCTGGGGAAGCAATTTATCATGCTCCCCTCTAGGCAGTGGTGTTCACCTTGAGGAATTGAAGACAGACAGTCTTTGAGGAGAGCAGACTCACTCCCCACAGTCTCTCCTTTCCAGACTGTACCTCATTTTTAAAGTGCCCAGCATAGGTAATGGACAGGCGACAGTCTTCTGGTGGTAAGCATTTCTCTTTTCATAAAACTATAGAATAAAGCCAAGGGCAGTGAGTCCATCTCTGGATAAAACTACATTATCTCATTTTTGGTAATTGGCAATTATGTATTGAGTGCCTTCTATGTGGTCCTCTTTATGTAGATAATTTGTGGGATATAGAAAGTGTGGATAATATTGCTAAATTCAAAGATTTACTAACCTCCCTACCCCCCCCACCCCCACACCTCCTGCCACATTTTGGGATGCTGAAGCATACTGCAGGTAAGTGAAATAGTCAAAGTTACTAAATTGGAAGTGACACTTGTAGAATACAAAGTAACAAGAAAACAACAGCAAAAACTTGAGGAATCAAACTTATATGTTATTAAATATGTAGTATTTTGCTGGTCTGATCAGATCATTCACACTAAATGTTACAAATATTTTGCTATAAACAGCCACTTGGAATAGCAAGTAATTGTTCGGAAGATGCCTCCTTAGAGAATGTATATCAGAATCTCCTTGGGCCTTTCTCCTTATAGTAGAGTCTCCAGCAGCCTTGGCATGGCATGATTCACCTACTGAATTACTATCTGCATTTTAATGAGATTCCACAGGTGAATTACGAGCCAATTAAAGATTGACAGGTACTGTCTTAGGAGTCTTTGCAAATATATGTTATTTATGTGAGCACAATTCACTGCATTACGAACAATTATGAATAGGAGTATATCATAGCTCTCATGAATGGAGAGGTAGAGAAAATGTTCAAAGAGCATTTAGATTCTACAGGATGTTAGATCAGGGTAACCTGGCAGTTAGAATTGTTTATCCATACACTGTAAAAAAGCAATGTTTATTTAATGCATAGCCAAAATTTCAAAAGAGAAAGAGACATCTCCAGGTGTCATAAGCACAGGTGAGACTGAAAACCAGAATGTACGCACGTGTTGAATCTGTGGCTGTTCTGGACTGCGATGTTAAGTGAGAATTAACAGCTGACAGCTAATAAGCTTTCATTTCACCTCATTTATGGGACAGAGGTAAAGTCTTAGCCTCTTTAAAGCTAGTTATTTGGGAGTGAAATCCCCACATAAAGCTGGGCCTTTGAATGGCTTTGTCATTAGAGAAAAGGTAGCTTTGGTCTCACCTCTCTTGAGGGATTGAGGTAAAGCACGGGATCGCTTGAGCTAGATATTTGATAGTGAGATCCCTTCATAAATTTGGGACCCTTGGATGACTTCATCCTCAAAAAAGATAAAATCTAGTCAGTAGAACAGGAAGATGGCAAAAACTTTCCTCTAAAGAGGTGGGGAAGGATTTGCAAATCTCATTAAAAGATCAGAAATCAAACATGACAGGGAACTCTACTCAGTATTCTGTAATGGCCTACATGGAAAAAGAATCTCAAAAAAAGAAACAGTGGATATATGTATGTGTATAACTGATTCACTTTGCTGTACCCCTGAAACTAACACATTGTAAATCAACTATACTCCAGTAAAAAAAAAAATTTTTTAATCAAACATGAGTTTGAAGTCTGAATTTGTTATCCACTTAGCCCATTAACAAGAAACCAAAATATTAATGTAAAAATTGGTCTATGGCTGGTGGTATTAGTGACTTACTTGATAGAAGCAAGTATAACTATTCTTTTTTAAATTAAAAAAAATTTAATTGGAGGATAATTGCTTTACAATGTTGTGTTGGTTTCTGCTGTACAACAACATGAGTCAGCACTAAGTATACATATATCCCTCCCTCTTGAGCCTCCCCATCCTTCTCATCCCTCTAGGTTGTCATCGAGCACTGAGCTGAGCTCCTGTGTTATACAGCAGCTTTTCATATGGTGGTATAGATATGTTAGCTCTGTTCTCTCAGTTCATCCCTCCCTCTCTGCTTCTTCCCCTGCTGTGTCCATTCTCTATATCTGCATCTCTACTCCTGCCCTACAAAAAGGTTCATCAGTACCATTTCTACTAGGTTTCATATATAAGCATGACTGTTCTTGATGGACATTCTTACCGTGAAGAATGTCTTGTTGTTGTTTAGTTGCCTAGTTGTGTCTGACTCTCTGTAACCCAGTGGACTGCAGCATGCCAGGCCTTCCTGCCCATCACCATCTCCTGGAGTTTTCCCAAGTTCATGTCCATTGCATCAGTGATACCATCCAGCTATCTCATCCTCTGATGCCCTCTTCTCTTTCTGACCTCAGTCTTTTTCCAGCATCAGAGACTTTTCCAATAAGTCAGCTGTACCCATCAGGTGACCAAAGTACTAGAGCTTCAGCTTCAGCATCTGTCCTTCTAAAGTGTATTCAGAGTTGATTTCCTTTAATTGGTTTGATTTCTTTGCTGTCCAAGGGACTCTCAAGAGTCTTTTCCCGTGCCACAGTTCGAAGGCATCAATTCTTTGGTGCTCTGCCTTCTTTACATTCCAGCTCTTACAACTGTACATGACCACTGGGAAGACCATAGCCTTGACTATATGGACCTTTGTTAGCAGAGTGATGTCTCTGCTTTTAAACACACTGTCTAGGTTTGTTGTAGCTTTCCTGCCAAGAAACAATCATCTTCTGATTTAATGACTGCAGTCACCATCTGCAGTGACTTTAGAGCCCAAGAAAAGGAAATCTGTCACTGCTTCCACCTCTTCCCCTTCTATTTGCCATGAAATATAGGTTCTGATGCCATGGTCTTAGTTTTTTTTAAATATTTAGTTTTAAGCTGTCTTTTCCCCTGTCCTTCTTCACCCTCATCAAAGGGTTTTTTAGTTCCTCTTTGCTTTCTACCATTAGAGTGGTATCACCCGCATATCTGAGGTTGTCGATGTTTCTCCTGCCTATCTTGATTCCAGCTGGTAACTCATCCAGCCAGCATTTCTCATGATATGCTCAGCATATAGACTAAATAAACAGGGTGACAACAGACAGCCCTGTCATACTCTTTTCTTACATTGTCTCACATTCTCACAATCCATCTTATGTGGATTTCCAGTGAAAAATTGAACCTGTGTAAAAGTAATGTCACAACATAAACTACAAAATATTTCTAAAAATTATTAGTCTTATGTTAGTGAATAGGTAATAGAATGATTATAGCCTAAAGAACTTGAAATAATAAATGATAGACTTAAACAGAAAATAAAATGAGTATATTGTTGATAATGTCTGACATTAAAATCCAGTGAAATAAACTAGGAGTGATTAAACAGATTTAGAAAATGAAATTTTTAATAATCTAAATTAAAAACCAAATTAATATATTAAATAAATTAATAACTAAATATTGAATTGGGGAAGAAAATGCAACCCACTCTAGTATTCTTGCCTGGAAAATCCCATGGACAGAGAAGACTAGTAGGCTGTAGTCCATGGGGTCAAAAGAGAGTCCGACACAACTTGGGGGTTAGACAACAATTCCAAGAGAATAATTTAGCTATTTATCTCCCAGAAATGATATTTGAAAAGCCAGCAGAATTAATACAAACATATGAATACCCAGACCCTTTGTGGTGAAACTATAGAACACTAAAGCCAGAGAGAAAAAAAAAGCAACTAGAGAGAAAAGACAGATGTCTTACAAAAGAGCCAAAATTAAATTGACAGAGTACACAACTGAGTGCAGAAAAATGACAGATATTTTGTCTTTTAAAGCGCCAATCAAAAATAAAAGCCAATCTAGAATTATGTATACAAATAAAGTACCATAATAAATGAGAGGTGAAAAAACAGTATCGAAGACGGTGATATTTCACAAAACGTCCTGCAAAAAAATGATCTCAAGACAAAGGAGAACTGATCTCTGTGGAAGTAGTGGGATACAGTAAGCTCTGTGAGCAAAGAATCAGTAAATTATTTCAGTTAGGAAGCCAGCAAAACACTTAATATTTAAGACAGTCGCCTCCATAATAATAATTAGTTTGGGAGGTACAGAAAACAACTGGGAAGAAAATAAAATAATAGAGAAATAAGACCAGGTAAGAGCACTGTAATTAGAGACCAAGGGTTTTGTTTATGTTTATTCTACAAGAAGTATCCAGAATTATTAATTAACTTTACATTTGAAATCAAGAACCTATGGTAGTAGGTAGTTTAAGAACAACCATCACACATATAGAAATAATGGTAATTTTTCATCAGTAAAAAGAAGCAAATGAAGAAAAAAGTCTTACAGAAGACAAGAAAAGAAGATAGCAAACTGAAAACAGCAAAAAACTCTATGATAACTTAGAAAAGAACAATCGTTATTACAAAAATGAATCCAGAAGTATCAATAATCACACCAAAATAATTTCAAAATGTCTTACAGTTAAATGATAAACATTCAGATTAAAATTATTTAGCAATATCTTGCTCATTAGAAATATGCCTAAAATATAATTTTTATCATTCCATATTTTTATCATATGGAAGTTTGATAAAATTTAATATATAAAATAATTTCAAAACAAATACTAATAAAAATTATCTACAATATTATCAAATAAAATTTAATGCAAAAATATTAACATAAAAAGGGTCAGTATATGAATACATTATTATATTTTATTACTATACATTTTATATATATTACTATAAAAAGGGTTAAATATGTATTATTATAAAATGAAAAAAGCACGAGAAAGATATATGTACTCTATACTTAAATGCCTGTAACAATTAAAATATGTGAACCATGAACTTCCAGATGTTCAGGCTGGTTTTAGAAAAGGCAGAGGAACCAGAGATCAAATTGCCAACATCCGCTGGATCATCGAAAAAGCAAGAGAGTTCCAGAAAAAACATCTATTTCTGCTTTATTGACTATGCCAAAGACTTTGACTGTGTGGATCACAATAGACTGTGGAAAATTCTGAAAGAGATGGCAATACCAGACCACCTGACCTGCCTCTTGAGAAATTTGTATGCAGGTCAGGAAGCAACAGTTAGAACTGGACATGGAACAACAGACTGGTTTCAAATAGGAAAAGGAATATATCAAGGCTGTGTATTATTACCCTACTTATTTAACTTCTATGCAGAGTACATCATGAGAAACACTGGGCTGGAAGAAGCACAAGCTGGAATCAAAATTGCCGGGAGAAATATCAATAACCTCAGATATGCCATCCTTATGGCAGAAAGTGAAGAAGAACTAAAAAGCCTCAAAAGTAGAAGAGGAGAGTGAAAAAGTTGGCTTAAAGCTCAACATTCAGAAAACTAAGATCATGGCATCCAGTCCCATCACTTCATGGGAAATAGATGGGGAAACAGGGGAAACAGTGGCTGACTTTATTTTTCTGTGCTCCAAAATCACTGCAGATGGTGATTGCAGCCATGAAATTAAAAGATGCTTGCTCCTTGGAAGGAAAGTTATGACCAACCTAAACAGCATATTAAAAAGCAGAGACATTACTTTACCTACAAAGGTCCATCTAGTCAAGGCTCTGTTTTTTCCAGTGGTCATGTATGTATGTGAGAGTTGGACTATAAAGAAAGCTGAGCACAGGAGAATTGATGCTTTTGAACTGTGGTGTTGGAGAAGACTCTTGAGAGTCCCTTGGAATGCAAGGAGATCCAACCAGTCCATCCTAAAGGATATCAGTCCTGGGTATTCTTTGGAAGGACTGATGTTGAAGCTAAAACTCTTAATACTTTGGCCACCTGGTGCGAAGAGCTGACTCACTGGAAAAGACTCTGATGCTGAGAAAGGTTGAGGGCAGGAGGAGAAGGGGATGACAGAGGATGAGATGGCTGGATGGCATCACCAACTCAATGGACATGGGTTTGGGTGGTCTCCAGGAGTTGGTGATGGACAGGGAGGCCTACATGCTGTGGTTCATGGGATCACAAAGACTTGGACATGACTGAGAGACTGAACTGAATTGAACTGAACTGAACAATTAAAATGTTAAATTGAGCCATATAGAGCTGAAAGTTTTATTTTTTTTATATTTATTATTTTAATTGGAGGCTAATTACTTTACAATATTGTATTGGTTTTGCCAAACATTGACATGAATCTGCCACAGGTGTACATGTGTTCCCCATCCTGAACCCCACTCCCACCTCCCTCCCCATACCATCCCTCTGGGTCATCCCAGTGCACCGGCCCCAAGCATCCTGTTCAGTTCAGTTCAGTTCAGTTGCTCAGTCGTGTCCGACTCTTTGCAACCCCATGAATTGCAGCACGCCAGGCCTCCCTGTCCATCATCAATTCCAGGAGTTCATTCAAACTCACATCCATCGAGTCGGTGATGCCATCCAGCCATCTCATCCTCTGTTGTCCCCTTTTCCTCCTGCCTCCAATCCCTCCCAGCATCAGAGTCTTTTCCAATGAGTCAACTCTTCGCATGAAGTGGCCAAAGTACTGGAGTTTCAGCTTTAGCATCATTCTTTCCAAAGAACACCCAGGACTGATCTCCTTTAGAATGGACTGGTTGGATCTCCTTGCAGTCCAAGGGACTCTCAAGAGTCTTCTCCAACACCCCAGTTCAACAGCATCAATTCTTCGGTGCTCAGCTTTCTTCACAGTCCAACTCTCACATCCATACATGACTACTGGAAAAACCATGCATCAAACCTGGACTGGCAATTCATTTCACATATGATAGTATATATGTTTCAATGCCATTCTCCAAAATCATCCCACCCTCGCCCTCTCCCACAGAGTCCAAAAGACTGTTCTATACATCTGTGTCTCTTTTGCTGTCTCACATACAGGGTTATCATTACCATCTTTCTAAATTCCATATATATGTTTTAGTATACTGTATTGGTGTTTTTCTTTCTGGCTTACTTCACTCTATATAATAGGCTCCAGTTTCATCCACCTCATTAGAACTGATTGAAATGTATTTTTTTAATGGCTGAGTAATACTCCATTGTGTATATGTACCACAGCTTTCTTACCCATTTGTCTGCTCATGGACATCTAGGTTGCTTCCATGTCCTGGCTATTATAAACAGTGCTGCGATGAACATTGGGGTACACGTGTCTCTTTCAATTCTGTTTTCCTTGGTGTGTATGCCCAGAAGTGGGATTGCTGGGTTGTATGGCAGTTCTATTTCCAGTTTTTTGAGGAATCTCCACACTGTTCTCCATAGTGGCTGTGCTAGTTTGCATTCCCACCAACAGTGTAAGAGGGTTCCCTCTTCTCCACACCCTCTCCAGCATGTATTGCTTGTAGACTTTTGGATAGCAGCCATTCTGACTGGCGTGAAATGGTCCCTCATTGTGGTTTTGATTTGCATTTCTCTTATAATGAGTGATGTTGAGCATCTTTTCATGTGTTTGTTAGCCATCTGTATGTCTTCTTTGGAGAAATGTCTGTTTAGTTCTTTGGCTCATTTTTTGATTGGGTCGTTTATTTTTCTGGAATTGAGCTGCAGGAATTGCTTGTATATTTTTGAGGTTAATTCTTTGTCAGTTGCTTCATTTGCTATTATTTTCTCCCATTCTGAGGGCTATCTTTTCACCTTGCTTATAGTTTCCTTTGTTGTGCAGAAGCTTTTAATTTTAATTAGGTCTCATTTGTCTATTTTTGCTTTTATTTCCAATATTCTGGGAGGTGGGTCATAGAGGATCATGCTGTGATTTATGTCGGAGAGTGTTTTGCCTATGTTCTCCTCGAGGAGTTTTATAGTTTCTGGTCTTATGTTTAGATCTTTAATCCATTTTAAGTTTATTTTTGTGTATGTTGTTAGAAAGTGTTCTAGTTTCATTCTTTTACAAGTGGTTGACCAGTTTTCCCAGCACCACTTGTTAAAGAGATTGTCTTTTCTCCATTATATATTCTTTCCCCCTTTGTCAAAGATAAGGTGTCCATAGGTGTGTGGATTTATCTCTGGGCTTTCTATTTTGTTCCATTGATCTATATTTATGTCTTTGTGCCAGTACCATACTGTCTTGATGACTGTGGCTTTGTAGTTGTCTACAAGAGACCCACCTCAAAACAAGGGACACATACAGACTGAAAATGAAGGGCTGGAAAAAGATATTCCACACAAATAGAGACCAAATGAAATATTTTTAGATTAAAACTGAAGAAGTACTGGCCATTTCATATACTTCAGTCCACATATGAAGAAAATACTACTAAGTTACCAAAAGTAGGTAAATCTATGGTTATAAGATTTTAACAAACTGCATTGTGCAAAATTTATACTGAACTGAGCAATATAATTACTAGTCTTGGTCTTTCTTTCCAAGCATGCATGGAATATTTATAGTAACAACTCATGTGCTAGATTTATCATGTCTGAGACCATGAAGGAATGCTCAACAAACAGCAAAGATTTATATAAAACAGACCACAAGTAAATAAAAGCAACAGAAAATAACAAAATAAGAACATCTCTCCCCATCTCTTTCCAAATGAATTTGGAAATTCACAAATTCCCTTCTAAATAATGTATGGATCAAAGAAGAAATTATAACGGGAATCACACAAAAAAGTTAGAAATGAAAACTACATTAGGAAGAGTGCACATCAACATTACTTTCTATTTATTGATTCTTTTCTGATGAGAAATTAGTTATGACTTTTATAAGCCTCAAAAAAAAAAAAAAATAAGATTCTCCCTAGATACACTCACTGTCCACCTTGTTACTATTGACTCTAAAGTTGCGCCGTGCAGTATGGCAGCCACTAGCCAAATGTGACCCTTGAATACTTGCAGTGTGATTAGTTTGAATTGAACTGAGATGTTATTTATTATACATTGTACATTAGGTTCCAAAGACTGTGAAAAAAGACAAAAATCTCATTAATGATTTTTCTATTATATAAAAATGATGATAGTTCAGATTTGGGTTAAATACAATATGCTGTGCTGTGCTTAGTTGCTCTTTGACCCCATGGACTCTAGCTCACCAGGCTTCTCTGTCCATGGGGATTCTCCAGGCAAGAATACTGGGGTGGGTTGCCATGCCCTCCTCCAGGGTAAATATATGTATTATCAAAATTAATTTCATTTCTTATTTTTTTACTTTTTTAAGCTGTGACAACTAAAATATATAAAATCACATGTATAATTTGCAGTTACATTGTATTTCTCCTAGATAATGCTCTTACAGACTGTCCTCTGGCATCTTAAGTTAAAGATCTAATCAGTGATAGAGAACTTTACTGAGGACTGAGAGATGTGGGCCCAAGAGCAGTTCTGGCAGGGAAACCGTGTCCTTGCATTCTTACTTCTTAAGATTGGAATGATGGGACCTGTTTTGGTTTCAGCTTTTTGTCATATAAGAGATGATCCACCATGTTAGGAAGAATTTCTGCCATAACTTTTTGTTTAGTGTGGTCCGTTGACCTCTATGCCTCCTCACACACTGTAGAGACCAAAGAGAGCCTAAGGAGTGTTCCACATCTGCTCTACTGTCCACCTTCCCTTCCAGTATTCATCTTTTCAAATTAAGGAATTTGAGTCATGTCCAGATAGGGCTTATTATTGTCTATTATCACATAGTTTTTTTCAGAGAAGAATATTGACGTAGTTTTAAGAATTTTCCTTGTCCCTATTTCCATTTGCACAACATGTAACGTGAATAATTCTGTCTCTGAGATGCAAATGACTCTTTCTTTTAATATTCAGGCTGATCCCCATTTGACAGTTCTTCTTGGCATTTCACTAATGGTCAGGAAAACAATGTGGATGGCATAACTTATCAGTAACCTTGATAAAATGTGACACTTTTGTTACTTTAAAGCTATGGGTTCTTAACTGTGGACAGCTTTGCTTTTCAGGGAACATTTAGCAAAGTCTGGAGATGGTTTTTGGGGCTTTCCAGGTGGCGCAGTGGTAAAGAACCTGCCTGCCCATGCAGAAGATATAAGAAAGAAAGAGTTAAGTCGCTCAGTCGTGTCCGACTCTTTGCGACCCCGTGGACTGTAGCCCACCAGGCTCCTCTGTCCATGGCATTCTCCAGGCAAGAATACTGGAATGGGTTGCCATTTCCTTCTCCAGGGGATATTGCTGACCCAGGGATCGAACCCAGGTTTCCCACATTGCAGGCAGACGCTTTACCTCTGAGCCACCAGGGAAGATATAAGAGACGCAGCTTATTATGAGGGTTAGGAGGGTTGTGTGGGGGGAGTGTTACAGGCAAGGATGCTACTAAACATCCTACAATGCACAGGACAGCCTCCACAACAAAGAATTATCCAGGCTCTAGATTTCAATAGTACTCTTATTAAGAAATCCTTCTATAAGGTAATCTGAGAAAAAAAAGTATAGAATTTTTATAAATACAAATATAGAATAATTTTAATATAGATTTATTTTGAAGTATAGTATATAAACGGGAAAGTGCAAAAGTCCTAAGTGGTGGTGTTGTTCAGTTGCTAAGTCATGTCCAACTCTTTGTGACCTCATGGACTGAAGCACTCCAGGCTTCCCTGTCTTTTACCATCTTTCAGAGTTTACTCAAACTCATGTGTGTTGAGTCGGTGATGCCATCCAACCATCTCATCCTCTGTCATCCCCTTCTCCTTCTGCCCTGTCTTTCCCAGCATCAGGGTCTTTTCCAGTGAGTTGGCTGTTTGCATCAGGTGGCCAAAGTATTGTAGCTTCAGCTTCAGCATCAGTCTGTCCAATGAATACATAGAGTTGATTTCCTTTAGGATTGACTGGTTTGATCTCCTTGCTGTCCAAGGGACTCTCAAGACTTCTCTAGTACCACAGTTTGAAGGCATCAATTCTTCGGTGCTCAACCTTCTTTATGGTCCAACTCTCAAATCTGTACATGACTACTGGAAAGATCATAGCTTTGACTAAATGGACCTTTGTCCACAGTCCTAAGTGTACATCTCAATAAATTCTCACAAAGTTATTGCATCTGTGTAATATAGTAGCCAGCTCAGGAAATAGAGCATTGCTGATACTCAAGAAGCTCTCTCATGGCCTAGTCTAGTTCTTCTTTCTCACTATAGACAGCCATTATTGTGAATTCTAATTCCAGGTTAGATCTGCCTATTGTCAAATTTTACGGAAATTGAATCATAGAGTATGTGGTTATTGTGTCTGCCCTCTTTTATTCACCTTTACAGTTTTATGATTCTTCTGTGTTCCTATGTAGCAGCAGTTTATGATTTTTTCTTGTTTAGTGTTCCCTTCATTTATTCATTCGGCTATTAAAAGTCACTTGAATATTTTTCAGTTTTTGATTATTAAAAATAGTGCTCTGAAATTTTTGTATGTGTACTATTGTGAAAATATGTACACATTTTGAGGGGCATATTCCTAGGGGTGGAATTGCTGGGTGTAGGGCATACAAATATCCAGCCTTAGCTGATATAGGTGAACAGACTCTCAAAGTGGTTGTATCAATTTACAGCCCACCAGTAGTGTATGAGCCTTGAACCAGTCCAGGTATGTTATGCATGTGTGCATGTGTAACTTTATGCATGTATTTCCCAAGCTTAAAATCCACATACTGAGCACCCAGCTAGTTAGAAAGAAGAGAGATCATAAGTAGGCATAGTTTCACATCCATTCCAGTCATTAGGTGACTGAAATATGTCCTAATGAGTGATTGTGCTGACCCTATGGATCCCAGGGAGGCAGCATCAGATGTGGAAAATGTGTATGTCAATAAACCATTTGGAAGAAGTGGTTCTTTGAAACCGGTGGTTTGTTCTCACTGCCTTCTTGCAGCCAATTTAGACAAGCAAACCAAGCACTGCAATCCTGTTGTGACAAAAATAACTGGAAGATTTTGATATGCTTGCTTTCTGTAAATGTCACCCAAATGTCTTGCCTCCGAAGCTGGTGTTCTTCTCACTGTGCCGGGCTATTTCACCGTACACAGCATTTTCTATTGCACAACTCTATTACCTTATGTTAGAGCCCCTCAGACTGTAATGCGCTGGTACATAAAAAAGTCTTTTGAATTCTTCAGGTAAGAAAACCTAGAGAAAATAAAAGTATATAAACATAATAACAGTATTGAGATTATTTTGACTCCTCCAGCTATTCCTGATGTCATACGTCCTTTGTTAATTTTTTAGCATTGGAAGTTTTCCAGTTTCATGTAAATTAGCATCACAGTCTTATAAACATGTTTCTATTTATTGAATCCCAGGTCAAAGTAATTATACAACAAAGAACAACAGTTTTCATACCAGACTGCCTGCATGCATGTAAATTGGGGCTTGCACCGAGGAGGTAATGAATACAATCTCAGGTTTTGTGAGATGAATAAACAAATGGAAAAACTAATAACAGAGCTCCATACCTCAGATAACCTAACTCCAAGTGTCTTGCTTTTTCTTCTCTATAAAACTAGCTTCTGAAGTTTAGGTATGATGTATTAAGTAGTATGAAAATAAATCACAAAGGAAAAATCTGAGGCCATGTTTCAGGCATAAGAGAAAGTGAATTTTCATTTTTTAGAATAATTTGAATGGCCTCACTACACCATGATGATTCACATCACATCCCATTGTCTCAGAATAACAAAGTAACACTGAGGAGGTGGGGCAGCATAGCAGTCAAAAGCATTGAATCTGAAATCTAACTGCTTAGTTCAGATATTTTGTTCTCAAATTCAGTAGCCAGTCAGCAAATTACTTAACCTTTTACAGACTCAGCTTCCTATTCTGCAAAATAGAGAAGAATAAAGCACCTATTCCATGGACTTCTGAAAAACTGAATGATATGCAGTTCATCATATGCAGTCAGCTCAATACCTGGAACACAGTAAGAACTCCACAAATGCTCGTTGCAGGTGATTGGCTATAATAATACCCATGAGGTGGGCACTGAAGTATTCATCTCCCTCCTACAATGGTGTGCTGCAAACCTGTGTTGGCATGGCTCTGAAATTGTATGCAGAAACTAAATGAAGCAGGATATTGGCTGGAATACTCCAAGTCAATTTGGTCAGCTTTTTAAATTGGGAACTTATGAAAAGTAGCATGATAGCCCATCTCATGAGGCAGTGGAGTGGAGTGATTAAGAGATCAAATCTGGAGTCAGGTTAATCTCTGTGGCCTATAAAGTGGGCAGTCACTCAGGATTTGTGTGTATGCATGTTTGTGTGTATGTGTGTGTTTGCACATGTATGTGTATGAGCGTGTAGTCCAAATGCAGTAGAGCTGATGACTAAGTCACATATGTGGCACACTTGGAACAGTGGTGTTTACTATTATTATTACTCAACTGACATCTAATTGAGTGCTTTCTAGAAAGGTTGTTTGCTGACTATGTAGAGAAAAGGAAGCGATTTCTTAAAAAAGTATGAGAATGACCCCCTGGCCATCACCTCTGGGCCGAGTTCTTATTATTGAGATAGCTTCTTGCAGAAATTGCTGAAGGGACTATGGAAAAGCAAATGGTACTTTGAACTTGAACTTGAATTTGGTCCCAAAGTATTGGCAATATTGATAGAACTGACAGAACTTGGAGAAAGTCACGTCAAAACTGTAAGCAGCTTTTCTGTTTTGCTAGAAGTTGAGATTGAACACAGTGTTGATGTAGAACATTTCTCTGTTTTGAGGAAAATCATCACATGGGCCTTTCAGTTACACAGATCTAAATCACAGGTCATAATTAGAAAGCGGGGTGTTTGAGAAGCTGTAGATGTAGGGAGCTAAACCGTTCTCGGTGATCTTGGAAAAGGTCATCTGTGTGGTAAACTGAATAGCATTTCTGCAAGCTGCTTCATCTAAAATAAAAGTTTCTAAGTATGGATTTAGATGCCTGCAAACTGCTGTTTGTCCTTGTGGAACTGTCTTGAGTCTTATATTGAGCAGCTTCATGGAGGCAATGAGACTCTGAGATCCTGAGACTTTGACAAAGATATGCAGGAATCCTATTCACCAAAGGAACATAAACCCCCCCTGAAAGAGTCTGACATGACTGAAGCAACTTAGCATGCATAGGTGATATGCTCAAGACTGCAAGCCCAGACCTGTGAGACTTTAAAAACTGAAGAAGCTATCAATGTTTTTTAGTAATCTGGAAGCAAGGCATAAAAAGAAGCAGCTTCTCTTGAGTCTCCATCTTCTGTATGGAATCACCTGGCGGTACGATGGCTGGATTCTGACCTGTGGATGTTTTATTGAGCCTGTTCTTACATGATGAATTTTTCCAGTCAGTCTCTCTGTTGATTTTGAGACCAGAAATGAACATTTCCTCATAAGGAAAAGAGGGGAAAGCTTCATCTGCCTAGGATGTCTTATCTCTAGGGATTCTAGCCAAATTTGAAGACTCTTGGGTATAAGAAGTTCTTCCCTCACTGGACAAGCAAGGAAGCAGCCTTTAAGGAGCTTCACAGCCAAGGGCCTGGTATTGTGGCTTCTCCAGTCATCTCTAGTTGCTTCTATGAAATAATCCCTGTGTGAACTTCTCTCTTCCTATATCTGGGCCTCCAGTCAAGTGTGAAAAGAGTTGTCTTTCATGCTGTTAAAAAATGGTTAAAGAAGAAAATTTAGGTGATACAAACTTCAATACTTCATGAAGTGGACAGTCTCAGAGAACTGCAAAATGGATGGAAAGTAAGACACTTATATAGGATAAAGTCTAAAGTAAGAGACAAATGGAAAATATCTGACTGGCTGAGGCCACATTGTCAAGCCTCATTTGAGGTGAGCAGGTCCAGAGTTGGCTTGGTGTATGCGGATTGACTGCCTGAATATATCTGAATTTCTGGTCAACTGCCCATTTTCAAGGTGACAAAAATTATCTAAGTTTTGGTTTGCTGATGTGCCATTCCAGGTCAGAGCTACTCATATCTTGGACATGGGAATTTATTTCAATAATAGGTAGATGGGGAAGTAAGGAGTGCCAGGGGTTACTAATAAGGAGCAGTGCCACTGAGGCGGGCATGGCGATGTAGCCTGACCCAAAGGAGTACGTGAAGAACTATGGACAGAGGTTTGTGACACTGTACTAGGCAGTATCAAGACCATCGCCAAGAAAAAGAAATGCAAAAAGGCAACATGGTTGTCTAAAGAGTCCTTACAGATAGCTGAGAAAAGAAGAGAAGCTAAAAGCAACAGAGAAAAGGAAAGATATACCCATTTGAATGCAGAGTTCCAAAGAATAGCAAGGAAGATAAGAAAGCCTTCCTCAGTGAGCAATGCAAAGAAATAGAGGAAAACAACAGAGTGGGAAAGACTAGAGATCTCTTCAGGAAAATTAGAGATACCAAGGGAACATCTCATGCAAAGATGGGCACAATCAAGGACAGAAATGGTATGGACCTAACAGGAGCAGAAGATATTAATAAGAAGTGGCAAGAATACACAGAAGAACTATAGAAAAGACATCTTCATGACCCAGATAACCACAATTCCGTCACTCACCCAGAGCCAGACATACTGAAATGTGAAGTCAAGTGGGCCTTAGAAAGCATCACTACAAACAAAGCTAGTGGAGGTGATGGAATTCCAGTTGAGCCATTTCAAATCCTAAAAGATGATGCTGTGAAAGTGCTGCACTGAATATGCCAGCAAATTTGGAAAACTCAGCAGTGGCCACAGGACTGGAAAAGGTCAATTTTTGTTCCAATCCCAAAGAAAGGCAATGTCAAAGAATGTTCAAACTACTGCATGATTGCACTCATCTTATACACTAGCAAAGTAATGCTTAAAATTCTCCAACTCAAGCTTGAACAGTATGTGAACCATGAACTTCAGATGTTTAAGCTGGATTTAGAAGAGGCAGAGAAACCAGAGATCAAATTGCCAACATCTGTTGGATCATAGAAAAAGCAAGAGAGTTCCAAAAAAACATATTTTTCTGCTTTATTGACTACACCAAAGCTGTTAACTGTGTGAATCACAACAAAATGTGGAATATTCTGAAAGAGATGGGAATACCAGACCACCTGACCTGCCTCCTGAGAAATGTGTATGGAGGACAAGAAGCAACAGTTAGAACCAGGCTCGATGAAGCACAACCTGAAATCAAGATTGCTGGGAAAAATTTCAATATCCTCAGATATGCAGATGATACCACCCTTATGGCAGAAAGTGAAGAAGAACCTAGAGTCTCTTGATGAAAGTGAAAGAGGAGAGTGAAAAAGTTGGCTTAAAACTCAACATTCAGAAAACTAAAATCATGGCATCTGGTCCCATCACTTCATGGCAAATAGATGGGGAAACAGTGGAAACTGTGAGAGACTATTTTTGGGGGCCCCAATATCACGTATGGTGATTGCAGCCATGAAATTAAAAGACTCTTGACCCTTGAAAGAAAAGCTATGACCAACTTAGATAGCATATTAAAAAGCAGAGACATTACTTTGCCGACAAACATCCATATAGTCAAAGCTGTGGTTTCTCCAGTGGTCATGTATGGATGTGAGAGTTGGACTATAAAGAAAGCTGAGTGCCAAAGAATTGATGCTTTTGAACTGTGGTGTTGGAGAAGACTCTTGAGAGTCCCTTGGACTGCAAGGAGATCCAACCAGTCCATTCTGAAGGAGATCAGTCCTGAGTGTTCATTGGAGGGACTGATGTTGAAGCTGAAACTCTCATACTTTGACTACCTGATGCGAAGGGCTGACTCACTTGAAAAGACCCCGATGCTGGGAAAGATTGGAAGCAGGAGGAGAAGGAGACGACAGAGGATAAGATGGCTGGATGGCATCACTGACTTGATGGATATGAGTCTGAGTGAATTCTGGGAGTTGGTGATGGACAGGGAAGCCTGGTGCTGCAGTCCATGGGGTCACAAAGAGTCAGACACGACTAAGCGACTGAACTGGGTTGAAAGGGACTCTTAAGACTAGGATCACAGGACTCTATTGCCAAGTTGAAAGAACTGGCCTGCTGACACAGCTGGGATTAAAGGAAAGTTGATGCCTAACAACCTTTGGGCAAGGAAGAGAGCCCCAGGATGCAACACACGTGAAACGATGAGTTTGGCAAGGATATTAGAGAGGATCTGGCTTTTCAACAAGAGGTAGATATTCAGTTTTTCTAGTAGTGTAGTTTCATTTGTTCTCACAGACAGACCTCAGTAGACATTTCAGTTCAGTTTAGTTCAGTCACTCAGTTGTGTCTGACTCTTTGCAAACCCATGGACTGCTGCACGCCAGGCTTCCCTGTCCATCACCAACTCCAGGAGCCTACTCAAATGCATGTCCATCACGTTGATGATGCCATACAACCATCTCATCCTCTGTCATTCCTTGCTCCTCCCGCCTACAATCTTTCCCAGCATCAGGGTCTTTTCCAATGAGTCCATTCTTCACATCAGGTGGCCAAAGTATTGAAGTTTCAGCTTCAGCATCAGTCCTTCCAATGGATATTCAGGATTGATTTCCTTTAGGATGGACTGGTTGGATCTGCTTGCAGTCCAAGGGACTCTCAAGAGTCTTCTGCAACTCCACAGTTCAAAAACATCAATTCTTCGGCACTCAGCTTTCTTTATAGGACAACTCTCACATGCATACATGACTACTGGAAAACCCATAGCTTTGACTAGAAGGACATTTGTTGGTAATGTCTCTGCTTTTTAATATGCTGTCTAGATTGATCATAGCTTTTCTCCAAGGAGCAAGCGTCTTTTAATTTCATGGCTGCAATTACCATCTGTTGTAATTTTGGAGCCCCCAAAAATAGTCACTCACTGTTTCCATTGTTTCCCCATCAATTTGCCATGAAGTGATGGGACCAAATGCCATGATATTAGTTTTCTGAATGTTGAGTTTTAAGCCAACTTTTTCACTCTCTTCTTTCACTTTATCTAGAGGCTCTTTAGTTCTTCTTCACTTTCTGTCATAAGGGTCTTGTCATCTGCTTATCTGAGGTTATTGATATTTCTCCTGGCAATCTTGATTTCAGCTTGTGCTTCATCCAGCCCAACATTTTGCATGATGTATTCTGCATGTAAGTTAAATAAGCAGTGTGACAATATACAGCCTTCACGTACTCCTTTCCCAATTTGGATTAAATTATGTTTATTTTCATATCACAAAACAGAACAGGGGGAGGGCAACCTAAGAACAACCACAAAATAATTAACCATCCAAACAACCAATGAGACCCAGTTGCCTATGGGCAACGTGAATGCAAAGAGGACTATTTGAGTATGCCTTTATGTATCAGATCGTCACGATGGTAGCAACAGGGGCTAGTCACTTTTAGAAATTTACTTACCAGGATAGTATGTGCAGTGTATTGAGTTTTCAGATTTAGAGCTGACTAACTCCAAGAATTACTCTTTTATAACTTAGCACCTAATAGCTAGAGAGATCCAGATCTGAGTTTCTAAAGTAGGTCTTGCTGAACACTTTCTGCTGAACACTTTTGTGAATGGAGAAATATTAACCATGTCTCTGGAATTCTGAAAGAGCTGACACATAAATTAGAATTTTTTTTTACAGTTTTGATTTATATTTTTTCTAGATTTTACCCTTTTTACTTTCCAATTGTGCAGCCTCTCTTATAATACTCTTACCTTCTCTAAATTAAGGGTATTACATTCCAGAGAGAAATGTTCTAAAGTGGGAAATCTTGTTAGTGAAATTCTTTTTTAAGTATTTCTATGTCTACTGTTGCTCAAAAGTAATATGTCTTGGGGTGTATTTTCCTACACACGCCTCTCTCTGCCCTTCCAATCTTACCCCTCCCCGTTGCCTCTTCTGTACTGCCTGTATCCCCAGCACACACATGCTCATATCACATCCTTTGCTATCTTACTTTTGATCTTTGGGGCTCTCATAATTGAGCTTAATCACAGAGGATGAGATGGATGGAAGGCATCACTGACTCAATGGACATGAGTTTATGCAAACTCTGGGAGACAGAGAAGGACAGGGAAACCTGGCGCATTGCAGTCCATGGGGTTTGCAAAGAATTGGACACGACTTAGTGACTGAACAACATCAACAAATCACAGGGATGATTTTATTAATGAGCTGACATCAGAGCTTTGTTCAGGAGGTGAAATGTCAAAATTATTGATTAAAATGAAATTCGGTGCCTCCATACAGTTTCATGATACATGTGCCTCTGTGTCTTCTATTTCCTTGTTAAAGCTAGAACATTTCTAAATGTTTTTAAATTGAGGAACAAACTGGCATGAAGAACCTCTTTGAAAATATTATTACACACATTAACAGGGAAACATCTTCACCCCGTGGCTCTGGGGTGATGGGGAAACGGAAACCTAACAGCTCATAGATTTGGAACGTAAAGCATTAGGTTTTCTAGGGATACTTGGGCTTTATCTGCAGCTAATTAACATGAAGTTTTCAGTGGGCATGACTCTTTTCTCAAATACAGCTAGTTTTATCACTTAATATTCATAATAAATATGCTACAGTATAGAAACAGACTCTCTAGAGAGAAGCAGGAAAATTAAACCACCAATCTAAGCAAGCCATGTTTGCCACGGAGCTCGTACCCTTCAGCATCCAGGGTCCAGTAAGCATGGAGGCTGACACACTAAACTGCAAGTAATAATGCGGCCACTCCTGTGGAGCAAATAGGTCAGGGCTGCTAGCTGAATCTTCCGAGATGCGCCTGCACCCTCATTCCAGGCACATCATCTCCCACAGTCTCAAATCTTGCCTCGGGTCCCAACACCTGTCTTCACTCTCCTGTTTTTTTTCAATAACATTAACCTCTCTTCCTGCTTATTTTCTCGCATATGAAAAGCTGCAGAGCTCTGTGTTTCCTCTTGTTTCCCAGCCCCTCTCTGAGCAATCTCTGTCTTTCCAGGGCATTGAAGGGCCACTCTGGCAGTAAAGTAGATGGTTTTAATTAGGTTTAATTATTTTTAAAATAAATTCTGGAGGATTGGGAAAAGCAATAGCCAAAGAAGCATAATAGGCTTTCTTTAGAATCTTAGGGATGGGTGTGGATACTCAGAAATAACAGGAGATTTTGTGAACAGGAGACTTTCCCTGCTCCCCTCCCTTTGGAGAGCAGAGGACTGGATTCCTTGTGGAAAGACCCCTACCATCACCAACACACACACACACACACACACACACACAAACATGTTTCTCTTTTAGGTCAAACTGGAATAGTGACCAGGTTTATTCTCAGTACAGACTGGAAGCTCTTAGATAGTGCTATTTGTTCTGCCTATGAAGAGGAGCCTGAGATCATTTACAGGTGAATGAGGAGAAGTAAAGCAAAGATATTAAAGGAATTCTTGATTGATGGAAATGCTGGTTCACAGAATTGGGGAGGATTTTCTTTTCCTCCATAGATTACTTTAAGGAAGATCAGTTAACTCTTGTGTTGTAAACTAGGATCAGTGTTTACCAAATGTATAAAGGACTGAATAAGTAGAGTTAATCTGAGCAGCAAATTTCTCTATCTACATGGTTTTATCAGTGAAATTGCTGTTTGTCTTTAGCCGCAAACAAGTTGGACTATTTGGCACAGACATCTTATTCATCCTTATGACTTTATTACTATTTCTTGTTTTCCAACCATGATGAGAGCCCCAATGAAGTAGGTCAAGTGTCAAGTTGTGTTCTAGGGACTGAATATATACTTCATCAAAAACTCTCTCGTTTGGTATGCAGAAGAGGGAAGAGGTAAACTACCCAGGAATGTTCACTGAGTAGACCATGGCTTTCTAAACTTGAGTACATCTCCCTGCCACTTCAACGCTAGCACTAATATTCTGTGTTTGAAAGAAATTAGGTCTATAGGGAAATCAAGCTTCTATATCTCACAGAAATGAAATATTCAATACTCTGCTTTTTTCATATTCCCTATACATTTCTCAGAGAACATGTGAGGCGAGTTGTAAAATTGCAGATTTTTGGATTATTATTATTTTATTCTTATTATTATTTGGAGCCTTTATAGCAGTAGGACAGTATACAATTAGGAGAAGAAATAGCAATATTGGTAATTTTGGGGATTGGTAGCCAGTAAATGATACCCTCTCCCTGTGTGTTTAAGAATTATTTGAGAAATAATGCACAACATTCAGACAAATAAATATAAAAATGCAATCTTTATTGATGGTAGAATTGAATTAGCAAAGGTAGGTTGAAAATATGACCATATATGACTTCCTTATACGTATCTCTCAGAATTAAATAACTGACCAAGTCACAGTCAGAGCCACAGGTTTTCCTGTCCCTACCCCTATTTTATGCTCCCAAGGTTGGGAATTCTAAGAACACAGTAACCCAAACAAGATCCTGAAGCCCAAGGTCATGTGTTTGCAGGCCCTTTTTCTACCCTTGGAGAAGGAAATGGCGACCCACTCCAGTATTCTTGCCTGGAGAATCCCATGGACAGAGGAGCCTGGTGGGCTACAGTCCACGGGTCTCAAAGAGTCGGACACGACTGAGCGACTTTCGGTTCGGTTTGGTTTCTACCCTTACTAATGAGACAAGTAATGTTTTTTCCTTTGGGAGGAGAAAGTGAATCAGAATCATGAGCTATTTTCCAAAAATTTCCAAGAATAGGAAATAATGTTTCATTGGCCTGGTTGGGCATGCCAAAAAAGGATGAAACTTATTCTTTTAACAGTAAGCCTCTATAAAGATACATTAATTTTATGGAGGGGTTAGCAATATTACAGAGTTAGTGATGTTTTAGACTTTATTTGAGGCTGATTTATGAACCTTCAGCCAAGGTAAAGAGTTCTATAGTGGGTAACTAAGAGAAACAGACAAACAAAAAGTGGTGTACTAGACCAGTACCCAATCTTATTCTTTTTCCTTTCCATTCCTAACCTAGAATGAAACCTTTACATTTTACTTTCCTACATCTCTTGGGCCTAAAGTCAGTTCTGAGAAGTTTTTTGTTTTTGTTTTTGTTTTGCTTTGCTGTTACTCATACTTCCTCCTGGAACGATTTACAGTGCTGAAGATACTCTCCCTGCAAAGGATACTCATCTGCCACTAATCTTCTCAGACTCCTTCTGCTTCACTCTAAACCTCAGAAGCCAGATGCCCTCAGATTCTCCAGATTTCTCAAGTCTTTAATCCCCATACATGAAGCACAAAAGGCCCAACTTTGAGTTCTGTGATATCCTTTTGTGTTCTTTTGTGTGGCTCAGCATCAGCCAATATGTCCTCACAACTGAGCTCCCTACTTCATGCAGGTATCTTTGATTGGCTCTGTTGTGTCAAGCATGGCTAGCTGATCCCTTTCTTGGACCAGTTAGATTGGATTTTCCAGGTGTCTTTGCTCTTAGCTATGCTTAGTTATAACTATGTGACTAAAGTCAAGAGCTAATGAAATGCATAGAAAAGTGATGTACTTTACCTTCATTCTTACCACAATAAAACTACCTATCTGTGAGCCTCCATGATTTTTCCCCCTTTGATGAGCTAGAATGAAGGTAATACCCAGGGGAGCTGTAGAAGAAACATTTTGAAGGTGGATGAGTCTCCGTTCATCTGGACCCTTCAGTGGCTTCATGGAGCAGAGAGCTTCATCCCTCTAAGTAGGAACATCCATTTTAAGACTTTACCGTGGCAGTAAACAAACTTAACTGCACCGAGCCACTGAAAATCTGAAGTGTATCTGTTAGAATAGATAATGTTACCTTAATTAATACTCATGAGTATGAGTACTTGTTTCGTTTCATAATAAGTCCCAAATCTCTTTCATCCCTAAAGCCAGGCAGCTACCTTCCATCATAGTTGGCACATGGAACAGAACTACTTGCCATTCTTGGTCCAGGGACATCCTTGGCATCTTTCTTCCCCCAGCCTGCGTATTGTTCTGTTTTTCTCTTCCTTTTGTTTTTCCCCAGGGTTATTTCCTTAAAAATTATTCAATTTGCTGTAATAAACATTTAAGAACATAATCTTTGAGCAAGTTACTCATCATGCTGATTAAGAATATGAGTGAATTTTTCCTCCCCAACCCGTCTCTTTCTTCACATGATTATCAGATGCCTTCTAGGTCTCCTGTCTATGATAAGGGAAATGTATTCAGCTAGGTTGTAAGGTAACTAATACATATCAGATAATTGTTACATGCTCAGTCTTTTGCTTGATCATGTGGCAAGTTTAGAAGTATAAGAAGGGATCTTTGACTTTAAGAAATGTAGAATTTGTTATGGTAAAAATTGTTCATGTTACTATCAAAAATGCTGTAAGATCAAAGAGACAAATTTTTGGATTACATATCTGCCAAATAGGGCTTCCCAGGTCGTGCAGTGGTAAATAATCCACCTGCCAGGGCAGGAGACCGAGAGACACAGGTTCACTCCCTGGGTCAGGAAGATTCCTGGTGTAGGAAATGGCAACCCACCCTGATATTCTTACCTGGAAAATTCCATGGATAGAGGAGCTTGGCGGGCTGCTGTCCATGAGGTGGCTGAGTCAGACACGACTAAGCACACACACACACCTGCAAATACTGTGTAAAATTCTTTCTATATTACCTTTATAATCCTCATCAAAATTTTTTTAAAGGAGAAGAGGAACCAAAACTCAGAAAGTCCAACATTTGTGCTCACACATAGGCAGTGAGTGGTGGAGTCAGGACATGAACTTAAGGATCTGATTGCGGAGAGTGGATTCTTAACCTCTGGGTTGTACTGCATTGCACACATTGTAAATAACAAACTTATCTTGCAATTACTAAGATAAACTTTTAATAGCCGTTATCTCATGTAATTATCACAACAACCCCATGGGGTAAACACCATTTTTTAATTGTTGTTTTACAATAGAAACTGAGTCAAAGACAGGCCTTGTGCAAGGACACACAGCTGGTAGATTGGGGAACTAGCATTTGAAAATAGGCTGTCAGTCACAAGACATTTCTTCCCTAAATGTTTGAAAAAATTTTCAGTTTGTGAGTAAGTGCCAAGAATAGCCCAATAAACACACACACACACACACACACACACATCCATTATCTAGATTCACCAATTGTTAACAGTTTCCACATTTGTAGAACCACTGCTAACCACTATAATTATATAGCTGAGTTATTTGATCAGATTGAATGCTATAGGAATTTATTTAAAAATTAAATTGATATGAGAAGCTTTATAGAGGTGGTCTTAAACTAGTTTTTGAAATTTTTAGAAAAGTAGGGAAAAATAAGATGTTCTGAAATAGGGAAACTGAGCACAGCGGGATGCTCATGCAGGCATATGTGAAGGAAAGATTTAGGTTGAAGAACCATAGAAAACAAATTTTGGGCAAAATTATGAGTATCTGGAAGCCAAGAAAAGAGTTCAGGCCGATTATCATAGAAAAAAAGGAGCCTCTGACAGCTTTTTCATCAGGAGAAATTGCAGCTAAATATTGGCATTTATAAATAATTAATTTCTTTGTTTTTTAAGAACTTCCACACAATATCACTACTCTGAGGAGTCATAGCACTCTTCTCAGTCTCGACAATGCTTTGGAAAATCAGTAACCTGAAGAATTATCACAATGACATTGCATTGAGTGACCCTTACAAAACTTAGCAAAACTGTAATAGAAGGAAAACATGTGTTTTGTTTTTTTCTTTTAATGATTTCTTTACCCACGTTTAGCATCTTCTCTTTGTTCTCCTTAACTATTAATAGGACAAGGAAGAGAACAACTTTCGTGCTTGCTGTTATTGAGACTGCAGATATACTGCAGAATGGCATTTTATATTCCAGAATTTTCCCTTTCTCTCCAATCAAAAATGTATCTGACCTCTGCCCAATGTTTTTAAGGCCCTCTTAACTCATATTATCTAGGCCAGCTAACCTAAAGGATTTAGGTGCTAGCTTATAAAAATATAATGTATTCCTCTTAGTCAATATATAGGGGTGAAGAGATTTAGGAGATGTTAAACAAGCTGAAAATATGGAACCCTTTAAATCTTACCACATAGGTGGCCAAAAGAAAAAAAAAAATGGACCTATGCTGTGTTCATCCCTGAATGTGGTCACTGGTTTTAATAAATGGAGAAGCAAAAAGTATGCTGAGCTTACTGAAACACTGAAGGTTTTAGAGTCTCACTGCATTCTAGAGGTGTGGATTCATGATCACTGAGCAGAGGAGCTGGAAAAGGAAAGCTGTTTTACCACCTGTATCTGAGAGTCACATTGCCTGTACTTCCTGTGCTTGACAGGAGGAACTGAGAGGAATATTGCAAAACAAATATGCTGGCCATGTGTATGATATGCTGCTAACATTTCAAACTTGATGCAAATACATGACACACCTGTCATCCTAACCTTGTAAATCCCTCTGGTTCTCGGGGTGGTGAGTTGTAAACAGTAATGTTTCCAAGTCAGTAGTTTTCTCTGCTATTTCAGGGTCAGAAAGCCTTGGAATAAACAATAAATACAAAAGTTTATTTTACAGTCTTAGTCAAGTTAAACCAATCTCATGCAAAGATCTAAACAGTAATGCTTCCCCTATACTATCCTTCACCAAAACAAAGCCCTCGGTAATTTAACTTCTGTAGTTATATTGTGAGTTGTTTTTTAAAAAAATGTTTGTTTTGTTCATAAATGAACCTAAAGCAAGGTGAATAGTTTTTGATATCATGACTGCAATTTTTTCCTTTTACTTGAAAGTTGATGACATGCAGGAAGCCTTAATATCAAATCAAGAAACTCAAGAAATGAATAGTCTAAAACTGTTTCACTGCTGAAAGATTTCAATCAATTTTCAGGCAATCTAAGGTTGAAGCAATGATATAAAAGTGTAATAGTCACTGCAAAACTCTATTGTCCTCATGCCACTTTTCCTTAACTTTTTCTACACATTATTTACTGAATTACCATGAATAGTTCCTTTTAATGTTCATTAAGAAATTTACCTTTGTACTAGATTTAAAAGAAACATAAAATAGTCATAAACATCAATAGGTAAAAGATTACTGTCTTAATTTTACTTTTAAAATATTGTCTGTAGCTAGGTAGATAATAATGGAGAAAACATTGCTTTTTTATTGTTAATAAATTGTATTTTTTAGGAGAGTTTTAGAGTCACAGCCAAATTGATTGAAAAGTACAGAGTTCCTATATACCTCTGCCGCCACACATGCACAGCCTTCCCCACCATCGACATCCCTCACCAGAATGGCACCTTTATTACAGTTGATGAGCTTACCTTGACAAATGATGATTACCCAAAGTCCATAGTTTACATTAGAATTCACTTTTTAAAAATATATTTATTTCTGACTGCTGGGTCTTTGCGGCTTTACCTGGTCTTTTTCTACTTGCAGCAAGCTCGGCTACTGTTCATTGTGTGCAGGCTTCCCGTTGCGGTGGCTTCTCTTGTTGTGGAGCATGGGCTCTAGACCTGTGGGCTTCAGTAGTTGTGGCATAGGGGATCTTCCTAGACCAAGGACTGAACCCATGTCCTCTGCATTGGCAGATGAATACTTAACCACTGCCCCACCAGGGAAGTCCAGAATTCACTCTTGACACTGTACAAGCTGTGGGTTTTGACAACTATGTAATAACATTTCCATCATTTTAGTAGCATAGAGAATAGTTTCTCTGCCCTAAAAATTTTCTATGCTCTACTTATTCATCCCTTACTCTCTTCTAACCCCTGCTGTTGCTGCTGCTGCTAAGTCACTTCAGTCGTGTCCGACTCTTTGCGACACCATGGACTGCAGCCTACCAGGCTCCTCCATCCATGGGATTTTCCAGGCAAGATTACTGGAGTGGGTTGCCATTGCCTTCTCCACTTCTAACCCCTGGGAACCACTAATCTTTGTACTGTTTTTTTGAGACCATCATAGAGTTGGAATCATACAGTATGTTACTTTTTCAGACTGGCTTCTTTAACTTTTTGTAATGTGCATTTAAGATCCCTCTGTTCTTTTCATGGCTTGATAACTCATTTCTTTTTTTAGTGCTGAATAACATTCCATTGTCTGGATATACCACAGTTTACTTATCTACCCACCTACTGAAGGACATCTTGGTTGCTTCCAAGTTTGGACAATTATTAACAAAGCTGAGATAAACAATCATGTGCAGATTTTTGTGTAATCATAAATTTTTAATCCATTTGGGTAAAAATGAAGGAGTGCAACTGCTGCATTGTATACAAAGAGTATGCTTCATTTTGTAAGAAACTGCCAAACTGTGTTCCAAAGTTGCTGTACCATTTGGTATTCCCAGCAAAAATGAGTGAGAGTTCATATGTGAGGAAACTAACTGTAGATAGGAAGAGTGACTTCTTTGATAAGCAGTTAGGATAAAGAACTAAACACATTTTGCTTAGTTTCCATTGGGATCTTTTTCTATTTCAGTTCCACTATCCATACAGCACAGACCTTTATTCTCAGGCTCCTGCGAGGAGACCTATGGTTCTCCAGTGTTGTCTATGATTGAATGGTGTAGTATACCTATTTCAGGGGTAGGATGATAGCAAGACAGTTTGTCTATAACCCTAATGCCAAATTTTCCATTTGTGTTATTTGGTTTCAAATTCAGGTAGGCAAATAGAATCAATATTGTATATATATATTGCCCTTCTGAACACCAATAGTAGTATTTTTAACTGAAAAAAAAATGAATCCATAATATGATAAAATATGAAATCATATACACTTCCTACTTCTGATTCTAATCAGCCTTCCCAGAGTTAAAAACTAGTTGTTGTTTTTTTTTTTTTTTTTCAAGAAATATTCTATGTATAGTTCTGCATTTTATGTGTATTTTAAATAAGTTGTTTCTTAATGTTCCTTGTTTCACTTAAACATATATCTTTGTGATCATTCAATACATTATATTTGAGAGCTATTTCATTCTTTCTAACTGCAGAAATGTATTCCATGTTACAGCTGTACTAATGTACTTACTTGGCCAGTATCTTATTAATTGATACATAGGCTGGGTCTTTTCTTTAGTTACTGAAACATTGATTCACTAATACCCTTTGTGTGAGTGAGTACATTTGTAGCCCACATTCCTAGAAGTGAATATGCTGTATCAAAGAGTAAGTGCAACTAAAATTTGATATTTACAACTATTGTCAAAGTACTTTCTAAAGGGAATTCTCCTACCAATGGCAGTTGAGAATGCCTGTTCCTCTATAACTTTACTAATATTGCAAAATATCAAATATTTTATCTTAACTTTACTTTTTGAAAAGAAGATTAGATTTTCTTGTTGTTGCTACAAATGCCATCAGGATATAGCTTATTTACCTTTTCATTTGATATGAAAATCAAAGCAACAAGAATGTATCAGTTTCATTTAACTCTCAATGAAAGAAGTTTAAAGAAAAAGGTGTGTGTAAATTCTCTTACCCTCACACTTCAACCCCCAAATTCATACATACTTTTTAGGTTTCTTTAAAAAAGAATGCACTTGGATACAAAACATTGTTCTAATTTCTAATATGTGCAGCTCCATTTGCAAAGAGCAAAACTAGCTATAACAGGTATGTAATTTCATGGTGTCTTATATAAGCGGTCATATTTTGTGAGGAGAAAATGCCAATGAGGCATAGTTAAAGGTCACCTATTTTAATGAACCAGTTTATGACTCATGGTTTTACCCTTACTTTTCTTTCTCTTTTTTTTGGTAGGTTATACTTTGATTAGCATAGAGATTGTCTAATAATTGTAGTACTTCAAGTTTAAATAATTCTTTATCCAGAATTAAAAGCTGGTGAATTCTTACAAGCCGAGAGGGAGTGGGGAAGACAAAAGTAAGGAGGGAGGGTTTGGGACAGAGATAAAGAGGGATTACAAAGGTAAAGTGGGAAATAGCTTAAGGAGAAGAAAGCTTGGGTCTCTGTTTTGTTATCATCCTCCTGAGATAGGAGGTCTCAGAGAAAAAGAAACAAATCCTGTTTCCAGGCTGAGTGGATGCTGTATTTTTTTCGTGTGACTTCATTTTATCTGTTACATTTACTTGGATTCAGTGTATCTCTACTCCTGACTCTGTTGTTGATAGAACATGGATATCTCATCAGCAAAATAGTAATCGACTTAATTCTTCCTAAATGACATTAGTAATAGTCCTCTGACTTATTCTCCAGTCCCCACATCTAACTCTCCTTCCAGGCTTTTAGGTGACATGGGACCTCTGCTCTGATGATTTTAAAAAATAGTATATTGCTGCCTCAAATTATATTTAAACAAATAGAAATTCACATTTACCCAGTATGGACGATAGCAGAGCTTCATAGCGTCACTGTGGCTTTCTCTGGGGAAGGTACTAGTTAAGCTTATGTTAGTTGAGAGCCTTCTGTATATAAGGTCAATGTGTTGTTTTATTGAATCATCACAAGCCCTGTGAAGTAAGTATTGTTATTCTGGTTTTATAGATTAAGAAACTAAACATCAAGGCCAAGGACATTGTCTAAATCACAGGGCTAAAGTCACCAAAGGCAAGTTTTGAGCCTACCTTAACTTAGAGCTAGATTTTTTTTTTTTCTACCACACTAGTTTGCTTAAATATGTTGATGTTTGTAGTTTCTGTAAGACAGTGTACACAGAAGTATCTGTTACAGTATTTTTTACCTGATGCTGGGAAAGATTTAAGGCAGGAGGAGAAGGGGACAACAGAGGACAAGATGGTTGGATGGCTTCACCAACTCAATGGGCATGAGTTTGAGCAAGCTCCAGGAGATGGTGAAGAATAGGGAAGCCTGGCGTGCTGCAGTCCATGGGGTCAGAGTCGGACACGAGTGAGTGACTGCACAGCAACAACGATGTAAATGCTCAAGGATAGTGTTCCTATGTATTTAATGACTTTGAATTTCCTATAATATAGAGTAGACAGAAGTGAACAATTAAATAATTTAAAACTTACCAGACCTATGAAGAGATAGAGATAAAATAAATAATTATATACTCATGTTCCTACAATGCAACCCAGGAACTGAAACATTTTGTGCTTGCTAAGTTGCTTCGGTCATGTTTGACTCTTTGCAACCCTATGGACTGTAGCCCACCAGGCTTCTCTGTCCATGGGATTCTCCAGGCATGAATACTGGAGTAGGTTGCCATGCCCTCTTCCAGGGGATCTTCCTGAGCCAGGGATTGAACCTGTGTCCCTTATGTCTCCTGCATTGGCAGGCGGGTTATTTACCACCAGCGCCACCTGTTAAAGCTGCGCTGCTTTATCTGTACTTCTCCCCTGTCATTTACATTCCTTCCCACCCTTTCTTTCATCTTCCTGCAGAGAAAACCACTATCCTGAATGTGGAATTTATCTTTCTCATTTATTTCTCTAATCTGTAAGAAATACAGATATCCCCCACTTTTCAGAAATTTGCTTTACGTTACTTGGCTTTTACAGAAGGCCTACTTTGATATTTGTTTTTGCTAATCAAATGAAGTTGAAGAGGGCTTTTACTTTTAGGAAAAAGTAAATTTTTTTTTTTTACTTTTAGGAAAAAAAAGATAAAATGTGAAAATAGTGTTCATTGATGGTTTTGCAGTGAGTATTTATAGAGGTAGCACACTCTGAGCTTCCCTTGTGGCTCAGCTGGTGAAGAATCCACCTGCAATGTGGGAGACCTGGGTTCGATCTCTGGGTTGGGAAGATCCCCTGGAGAAGGAAAAGGCTACCCACTCCAGTATTCTGGTCTGGAGAATTCCATGGACTATATAGTCCGTGGAGTCACAAAGAGTCTGAAAGAGTGAGCGAAAGACTGAGCGGCTTTCGCTCACTCAGGCAGAATGGTGCTGCCAAGCTCCTTCCCTGGGATCCATACTCAGTATCTCAGCATGAAGCTGCCATAGTTTTGAACTGTGTCTGTGAGCATCCGTCTTCATCTTGATTTAGTCTGTGTATTCCTTAGCAAGATGTGTCCTGAGGTAATTGTTTCCTTGCTTTATGCCATTTCAGCTTACAAAAGTTTTCCTAGGAACACTCTACTTTTGAATAGTGAAAGAAACCTGTACCAGTGACCACTGAACAATATGGAGTTAGTTATGGCCCCCTACTCTCCTCTCTTCCCGGCAATCAAAAATCTTCCTATAACTTAACATTTGGTGGTCTTCATCCATGCATTCAATCAACCAAAGATTGTATAGTGCTGTGGTATTTACTACTGGAAAAATACACATGTAAGTGGACCCATGCAGTTCAAATCCATGTTAGGGTCAACAGTACATAGTAATATTTTAGGCTTTTAAAATCTCTGTAGACATTCTATCCTGTAAAATCTCTATATACATTCTATCATTGACAACATACTCTTTTCTTTCAACTTCAGGTTTTTTAGAGTCTTATACCTTTGTACGTATACCTCCTGATTTTAAATGGAAAACATTTAAAATGTTCTTCTGAAATGCTGATAGTAAAAATAATAACAATACCTTGGTCCTATGAGATAGGCCCTGTAACAGAGCACTTTACATATTAATTTATTTAATTTTAAACACTAGATTTGATTATTCTTATTGCTAAAGCTCAGAAAGTTTAAATTATTCACATGAAGTAACAGCTAGTCAATAGCTGAGCTGGAATTCCAACATGAGTATTTATAACCCTAGTTCTGCACTTTTTTTTCTTTTATGCTGCACTGCCTACCTTTACTGAATCCCAACTTTCATCTCATTCAATTTTCTTCAAGATCAAGGCTCCAGACTCCTGGCCCAGGGCAAGGCACCGAGTAAGAAACAATGATTCCCAAGTGTGCAGAAGCTGCCTTAATAATGCAACCCCCGGGGTTACCATCTCCCCACTGCCTCTCATTTACAGAGGCAATTACCCTCTACCGTGACTGAGCTGCAGAGTGACATTTGGCATCACCTAGGGCACCTGTTTTCCTGAGACATCCTACCCATAAAAAGAAATAACTACTCCATGAATCCATCCCCCACCTAAAACCTAGGCCAATTCACCACCATGCACCATGATTAAAAAGATGCCATAGAAAAATGTAACAGGCCTTCACAAACCAGCGGATGGAGCAATTGTTAAGCAAAATTGCTGAGTCTACAATTACTGCTATTACAAACTGTCTATTAAAGAGCAGCCTCTGCCTCCCTCTTGACTCTTTCATTAGCACAATACTCCCACATTAGTGCCCCATTATAAACAAGCCCTATCCAAATTTACACCACTCTCCAAATTACATACACAGACTGATTACTGTTTCTTAAAAGAGCAAAATCTGTGTGAGCACTGAATACTCCTTTCCTTTGAGGGTGTGGTGGCTTTATAGTCAGATCATTTTGAATACATGTGGCAACATCCTTTTAACGCAGTAACTGCAGAAACATGTATTGGTCTTGGAATGTTTCTTTTGAAGCTGAATTCAAGAGCAGCAGAACCCAAAGAGGTGTGTTTTCTCTTCTACCCTGGAAAGGATATTCTGTACTTTTTTTCCCTTCTGTTCTCTGCCCCTTTTCTTTCTTCCTCATTGTTCTCTCCTCTCTCCTTTAGTGTCTCTGTAATTCTCTCATTTTAAATTGCCTGGCCTTTCTGTTTCCAATTCTCTTTTTAACCTCTTTCATTAGTAACTTTTTTCTACATGCCCTGTTTTAGCAGTTCGGCCAGTTTGATTCTCACTGTGTTCATATCTCTTCTGCCTGATGGTGTTATGTTCCTCATGATTCCTCAGGGATCTCTGGTAAGATCGTCCTGAAAAGATAATTTTGACACTGGTGAATCTGGTCTGAAATCCACGCTCAATAGAAGTCAAACTTCTTTTCTCACTTTGTCACTCCAGGCCTCCTTTTACTTTCTCAGAACACTGATTCTTCTCAGACTGTACGTAAGAATTACCCTGAGAATTACTTAGAATAGCCAAACATTTATTTTTCTGTTAGGCTTTTTTACAGATGAAGGATTCTGGTGATTGGGAATGGAAATACAAATATATATTTGTGTGTGTTTGTGTCTGTGTGTGTATATCAGTTCTTTTTGGAGGATGATTCATATTATATTAGATAATGTCATGTCCAGCTCTTTGTGACTCCATGGACTGTAGCCCACCAGGCTCCTCTGTCCATGGGATTTTCCAGGCAAGAATACTGGAGTGGATTGCCATGTCCTCCTCCAGGGTCTCCCTGACTCAGGGATTGGACCCAGGTCTCTTATGTCTCCTGAATTGACATGCGGATTCTCTCTGCTCTTTTCTTTAGAAACCCGTCCATGCCTTCACCTGCTCCCGGTTGCTTATTTACCACTCCAGTAAAGAGTCTAAACTTTGTATTAATAAACCCACGCCCCCTATCAACAGCTTCTTTTAACCACTTTGATGTCGTGGGATGCTCAGAGGGTTTGGGTTTCTCTAACATGCAATGATTCCTAATTTTGTAACTGAAGTTGTTAATTTTGGTATGTCTTTCAATTCTGTTAATAATCTAGGATGTCATATTCATTTTTTACCCTCAAGTTACAAGGCAACCATCCTTATTTATTAGAATGAGATCAAAACTGTAAATAACATCATTGTGATCCACTTTAAAATGCTCCAGTAGCTTCCACCAAGTTCAGCCTATCATCTAAATTTTTAGTCATGGTGTCTAAGGTTCTCCTGGGCTTCTCGGGTAGCTCACTGGTAAAGAATCCACCTGCATTGCAGGAGACCCCAGTTTGATTCCTGGGTCAGGACGATCTGGAGAAGGAATAGGCTACCCGTTCTAGTATTCTTGGGCTTCCCTGGTGACTCAGACAGTAAAGAATCCTCCTGCAACATGGGAGACCAGGGTTTGATCCTTGGGTTGGGAAGATCCCCTGGAGGAGGGCATGGCAACCCACTCCAGTATTCTTGCCTGGAGAATCCCATGGACAGAGGAGCCTGGCAGGCTACAGTCCACGTGGTCGCAAAAAGTCAGACACAACTGAGTGAGTTAGCACAGCACAGCACAATATAAGGTTCTGCTTAACAGGGTACCTGCCTACCTCTCACATAACCTTGGAGCTTGCTCCTCTCTCTCTTAACATGATCCAACTACACGGGCCTTCTTAAAAGTTCTCAGACTCATCATATTCATCCCTGCCTTAAAGCCTTTGCTGTTCCTACTTTCTGTTTCCTCTGCCTAGAAAGTCCTTTCCCCAGACCTCAGAAAGGCTAAATTCTTGTCAATCATGTGCTAAGTTGCTTCAGTCATGTCTGACTCTCTGCAACCCTGTGAACCATAGACTGCCAGGCTCCTCTGTCCATGAGATTCTCCAGGCAAGAGTACTGGTGGGTTGCCCTGTCCTCCTCCAGGGGATCTTTCCAGTCCAGGGATCGAACCACATCTCTGTGTCTCCTGCATTGGCATGTGGGTTCTTTACCACTAGCACCACCTGGGTCTCACCTTGTCAGGCATATCTTAGTTCAAATCCCATCCACCCCTTTGCAGATCTTCCCTTGTATATATTTAAATACTTGTTGAGTCAATCAGTTAAAAGTTGCTAATGCATTTAATTTCTATATAGCATATATTTTGTTTCGTTGACCTTGATGATATTATCTACTGTGTCTTTCCATTGAATAAAAGCAGTGGTCCAAAATTTTCTGGTGGGAGGAAGGAGAAAGGCCATTCTATATATTGTGTCCTGGCTCCATCAGATCCTGCAATCCTTCTGTTGTTCTTTTAATGGGACACTTCAGCCACATGAGTAAAGTTTGATAAAGAGATGGAAAAAGTAGTGTAATCTTTTTTTTAAACATAACTAGCACCTGATTGAATCTGTGAGGAGGATAAGAAGGAGGCAGTTAAGCTTTGATGCTGCAAGTATCGAGTATTTCTTAATATCAAAGTATTTCTTTGTGTATTTTTCATAGTCGTATAGCTTCTACCAGAGAAGGCAATGGCACCCCACTCCAGTACTCTTGCCTGGAAAATCCCATGGACGGAGGAGCCTGGTAGGCTGCAGTCCATGGGGTCGCTAAGAGTCGGGCACAACTAAGCGACTTCACTTTCACTTTTCACTTTCATGCATTGGAGAATGAAATGGCAACTCACTCCAGTATTCTTGCCTGGAGAATCCCAGGGACAGAGGAGCCTAGTGGGCTGCTGTCTATGGGGTCGCAAAGAGTCGGACACGACTGAAGTGACTTAGCAGCAGCAGCAGCATAGCTTCTACATGCCCACAATAAGTAGAAAGCAGAGATTTACTGGGCAGACAAGGTGATTTATAGTGATATCAGCCTATCTTGCTTTCTGCTGCCCTATTTGAGATGGTTAATTAACATTTCTTCAACTTCTACCACTTTAATTCAAGAGAAAATGATAGTACATTTTATATATGCAAAATGTACTTTCAGCTGTTTACACGTGCACCATATCTACCCATACTTCTTGGAGGGTAGAAACAGCACAAAAAAAGCCTTTCACTTATCATCCTTTTAGACATGGTGTATCTAGTTTCTTCTACTTGAGCACAAGCCTGATGAGTGGTAACTCCATAGTTCTTGTCTCTTTACATCTTGTCTTCTATGTAAGACTGAAACTGATCAATATGGCCACAAACTTATAATAAGATTTTAGATACGTCATCACTGACATAATAAAAGCCCTCTTCCCTCACTGCCATGACATAATTCTTTTGATCCAGCCCAAAATAGAATTGGCCTTTTCTTTCCTGTTTCTTTGTCAACAGCTATTTTTGCAAGGTTTTCATTACTTCTTAATTGTTCAAACTTCCTATCTTCATTTTTCTTGTTGAGGACCGATTTTACAAATGAGTTCATTATCTCTACCATTTTAGACTCATCATTAATTTCATGCTCCTCATTTATTAGTGGACCTATTTTCTCTCTGCTACTTCTTTTCTCACTGCAGTATCTGTAAAATGCCTTTTTTTTTTTTTTTTTTTGAGTCCCCTTCACTAGCTTTATTAAGTTCTTTCTACATAACTGGTAGCTTTCCTATGTTTAATTGATGCATCTCTCTCTTTATTCCAAATAGCAATTTTTCTTCATTGAATTTAATATAAGATGGTAAAATACATTTGTATTTACACTTCATATTTGCACACCTCATTCTTCAAATAAATTTTAAATCTGCTCTGGTCTTCTTAAAATACCAACAGAAGTACTAGCAGAAAGAAAACTGAGACAACCATATCTTATAAATGAATTACTGTATACAATAAATTTCTTCATCCTTAATTAGTGAAGATATTCATAATAGTTTTATCAATTAGGCTGATAAAGAGCATTATTTAACAATGCCCTTGGCCAGGGCACATAGGAAAGCCAAGGTTAGAATTTTAGTTGCTAAACTGAAGATATTAGCAATTTTAGCAACTGTGGTCATCTGAGGAAAGAATGTGTAGGACTGAGGTAAGTAGCATGGACCTAGATAGGGAAGAGCTGGTTCTAGATCATGACCATTCCTAAATGCTTCTAACCAAGTCTCTTGGTCTTTCTGTTTGCTAGAGTTTCTGCATCTTCATTTTGATTCTCACCTTCCTGTATTTCTTAGAAATATGGGGGTAGCAATGGGAAAGGGAGAGGATGTATTTGCAAGTAGAGCACCCTGGCAGAATCTAGGCAGAAAAAAAATACTGTAACCCATGATTCCTAATCCAATGCTCTATAGTAGCGCAATTGGAAAAGGAGGCCTGGGGTTTTCTTGTAGATTTCCTGTTACATGACTTGTTGACCAATGGGCTTTCTTATTTGTAAAATGTCAGGGCTGAATTGGATGATAGTTAAAATTCCTTTGAAGTGTTCTAGATGATTCTTAAAATTTGAAGTTTATTAAGTCATTCATGGGCTTCCCTGGTGGCTCAGATGGTAAAGAATCAGCCTGCAATGCAGGAGACCTGGGTTCAATCCCTGGGTCAGAAATATCCCCTGGAGAAAGGAATAGCAACCCACTCCAGTATTCTTATTGGGATAACCCTGTAGACAGAGGAGCCTGGTGGGTTATTGCCATTGGATTGAAAAAAGTCGGACACCACTGAATGGCTAACACTTTCACTTTTAAGTCATTCACTAGAAGACTTATTTATGCATTGGAATTGTAGGCTCCTATTAAAGTATTTCAGTTTTTTCCTTGGAAATCTAAATGAGCCTGGCTATTTTGTACACCACATATGTTCCAGTCCACAAAAGCAAGTCCTGCGGATCCTGGCTTGTGTTTGATGTTAATACCCCAGACTCCTGTTTTCCTAATCACCCAGTGATTTTGTTTATAATCCAGTTTCATTTAGCTTTAAACTTTTGGTGTTGAGGTCCTGACGTTGAACTAACTTTTCACCCATCAAGAGTTGGTGCTCTTTAGGGCTCTCTGTTTCATATGCCCTCAGTGTTCTCAACTGAACTAGGACAAATCTCTGACTTTAACCATAACTTACTACTCAGGAGAGAACTCTCACTTGACTCTAGATCTAAACATGCCATTTCTGCAAATCCAAACAAACTAGTCCTTGATACACAGGGACCTTTGTATGGCTGGGATCATACATCAGATAATAGTTTTTAAATATTTTGTCCTTGGGAAATTTTTTTCAGAGACAGAATTCTGGCATTTGTAAAAACTGCTAACCTAATCAAGTCTACCAAGAAAATCAAATGAAATAATTTCTGTTAAGCTTCTTTGACTGGAAAAGGTCAGTTTTCATTCCAATCCCAAAGAAAGGCAATGCCCAAGAATGTTCAAACTACCATACAATTGCACTCATCTTACTTGCTAGTAAAGTAATGATCTCAAAGTTCTCTGAGCCAGGCTTCAACAGCATGTGAACCATGAACTTCCAGATATTCAAGCTGGATTTAGAAAAGGCAGAGGAACTACAGATCGAATTGCCAACATCTGTTGGATCATAGAAAAAGCAAGAGAGTTCCAGAAAAACATCTGCTTCATTGACTATGTCAAAGCATTTGACTGTGTGGATTGCAACAAACTGTGGAAAATTCTGAAAGAGATGGGAATACCAGACAACCTGACCTGCCTCCTGAGAAATCTGTATGCAGGTCACGAAGCAACAGTTAGAACCATACATGGAACAACAGACTGGTTCCAAATTGGGAAAGGTGTACATCAAGACTGTATATTGTCACCCTGCTTATTTAACTTCTATGCAGAGTACATCTTAAATAATACCAGGCTGGATGAAGCACAAGCTGGAGTCAAGATTGCCAGGAGAAATATCAATAATCTCAGACATGCAGATGACACCACCCTTATGGAAGAAAGTGAAGAAGAACTAACAGCCTCTTGATGAAAGCGAAAGAGGAGAGTGAAAAAGTTGGCTTAAAACTCAACATTTAGAAAACTAAGATCATGGCATCTGGTCCCATCACTTCATGGAAAATAGATGGGGAAAAAGTGGAAACAGTGACAAAATTTATTTTGGGGGGCTCCAAAATCACGGCAGATGGTGACTGCAGCCATGAAATTAAAAGACGCTTACTCCTTGACAGGAAAGTTACGACCAACCTAGACAGCATATTCAAAAGCAGAGACATTACTTTGCCAACAAAGGTCTGTCTAGTCAAGGCTATGGTATTTCCAGTAGTCATGTATGGATGTGAGAGTTGGACTATAAAGAAAATTGAGTCCCCAAGAATCAATGCTTTTGAACTGTGGTGTTGGAGAAGATTCTTGAGAGTCCCTTGGATAGCAAGGAGATTCAGTCAGTCAATCCTAAAGGAAATCAGTCCTGAAAGTTCATTGGAAGGACAGATGCTGAAGCTGAAACTCCAATACTTTGGCCACCTGATGCAAACAACTGCCTCATTGGAAAAGACTGTGATGCTGGGAAAGATAGACAGTGGGAGGAGAAGGGGATGACAAAGGTTGAGATGGTTGTATGGCATCGCTGACTCGATGGACATGAGTTTGAGTAAACTCCGGGAGTTGGTGATGGACAGGGAAGCCTGGCATGCCTCATTCCGTGGGGTCACAAAGAGTCGGACATGACTGAGCAACTGAACTGAAGCTTCCTTGTAAAGTTTCTTGTGCATCCCTGTGTGCAAGTCCCTAGGATAATATCTTTTCTGACCCTGTTCCTTATTCTTTTTAACTTATATATGTGTGTACATGTGTGTGTGCATGTTTTCACATATACTCCCTCTTCTTTCCCATTCCCTGAAATAATCTCTATATTTTTTCAATCTGGGCTTCCCAGGAGGCCTGGGTTTTATCCCTGGATTGGGAAGCTCCCTTGGAGGAGAGCATAGCAACCCACTCCAGTATTCTTCCCTGGATACAAACAATTCCAATGCATAAATAAGTCTCCTAGTGAATGACCTAAAAGTGAGACTGTTAACCATTCAGTGATGTCCAGAGGAGCCTGGTAGACTATAGTCTATGGGATTGCAAAGAGTTGGACATGCCTAAGCGACTCCTATTCATTTCTCAGGACCCAGCTTGAAGGTTACCTCTTATGTGAAGCATTCCTTTCTCTTACAGGCAGAGAAAGCCATGTTCTCCTCCATGGTCATTATGTAATTTGTTTAAATATTTAGCCATAATTATAGCAGAAGTTGCAGCAGTCCCATGGATAATAGGCTTTGAACACTTCATACATGATTGCATTGTACATCTCTTAGTTCATCCTGAAACAACAATATCAAGAAATAAGTGACATTGTAAAGCATCGTAAAATTTAAAGAATCTTCCATTCAGTAAAAAAGGTAACTTAATTAAGGTCATTATGGGAAACTGGGGTTAAATAACTTGCTTAACATCTACTGATTAGAAAGGGCCTAAACATAGACCAGAACCTAAGACTTAGCCTCTCACTCCACCATATGACCTTCCAAAGGATCACCACAAGGAGATCAGTAGAATCTACCTAAGTAGTTGTGACCAAGGGTGACGAATCTGCTCTCAGAGCTTCACTTTATTCTCACTGTCATGGTTTTACGGTGCTATATTTCCCTGTTCTGTATCACTTAATCTCTTCTATTTTTGCGATTTCACTTTTTATAGTTCTTCAGTTCAGTTCAGTCACTCAGTCATATATGACTCTTTGCAACCCCATGGACTGTAGCATGCCAGGCTTCCCTGTCCATCACCAACTCCCAGAGCTTGCTCAAACTCATGTCCATCAAGTTAGTGATGCCATCCAACCATCTCATCCTCTGTTGCCCCCTGTCCTCCCATCTTCATCTTTCCCAGCATCAGGGTCTTTTCCAATGAGTCAGTTCTTCACAGCAGGTGACCAAGTATTGGAGTTTCAGCTTTAACATCAGTCCTTCCAATGAACATTCAGGATTGATTTCCTTTAGGATTGACTGGTTGGATCTCTGTGCAGTCCAAGGGACTCTTTAGAGTCTTCTCCGACACCACAATTCAAAAGCATTGATTCTTAGGGACTCAGCTTTCTTTCTTTTCTCTAGTCCAACTCTCACAGCCATACATGACTACTGAAAAAAATCATAGCTTTGACTAGACAGACCTTTGTTGGCAAAGTAATGTCTCTGCTTTTTAATATGCTGTCTAAGTTGGTCATAGCTTTTCTTCCAAGGAGCAAGTGTCTTTTAATTTCATGGCTGCAGTCACCATCTGCCGTGATTTTGGAGCCCCCCAAAATAAAGCCTGTCACTGTTTCCACTGTTTCCCCATCTATTTGCCATGAAGTGATGGGACTGGATGCCATGATCTTAGTTTTCTGAATGTTGAACTTTAAGCCAACATTTTCACTCTCCTCTTTCACTTTCATCAAGAGGTTCTTTAGTTCTTCTTCACTTTTTGCCAAAAGGGTGGTGTCATCTGCATATCTGAGGTAATTGATATTTCTCCCGGTAATCTTGATTCCAGCTTCTGCTTCATCCAGCCCGGCATTTCTCATGATGTACTCTGCATATAAGTTAAATAAGCAGGGTGACAATATACAGTTTTGATGTACTTCTTTCCCAATTTGTAACCAATTGGTTGTTCCATGTCCAGTTATAACTGTTGCTTCTTGACCTGCATACAGATTTCTCAGGAGGCAGGTCAGGTTGTCTGGTATTCCCATCTCTTGAAGAATTTTCCACAGTTTGTTGTGATCTACACAGTCAAAGGCTTTGTCATAGTCAATAAAGTAGAAGTAAATGTTTTTCCGGAACTCTCTTGCTTTTTCTATGATCCAACAAATGTTGGCAATTTGATCTCTAGTTCCTCTGCCTTTTCTAAATCCAGCTTGAACATCTGGAAGTTCACGGTTCACATACTGTTGAAGCCTGGCTCAGAGAACTTTGAGAGCATTATTTTGCTAGCGAGTGAGATGAGTGCAATTGTATGGTAGTTTGAACATTCTTTGGCATTGCCTTTCTTTGGATTGGAAAAAAAATTGGACTTTTCCAGTCCTGTGGTCACTGCTGAGTTTTCCAAATTTGCTGACATATTGAGTGCAGTACTTTCACAGCATCATCTTTCAGGATTTGAAATAGCTCAACTGGAATTCCATCACCTCCACTAGCTTTGTTCATAGTGATGCTTCCTAAAGCCCACTTGACTTTACATTCCAGAATGTCTGGCTCTAGGTGAGTGATCACAAGATCTTGGTTATCTAGGCCATGAAGATCTTTTTTGTATAGTTCTTCTGTGTATTCTTGCCACCTCTTCTTAATATCTTCTGCTTCTGTTAGGTCCATACCATTTCTGTCCTTTATTTTGCTCATCTTTGCATTAAATGTTTCCTCAGTAGCTCTAATTTTCTTTAAGAGATCTCTAGTCTTTCCCATTCTATTGTTTTCCTCTATTTCTTTACATTGATCATTGAGGAAGCCTTTATTATCTCTCCATGCTATTCTTTAGAACTCTACATTCTTCCTTTCTTACAGTTGGCAGAACTTTTTAATAATATTCACATTAAAACTCTCAGTTTCTCTGTTTGGAATTCCTCCAAGTTTATACTGAGTTCAGAATTATTTCTTTTTTCTTTTTATTTCCAAGGAAGTTTGCCTTCCCTGTAAAAATCCCTTCCTTCAAATGTAAGCATCTTAATTTGACTATTACTTGTCTAGTTTAGTTCAGCACTATATGAGGGTATTTCTCTAATTTCCAATCTTGGTGGGAGGAGTTATAGAGCCCTTTGGGTTTGTGGCATGGGCTTCCCTGGTGGCTCAGATGGTAAAGAATCTGCTTGTAATTCAGGAGACCTGGATTCAGTCCCTGGGCTGGAAAGATCTGCTGGAGAAAGGAATATCTACCCACTCCAGTATTTTTGCCTGTAGAATCCCAAGGACAGAGGAGCCTGGCGAGCTACAATCCATGGGGTTGCAAAGAGTTGAACATGACTGAGAGACTGACACTTTCACTTTCTGGCTTTGTGGAAGAGATTAGCATATTCCATGTTAATACTAATCTTCAAAAAGAAAAAAAAAAAGCCTTTTGCAAAAAATTCTAGATGTTCTGGTATTTCTCATGAGGTACTATCGTATTGGAGAAGGAAATGGCAACCCACTCCAGTGTTCTTGCCTGAAGAATCCCAGGGACAGGGGAGCCTGGTGGGCTGCCGTCTATGGGGTCGCACAGAGTCGGACATGACTGAAGTGACTTAGCAGCAGCACTATCGTATTATAAAACAATATCCTTCTATCCTTTACTCTCAGTTACAGTCATGAGATATTTGAACATTTAACCATGTTATAGCCACTTTGTAGAGGCTCTATCTGCATATTAATATGTTTATTCCCATCATTTTAAAACACTTAGATTGTGTCTCCATTTAATGCCAAATAACTACAATGTTCAAGGCATCCTGTGAACCTCCTTAAGTAATAATCGGCTCCCAAGGACCGGCTTATCAGGAGAGAATGAGTCCATTACTAATTTATGAGACTATTACACAGTAAATCTTGATCAAGTAGATAATCCAATCAAATTATTTATATAAAATACCCTCTAAGAAATAATGGGCTTCCCAGGTGGCTCAGTGGGTAAAGAATCTACCTGCAGTGAGGAGATACAGGCAGATGTGGGTTTGATCCCTGTGTCAGGAAGATCCCCTGGAGGAGGGCATGGCAACCCATCCCCAGTATTCTTGCCTGAAGAATCCCATGGACAGAAGAGCCTGATGGCCTACAGCCTATCAGGTTGCAGAGTCAGATGCGACTGAAGCAACTGAGTGTGCACAAGGAAAAGTAGGTGGAAAGCCAGATTAATAATCTTGTAGAGACATTATGAAATCTATAACTTGCAACATATGTACTACAAAGTTAACTTTGTGTATTAGAATTTATGATGATCTGAGGTGTTCACAATGATAATTCCATAATTTTCAGTGATCAAAGAAAAATGCATATCTGATCCCTATGGTATTAAGGAAAGAGGAATACTGTATTTGAGAAAGATTTTCAGTAATAAAGAGTGAAATAGAAAGAGGTGTCTGTTTCATCACAGAATTAAATTAACCAGAACATCCCATTCTTCAAGCATTTCCATTAATCAAGGTTCTACTATACTTCTAGATAGGAAGTCTAATCAAAACTATCTGAGAAGTCAGGGTATTGGAATGTCACTTACTAAAGATTTCAAATACGCTTTGCAGAGCTTTTAGACTATGACTTTTAGGGGACATTCTCTACATTTGCCTGTACAGTGTCACATAGGACCTTAAACAATTGTCACTATAATCTGATTTCCTTGTCAAACAGGAGTGGCCTTATTTCTGTGATTGCATATAAAGGCACAATAAAATGCAGAGATGCGTTGATACATTCAAGACATGGCTTTAAAGATGAAGAGGTCTTCCTGGAATCAAGATAGCCCTGTTTACTGGATCCACTTGCTCTTTAGACACTTGAGCGATTCAGGCAGAGGTGCAGTTTTTGGATCCTTTTGTTTTAAATTGTATCATCAATTACCTAAATGCATTTTTACCCAGCAAGAAATGGCAGAGCCCAAGGATTTATAACATCAACACTCCCAGAATCAGAAAAACGGTGATTCAGCTCATGGTTTCTGAAAAGGTATTAACATGCTTATATATGTCCTTTCCACATACCCGACTCCCCCAAATCTCAAATATAATATGAATATTTTATAGTTATGTTTAGTAATGAGCACCCAATCCAACCTTAAAATGACTCCTCTTTTAATTAGCACATTAGTCACTCAGTAAAAATTGAGTTGGATGAATTATTCAAATAGAATTCAGCAGAGGTTCAGGAGCAAATCTGAGAGACAGTGGAAAGAGGAAACAAGGCTGTCTAGTGTTTTTCACTCACAGAAGGTTAACGGACCCTGCAAAGCTAAGGAGAGGGACTCATAAGGGCTGTTTGTTAATAGAGGAGGCTGTAGAATATGTCTGATGCTGCCAGTGTCTGAGGATGACCTTGAAGCAATGATAAACACCAAGCAAAGGAGGGGAACACATGTTGGTGAAGTAATACTTCTTTATCTTTTGCTTTCATAGCTTAAATTAAACCCCAAAGAATACTGCTGTGTACATTTTGGGATGAACTCTCACTAGGCATTCACCTAGTGCCTAAAATACTTTGAACTGCACAGAAACATTCACGTTGAAGTTTTATTGCCTCAGGATAATTCTGTAATTTAGTGCAGAGAAATGGTCCGATTAGCAGTTGGGACCAGCAGGGGGAAGCTAACTGGAGTAAAGAGGTGAGAGAGTCAGAACTTAATTCCTCAAGCACAAAAAAGAAAAAAAAACGAAAACAAAAAACTGCTCACGGGAAGAGGAAGTGGAAAAAAGCAGAAGGGAGTAGAAGTGGCAGTGGTATTTGGAAACAAAAAAATGACTTTTAAAATACTGAAAGGCCAAAGTCCATAAAAACAAGCAGGGAAAAATCCCCTCAAGGATTTAGACTTTCTCATGAAATTGTTCAGATGAATGGATGATAAACAAAGCATGAACCCTGCAAGATAGATTCCTATCCCATAGGTTTGGGTGAAGACAAGAAATAACAGGGTTGAGAGGAGAGTAGCCATGAAAATCAGCCTGGCTCTCCAGGTAATTTATCTGCAAAAGACATTTGCTTGAACTATTTATTTTTGGTTGCTATTCCCTTTCCATTGCATGTTGCTTTAGTCAGAGAAAAACACTTGAAGGCAGGAAGCCTGCTGGGTTGTACTTTTTTCACGCTGAGTGAGCCATTTCCCTGGGCTCAGTAGGAACTAGTTTGACTTTAGCCTGATGTGCAACCTTAAGGAGAGATCTTGACTTCAAGAAACCAGGAGTCCTTCAGTGGCCGTTTTCATGAAGTGGGTTAATTTATGACATCCTTGGCTGGTTCCAGCATATTTGGATTACATGGGGGTCCAGGAGTCATTACCTCGTGGCCAAAATCCACATCAGTCTCCCAGAACAGACCCTGATTCACTTCCACTCTCAGAATGCTGCTGCTGCTAAGTTGCTTCAGTCATGTCCGACTCTGTGTGACCCCATAGACGGCAGCCCACCAGGCTCCCCCGTCCCTGGGATTCTCCAGGCAATAACACCGGAGTGGGTTGCCATTTCCTCCTCCAATGCAAGAAAGAAAAAGTGAAAGTGAAGTCGCTCAGTCCTGTCCGACCCTCAGCGACCCGATGGACTGCAGCCTACCAGGCTTATCCATCCATGGGATTTTCCAGGCAAGAGTACTGGAGTGGGGTGCCATTTCCTTCTCCACACTCTCAGAATGGTCATCCATTAATCTACATGCCCGCCTGAACTGTCAGACCCAAATTTAATCTATACCCTTAACCCAGAAATAACCATCATTTGACTCAAGCATACTTTGCTAAGCTTGTTTTTTTGATCCATGCTAATGTGCACTGATGTGTTTATTTCTGCCCTTACTTCCCATCAAAATGTTAAGCCTTCCTGAGAGAATGGGAAACAACACTGTATTTGTCATTCTGGGTACCTGCACATAGTCAACAGAGAAGGCGATGACACCCCACTCCAGTACTCTTGCCTGGAAAACCCCATGGTTGGAGGAGCCTGGAAGGCTGAAGTCCATGGGGTCGCTAAGAGTCGGGCTTGACTGAGTGACTTCACTTTCACTTTTCACTTTCATGCATTGGAGAAGGAAATGGTAACCCACTCCAGTGTTCTTGCCTGGAGAATCCCAGGGACGGGGAGCCTGGTGGGCTGCCGTCTATGGGATCGCACAGAGTCGGACACAACTGAAGTGACTTAGCAGCAGCAGCAGCACATAGTCAAACAATAAAGTGTCTAAAATTAAAATAAAGAGTAAAAGCGTTTCTCACATTCTCCATAGGTAAACACAATTAACATTTCTGGTAGCGATTATTTCAACTTTTATTTCTTGACAAACTTCAGACAGTTCCTAGAAGTATGAAGATTTGAGCATTGTAACCCTGATTTTTGTTAACTGTATTGTTATTGTTTCATTGTCAAATCATGTAAAAGTTATATTCTGACTTATAGACAGTTCTCATTTTATTCATAGGTTGTCTAATAGCTTAAACAGAATAAAGCATTCTTTCTAGTTTGTCATATACATGTTATTCACTCTAGATCTATGTTGTATGACTGAACTTATAGAGAAAGGAATATGATTCTTTTTTTTTTTATTCTTTTTTTTTTAATTTTATTTTATTTTTAAACTTTACATAACTGTATTAGATTTGCCAAATATCAAAATGAATCCGCCACAGGTATACATGTGTTCCCCATCCTGAACCCTCCTCCCTCCTCCCTCCCCATTCCATCCCTCTGGGTAGTCCCAGTGCACCAGCCCCAAGCATGCAGTATCGTGCATCGAACCTGGACTGGCAACTCATTTCATACATGATATTTTACATGTTTCAATGCCATTCTCCCAAAAATATGATTCTTATGTTGAATCTCTGCTCAAATGAAAAGGATTTGTGTGCAAAGTTTCAATGCATTTCTTTCTAATGTCCTTTCTGTTCTCTTGTTTTTGTCGAGCTCATAATTTGCTGCCTTTGTTTCTTTTGTATCATATCGCCCTTTTCCTTATATTATTCTTCTGTTGCTTTGGAGTGTTGTCTTGAGAGGTTGTACAATTTAGGAGTCCATGCATGCTTAAAATGTCTTTATTTTGCCTTCATATTGGTTGTTGACTTCATTTTAGCTAGAATTCTATTACCTTTCAGCTTGTTTATTTGATTCCTACTAATGTACTTATTGCTACTCATGTTAGCCAACAAGATTTAGGCAGCCCTGAGGAAGTAGGACATGGGATTGAATAAATTTGGGGGGAGGAGTGAGGAGAAGGAAGATTAACCTGATATAGTTTGAAAAACAAAGGATCTAAAAAAGGGGCTCAGACAGTAAAGAATCCACCTGCAATGCAGGAGATCTGGGTTCAGTCCTTGGGTCCAGAAGATCCCCTGTAAAAGGGGATGGCAACCCATTTCAGTGTTCTTGCCTGGAGAATTCCATGGACATAGGAGTCTGGCGGGATAAGTCCATGGGGTCTCAAAGAATCGGACACTACCAAGGACTACCACTTTCATCTTTTTCGTATTTGTGATCTATTGTCTAAAAGAAAAATAAGGGGTTTTCCTTTCTCTCCTTATTATAATTACAAAATGATTTGAAACCTAAGCACATTTCAGTTGAGTTTTTCCTTTAACACTATGAAGACTGTTCTGTTGTTTTCTAGCATCCCAGATTGCTGATGAAGAGTCTGATGGTGCCGTAATTCTCAGTACTTAGTAGGGAACCTGTGTCCTTTGCCTCCTCTGTATCTTTAAATGCTGATATTTCACCAAGATCTGTGCAAATGTGGATCTTTAAGGTGCATTTTTCTTGATTCTTGGTGGTTTGGTTCAATCAGAAGGGCTGCTAATTACTGTTCTTCAGCTCAGGGAAATTATTTTGTATTTGTATGATTTTATTGCTTTTTCCTCTTCCTTCCCCCTGCCCTTCTTTAAATCCTGAACTTCTTCTATATATCACTCAAGAATCTCAATTTTTTTTTTTTTGGACATATTCTCTTCTAAACTTCATTCTGGGGAATTTCCTCAGTTATCTTTTAAGTTAGACACTTCTTGCTGCTTTTCCCATTTGATTATTTTGTCTCTTCATTAGATTTTCAAAAACAAAAAAAGGCTGTCCTCATATTTTTAATTTAAAGAATAATTATTCACCCACAGTAAATTGTTGTTGTAAATGTGTTGTTTTGAGTTGCTGGAGCCTTTTCAGAGTACAAGGATGACCCACTTGTATGTCAGTTGTCTTTCCTGAAGCTTTCTCTCTGCTTTTTCTTCATTGATCCAGTTCCTCTAGACTCTCTTTCTTTCAATAAAACTTGTGTTTCACTTGTGGTTCTTTTTTAATCCTTATTTCTACTCCTCCCCTCACCTTCCACCATTACAGAACTATTATGGCTTCTTTTTATTTCCAAATATTATTTCTTCTATTGAGGAGGAAGAAAACAGATGTACATCCTCAGTTTCTTTTCTTGAGCAAGTAGATAAGGATAAAGACAGCATAAAAGTTGTTGGGAGGATGCAAAAAAGGAAAAGATGTTGCTTGGATTCCTGTGGAACCTCATTTGGGACAACATGAGAGGAACTGAGTACACTGTAAAAAGGAGGGAACAAAATCAGACTTGAATCAATTGATAATTAGGGAGAAAGGCAGGAATGTAAAACCTTTCCTAAAACAGAACCTATAAAATTTCAACTAAAGTTGTGCAGCTAATAGATCCAAATGTTAAGCAAGGAGTTTTACAAGTTAAAGGGTTATCATTGATTTGCTATTGAAATGTTGCAAATATGTTTGCACCAACCCATGAGTTTAGTCATGCAGAAATGGCTAGTCTAATTTTTATTTGACTTCCTGGAGACCTAACCAATCAACCATGGATAAGAACAAGATGACAAATATGAGAAATTCCAAGGTTCCCTTTTCTGTATGATGAAGTGATTAATGTCTATTAAATATGTTAGCAAGTCCCAGGAAATGGCAACCCACTCCAGTGTTCTTGCCTGGAGAATCCCAGGGATGGGGGAGCCTGGTGGGCTTCCGACTATGGGGTCGCACAGAGTCAGACATGACTGAAGCGACTTAGCAGCAGCAGCAAGTCTCCCCAGTATCAATGCCTGTGATGTTCTCAATTAGTAGATAGATGCACCCATTTTCATATTTTCTTGTCTACAGAAGCATTTTAATTTTCATCTTCTCAGTAGATGTCAGTTATATCACAGTAAAACCACATTTTGGGGTCAAGATATTTGATAGTAGCTCAGTATAGACATGGTTTAATCCTGTTCCCCAAATTCTTTCATGTCACTAATAACCACCCTCAGAGTGTAGTTTTCTGGTGATATCACCTCCTTAAGAATGGTCCACAATTTGCATGAATGAGACCCAGAAGGGTACTTTTTGAGTTTTAATAATTTTCATGAACTGAGTAGAACTTTGGAGGAAAAGATAAAGAACATTAAAAAACCTACCTAACCTAAAATGTGGAGCTATTCCCAAACAGTGTACAGACTGTGGATGTTCGTTTTGTATGCAAATAAAATCTAATCTTTTCCTCCCTCTCTCTCTCTCTCTCTCTCTCTCGCTTTATAATGTAGAGCAGCTGTAGCGGTTTGGTCTTTTCCTCTGAGCTCTCTGTTACTGAATTGAATAGTAACTTGAAACCAATCTGTAGCCCAGGGAAGGAAAACTGAGAAATTAATTCTTCATCCCCTACTCTTTATACCATATGTGTGACCCTTAATTATGTTCACAGGGTCCTATTCAGAATGTGTAATGCAGGCCTAGGAGACAAGGGAGCTACCCTACAAATCAGACAAAAAAGATAACCTTGCAAAGCTTTTGTTTGTGAAATAACACCATGCTGGGTAAGACGTTTTACAAGGGGAAAAAGACGTGAGAATAATAGGGCTTTCTAAATCAATTTGGGCTTCAGAGTTTCCATTTGGGGCTCACCCACATAAATGAAAGCAATGATATTAAACTTATTTCAACCATTTAATCAATGCTGAATTTAAATTGGATCATACATATAATAGAAAACACTGCATGATCTCTTCAAGCTGATCGTATTTTTCAGGATGAGGTCATACCTAAAGCTGAAACCATTGTTACTGATTTCAGGGCCTATGTGTTAATTCATATGTGTCCAACAATTAAAAAAAAATTTTTTTGCATGTATCAAATTATTTAAAATGGAACATATTAGGAAATATACACCAATCTATTGCATAAAAATTGCTATATAAGCAACATTTCATATGTGCATATATTAGCAATTTTAATACATAAAGAAAAGGAACTGACTATGATAATAATTCACTGATCATTAAGAACTTTTATATGATTATATATTTTTCTTGTTAATATAAATAAGCTTATCTACTACTGCTTGCCCATGGTACCTTGGCTGATACCTGATTGGTGTGTAACAGAAAATATTAAAATGTGTTAAACAATGTCACTTTACCTTTCTGTTCCTCACTTTTCTGATCTACAAAATAAAGGAGTTAGGATAGATTATATTGAAGTTCTCACTTGGCACATAGGATTTTTAGTGGTACAACTTAGTTTGTTCACTCTCAACCCACCAGTTGGCATAATTTACAACAAACTTACCTTTTCTCATTGGAAATCTTGAGACTTGAGAAAAATCAAAATTGAAAAGCAAAGGAAATCAAACTGGAAAGAAAGAGAACCCATTCATCCTAGTCTCTTATTTCCTTAGATGACTTGTTTTATAAACAGTCCAGAATGTAAATGCTTAAACAGCATGTATATGTCTCTTGTAACACATTCCTTCCGCAATTCAAAAAATCGTAATTGCCTACTATATGTTTGACTCTGCAAGTATATTTCCCATTTGCTTGCTAAACCTTGGTGCCGTGTTAAAGAAATTAAAGGCCACTGTTTATAATTAGAAGGAAGTTTTAAAAAGCAGTTGTCCTAGAGGGGCAATGATTATTTTAAATGTAGAGTGGAATGTAAAGTTTACAAAATTATTTTCCAATATAGGTTCATATTTTATAATGTTATTAAGGTATAGTTGACATAAAATTCAATTTACATGTTTAAAGTATACAAGTTGATGAATTTAATATATGTTTATTGATTCCATCATCACAGTCAACACAGTGAAGATTTCTAACACTTGCAAAAGTTTCCTCATAGCCCTTCATAATCCAGGCTTCTCTCAGCTGTGCAGCTCTCCCCCAGGAAACTACTGTTTTCTCTTGTTGTACATAAGTTTGCGTTATGTAGAGTTTAATGTAAATGAAATCATACTGCACGTACTCTTCTTTAACTAGCTTCTTTCATTCAGCATGATTATTTTAAGATGCAGTCTATGTTGTAGTGTACTTTGATAGTTTGTTCCTTGTTACAGCTGAGATTTCATTGAAGGGTATGCCATACTTTGTTTACCCATTCATCAGCTGATGGAAATTTAAGTTGTTTCAAGCGTGGGACTACTGCAGATAAAGCTGCTGTGAATATTCCTGCACTAGGCTTTAAGACGGAGAAGGCAATGGCACCCCACTCCAGTACTCTTGCCTGGAAAATCCCATGGACGGAGGAGCCTGGTAGGCCTCAGTCCATGGGGTCGCGAAGAGTCGGACACAACTGAGCGACTTCACTTTCACTTTTCACTTTCATGCATTGGAGAAGGAAATGGCAACTCACTCCAGTGTTCTTGCCTGGAGAATCCCAGAGACGGGGGAGCCTGGTGGGCTGCCGTCTATGGGGTCACACAGAGTTGGACACGACTGAAGCGACTTAGCGATAGCAGCAGGCTTTAAGAGGTTATATGCTTCCTTTCCTCTTGGATAAATACCTGAGTGAGATGGCTGAATCATATAGTAGGTGAATGTTCAACTTTCAGAGAAACTGTCAAATTGTTTCCAAAGCCATTGTACTATTTCAGTTTTCACCAGCAGTGTGTGAGTTCTGGTTGCTTCATACCAGAGATCGGCAAAATATATCCTATGGACTAAATCTAGCCTGCCATCCATTTCTGTATGGCCCATGAGATGGGAATGGGTTTTATATTTTCAAGTGGTTGGAAAAAAGCTTGAAATAACCAATATCACTTTGTAAAATGTAAGGATTGTGTAAAATTTGGTTTTAGTGTCCATAAATAAAGTTTTATTGGAACACAGCCACACACATTCATTTATGCATTGTCCGTGACTGCCTTTGTAGTACATTGTTAAATAGTTGTGACCAAGATCTCATGGCCAGTGTGGTTTCAATGTCTTTTCATTTTTGGTGTTTTTAGATGCAGCTAAAATTTTGTTGACAATTTTGTGTCTATCATTATGAAGACCATTGGTGCATGGATTTGTCTTATTGTAATGATTTTGTCTTGTTTTCATATCATGGTAAGGTTGGCTTCACAGAATGATTTAGAAAGCGCTCCCACATCTGTTTTTGAGAAGAGCTTGTATAATAGTAATGCTGCTGCTGCTGCTGCTAAGTCGCTTCAGTCGTGTCCGACTCTGTGCAACCCCATAGACAGCAGCCCTCCAGGCTCCGCCATCCCTGGGATTCTCCAGGCAAGAACACTGGAGTGGGTTGCCATTTCCTTCTCCAGTGCATGAAAGTGAAAAGTCAAAGTGAAGTCGCTCAGTCGTGCCCGACTCTTAGCAACCCCATGGACTGCAGCCCACCAGGCTCCTCCGTCCATGGGATTTTCCAGGCAAGAGTACTGGAGTGGGGTGCCATTGCCTTCTCCAGTATAATAGTAATATCACTACTTTAAATGTTTGATAGGATTCACCAGTGAGTTCATCTGGGTTTGGACTTTTCTTTGTTGAATGGTATATAAATTCAGTTTTTCTAATAGATACATGAAAATGGGGTTTTCTGTTTCTTCTTGAGAGAGCTCTGGTGGTTTGTCTTTTTCAAAGCATTTCTCCATTCCATGTAAGTTATCACATGCATTAATATACGGGGTTTAATATAGTACTGTTCAAAATATTCCTTTCTAGTCTATTAAATGTCTATAATATCTATAATGATAGTTTTTCTTTCAGATATTAACAATTTATGTCTTTTTCCCCCCTGTTCAATCTGGCTAAAGGTTTATTATTTTTGTTAATTTTTTTAGAAGAATGAGTTTTTGCTTTTATTCTCTTTATGGTTTTACTTATTTGATTTCTTCTTTTAGCTATATTACTTCCTTCTTCATCTTACTTTGGGTTTAATTTGTTCATCTTTTTCTAGTTCTTTATGGTGAAAATGCAGGCTGTTGATTAGAGACCTTTCTACTTACTAATATAAATGTTTGATACTATAATTTTTTAAAGTACTGAATAAGATGTATACCCCAAGTTTTGACATATTATACTATCATTTTTATTCAACATGTATTCTAATTTCTCTTGTGATCTCTTATTTGAACCACAAGTCAGTTATAAATTTGTTTTTCAAACTTATATGTGGGAGTTTCCAAAGAATTTTTTATTATTTATTTCTGATTTAGTTTGAATTTGGTTGAGAACATTCTTTGTAATATTTCACTACTTAAAATTATTATGAGCTGTTTATGGACTTTCAGAACATGGTTTCTCTTAGAAAATGCTTTGTGTATTTGAGAGAAATGTTATTTGGAGTGTTTTAAAAATATCAACTCTGCCAACTTCTTATAATAATATTTGTGTCTTTTATATGCTGACCAACTTTTGATTTAATTTTATATATTGAGAATGGAATGTTGAAATGTCTAGCTATAATTGTGGCCCTTCTGTTTTTCCTTGCTGTCTTTTTCAGTTTTTTATTTTATTTTGAAGCCTATTATTAAATGCATAAATTTTTAGAATTTGTATAGCTTATTAATGAATTGACCCCTTTATGAAATAATCCTCTTAATTCCAGTGATATTCATTGCTCTGAATTCTACTTTGATATTAAAATAGCTACTTTAGCTTTATTTTGAGTAGTATTTATTATGGAAACTTTTACTATCGTTTTATTTTTAGCTTATTTCTTTAAATTCAAACTGAATTTCTTGCAGACAACATGTCTTTCCTTTTTATCCATTATGATCATCATTGCCATCATAGACATTTATATTCAATAGGATTATTGATATGATTGGGTTTAAATCTATCATTTTGTTACTTGGTTTTATTTGTCTCATTTTTTCTTTCTATTTTTGCCTTCTTATGAATCAATAGTTTTCATAGTTCTATTTTATTGTCTTTATTGATTTATTAGCTATACCTTTTTGTTTTGTTTTCCTCGTTTTTTTTTTTTTTGCTGGTCATTGCTTTAGTGCATATAGTATACATTTTCATAGCGTCATGAGCACCTTCAAACAATGTTTTTCTTCTTTTCATATACTATAAAACTTTTATGGTTGTGCATTTCCATTTCCTCCCCACTGGCGTTCTTGCTGTTGTTTTCATACATTTTATATCTACATGAGTTATTAACTCAAAATATTGTTATTATTTTTGCTTTAAGCAGTCATTTATCTTCAAGAGTTTTAAACAGAATAAAAATATATCTTTTGTATTTATCTGTGCTTGTGTATTTGCTCTTTCTATTACCCTTCATTCATTTTTTTAGGTCTGGTTTTCATCTAGTATTATTTTCCTTATGCTTGAAAAACTTATTTTAATATTTTTTGTAGTATACGTGCTTCTGGTGATGCATTCTTTCAACTTTTGTATCTCTTTAAAAGTCTTCATTTCACCTTCATTTTTTGAAAGGTTTTTCCTTGGGTTAATAGTTTCCCCTGTATTTTAAAGGCAATATTCCACTTCTGTCTAGATTGTGTTATTTCTGAAAAGAAATTTGCTGCCATCCTTATCTTTGTTCCTCTAAGTTCCTCTAATATGTTTTTCTGCTCTGTTTGCATTTCGAATTATGCCTGTCAGTGTTTTAAGCAGTTTGATTATGATGTATCTCACTGTAGTTTTCTTCATGTTTCTCCTATTTCTGCTTCGTTGAGCTTCAGGAATCTGAGTGTTCAAATTTTTTGTAAGCTCTGGAAATTGCTCACAATTATTTGTTTAAATATATTTTCCTGATTCTATCTTCCCATTCTTTCTTTCTGAGATTCTAATTGCATGTAGATAGCTTAACATTGTTTTCGGACTCACTGATGCTTGATTCATTTATTTTCCTTTCTTTATTTTAGATAATTTCCATTTATGTCTTTAAGATTACCAGTTTGTTCTTCTGCAGTATTTAATCTTCTGTTAGCCTCATTTATTGTATTTCATCTCAAGAAGTATGATTTGGGTATCTATGTATCTATTTATATGCATGTATGTACCTATAACTGCATGTATGTGTGTGTGATATCTCTTTTTGCCCTGCTCATTTTTCTCTGCTTTCTTGAACATATGAAGTACCTTTCTAAGTACTATTGTGGTATGCTGCTGCTGCTGCTGCTAAGTCGCTCCAGTCGTGTCTGACTCTGTGTGACCCCATAGACAGCAGCCCACCAGGCTCCCCCGTCCCTGGGATTCTCCAGGCAAGAACACTGGAGTGGGTTGCCATTTCCTTCTCCAATGCATGAAAGGGAAAAGTGAAAGTGAAGTCACTCAGTCATGTCTGACTCTTCGCGACCCCATGGACTGCAGCCCACCAGGCTCCTCCGTCCATGGGATTTTCCAGGCAAGAGTACTGGAGTGGGCTGCCATCGCATTCTCTGCTACTGTGGTATACTTCCCTACAAATTAAATTATTCATGTCATTTCTAGGTCTGTCACTATTGATTGGTTTATCTCCTTATTTTGATAGATGTCAGATATTGTGAATTTTGGGTTTTGGAATGATGGACTTTTTTATTCTTTTAAATATAGTGGGGCTTTGTGCTAAGTTGTTTGTAAACAGTTTGATCCTTTCAAGTCTTGCTTTCAGGCTTTGTTAGGCAGATCTAGAAGAACCTTTAGTAATTTAGGACTTAGTAATAGGACTGATTTGGGCTTTTACTGAATCATTATAATTTTGTTCGGTTCTCTGTATATTGAGAGGTCTTTTCACTCTGCTGTTTGAAAAATCAAACTTTCTCTAGTCCTATGGGGTCTCTGAGATTTGCTTGACCTGCTTTTTTTCGGCAGTTCTCTCTCCAGTCTTACTATTTTCTTCCTGTGGATGTGTTGATGAATATTCAGCTGAAGGTACAGGGATATCCTTTACAGCTCTCTAGAGTTTGCTCTCTCTGTCTCTGCATAGCTCTCTTCTGTCTGGTACTCTGCCTTGTGGATTCTGGCTGCTTGGCATCCTTGAACTCTGAGCTGTATCTCCTCTACCCAGTGAGACCAGGGCCCCATTTCCTACCCCATATGCACGGGTGCTAAGTCGCTTCAGGCGTGTCTGACTTTCTGCAACCCTACACAGTGTAGCCCACCAGGCACCTCTGTCCTTGGGATTTTCCAGGCAAGAATTCTGGAGTGGGTTGCCATGTCCTCTTTCAGGGGATCTTCCTGACCCAGGAATCAAACCTGCATCTCATGTCTCCTGCATTGGCAGGCCGGGTTTTTTACCACTGTGCCACCTGGGAAGCCCTTCCTACCCCCACATGTGACCTAAAACCTGCTTTTATGCAATAAGCTGAAACAGTGGTAGAATGCACCTCATTTGTTTCCCTTCCTTCAGGGATCATGTCCTGTCTGCCTATTTTCCAATTGCTGAAAACTGTTGCATATATTTAGTATGATTTTTTTTTTAGTTGATTAAAGTATAGAGTTTTTTGGGGAGTGGTCACTGAAAATAATCTATACCTGCTGACGTGTGTGCCTACAGCTTATCCTGTATCCAAAACTAACTTATTTATGACTTTTGTGAAAATGTTTTCTTTCTGACATAATCCCTTCTGAAGTTATGCCCCAGATTTATGACTGAGAACATATGTGTCTGCCTAAAAACAGGGCAACATAGAAATATGAATAGGGAAATGAGGTGTGAGAAACTAGCTTTACTTCTAGGGACATCTACTCAAGTCTGGTGGTACCAGGTGCCTTAAATTGATAGGTGAGAAGTTTTAATAGTATAATTCCATCCTTTAGCTCTTAAACTTGGTATACTCTGCTATCTTTGATTTCAGAGTCAGTGACAATATACATAAACACTAGAGGCTTTATCATCAGGTTAGGGGACTCAAAAATCCATTATGGATTCAGCATTTATATTTATTTCTTATTTTTATTCATGGATCCTCAAGTAGGTGTTAAATGATACAAAGGGAATGGTAGAAATTTCTGTCTTGGTGTGTCAGTCACAGCAAGAGAAAGCCAAGGTTCCATACCAAAGAACGTGTCTCTTGTTTTCATATCTATTTTCCTGCAGAATTTCTAGAAAATAGCCTTGCAATTCGTGGATTCATTTACAGAACTTTTATCATATGTTAATCCCAAAGAAAAACACTACTGTGCCTCAGAATTGCTTGATTCTATATGCCAGTTCCAGGAGGACATACATTTGGGAGTATAGAATAAAAAGTACAACCCTTGTACATTTCCTAGGCTCCCTCATTATGATTAATCATCTGAAAGCTTATATTTAATTTTTAGCCTTATCAGGGATAAATGGGGTTCATGCATTCTGAAACATATAAAATGTATATTTACTATCTATAAAGGGTCAGAAGTTGGAAGTGTTGATAAAGGACCAAATTTTTAAAAAGATGAAACCAATCATTTTGTGTTTAATAGATGGTTAAGAACTCCCCTGCCAGTGCACCAGACATAAGAGATGCCCGTTCAATGCCTGAGTCAGGAAGATCCCCTGGGAGAGGACATGGCAATCCATTTCAAAATTCTTGCCTGCAGAATCCCATGGACAGAGGAGCCTGGCGGTTTACAGTCCATGGGTTTACAAAGAGTCAGACATGACTGAAGCGACTTAGCACAACCACAAGATAGTATTTACAAATATATAAGAAACAGAAATTCCTGAATTTTGAGAATATCTGTGGCAAACCTTGTGACCCCATGGACCGCAGCACACCAGGCCTCCCTGTCCATCACCAACTCCCAGAGTTTACTCAAACTCATGTCCAGTGAGTTGATGATGCCATCCAATGATCTCATTCTCTGTCGTCCCCTTCTACTCCTGCCTTCAGTCTTTCCCAGCATGAGGGTCTTTCCAATGAGTCAGTTCTTTGCATCAGGTGGCCAAATTATTGGAGTTTCAGCTTCATCATCAGTCCTTCCAATGAACATTCAGGACTTATTTCCTTTAGGTTGGACTCGATGGATCTCTTTGCAGTCCAAGGGATTCTCAAGAGTCTTCTCCAACACCACAGTTCAAAAGCGTCAATTCTTCAGTGCTCAGCTTTCTTTATACTCCAACTCTCACATCCATACATGGCTACTGGAAAACCCATAGCTTTGACTGTACGGACATTTGTCAACAAAGTAATATCTCTACTTTTTAATATGCTGTCTAGGTTGCTCATAACTTTTCTTCCAAGGAGTAAGGATCTTTTATTTTCACGGCTGCAGTTACCATCTGCAGTGATTTTGGAGCCCAGAAAAATAAAGTCTGTCACTCTTTCCACTGTTTCCCCATCTATTTGCCATGAAATGATGGGACCAGATGCCATGATCTTAATTTTATGAATGTTGAGTTTTAAGCCAACTTTTGTACTCTCCTCTTTCACTTTCATTAAGAGGCTTCTTAGTTCTTCTCTTTCTGCCATAAGGGTGGTGTCATCTGCATATCTGAGGTTATTGGTATTTTTCCCGGCAATCTTGATTCCAGCTTGTGCTTCATCCAGTCCAGCGTTTCTCATGATGTACTCTGTATAGAAGTTAAATAAGCAGAGTGACAATATACAGCCTTGACAATATACTCCTTTTCCTATTTGGAACCAGCCTGTTGTTCCATATCCAGTTCAAACTGTTGCTTCCTGACCAGCATACAGATTTCCCAGGAGGCAGGCCAGGTGGTCTGGTATTTCCATCTCTTTCAGAATTTTCCACAGTTTGTTGTGATCCACACAGTCGAAGGCTTTGGCATAGTCAATAGAGCAGAAATAGATGTTTTTCTGGAACTCTCTTGCTTTTTTGATGATCCAACAGATGTTGGCAATTTGATCTATGGTTTCTCTGCCTTTTCTAAATTCAGCTTTAACATCTGCAAGTTCACAGTTCATGTACTGTTGAAGCCTGGCATGGAGAATTTTGAGCATTACTTTACTAGCGTGTGAGATGAGTGCAATTGTGCGGTAGTTTGAGCATTCTTTGGCATTGCCTTTCTTTGGGATTGGAATGAAAACTGACCTTTTCCAGTCCTGTGGCCACTGCTGAGTTTTCCAAATTTGCTGGCATATTGAGTGCAGCACTTTTGCAGCATTGTCTATGAGGATTTGAAGTAGTTCAACTGGAATTCCATCACCTCCACTAACTTTGTTCATAGTGATGCTTCCTGAGGCGCATTTGACTTCACATTCCAGGATGTCTGGGTCTAGGTGAGTGATCATAGCTTTGTGATTATCTGGGTCATGAAGATCCTTTTTGTATAGTTCTTCTGTGTATTCTTGCCACCTCTTCTTAATATCTTCTGCTTCTGTTAGGTCCATACCATTTCTGTCCGGTCCATACCATTTCTGTCCTTAATTGTGCCCATCTTTGCATGAAATGTTCCATTGGTATCTCTAATTTTCCTGAAGAGATATCTAGTCTTTCCTATTCTATTGTTTTCCTCTATTTCTTTGCACTGATTGCTGAGGAAGGCTTTCTTATCTGCATTGCTGTTCTTTGGAACTCTGAATTCAAATGGGTGAATCTTTCCTTTTCTCCTTTGCTTTTCGCTTGTCTTCTTTTCACAACTATTTGTAAGGCCTCCTCGGGCAGCCATTTTTATATTTTGCATTTCTTTTTCTTGGGGATGGTCTTGATCCCTGTCTCCTGTACAATGTCACGATCCTCCATCCATAGTTCTTCAGGCATCTGTCTATCAGATATAATCTCTTTTTTTCACTTCCACTGAATAATTGTAAGGAATTTGATTTAGGTCATACCTGAACGGTGTAGTGGTTTTCCCTACTTTCTTCAATTTAAGTCTGAATTTGGCAATAAGGAGTTCATGATCCATGACACAGTCTTCTCCCAGTCTTGTTTTTGCTGACTGTATAGAGCTCCATCTTTGGCTGCAAAGAATATAATCAATCTGATTTTGGTATTAACCATCTGGTGATGAACATGTGTAGAGTCTTTTCTTGTGTTGTTGAAAGAGGTGTTTGCTATGACCAGTGCGTTCTCTTGGCAAAAGTCTATTAGCCTTTGCCCTGCTTAATTCTGTACTCCAAGGACAAATTTACCTGTTACTCTAGGTGTTTCTTGACTTCCTACTTTTGCATTCCAGTCCCCTCTAATGAAAAGGATGTCTTTTTTGGGTGTTAGTTCTAGAAGGTCTTGTAGGTCTTCATAGAACTGTTCAACTTCAACTTCTTCAGCATTTCTGGTCAGGGCATAGACTTCAATTACTGTGATATTGAATGGTTTGCCTTGGAAACGAACAGAGATCATTAAGTCATTTTTGAGATTGCATCCAAGTACTGCATTTCAAACTCTTTTGTTAACCATGATGGCTACTCCATTTCTTCTAAGGGATTCTTGCCCACAAAAGTAGATATTGTTGTCATCTGAGTTTAATTCACCCATTCCAGTCCATTTTATTTCGCTGATTCCTAAAATATCAATGTTCACTCTTGCCATCTCCTGTTTGACCACTTCCAATTTGCCTTGATTTTTGGACCTAAGATTCCAGGTTCCTATGCAGTATTGCTCTTTACTGAATCAGACTTTGCTTCTTTCACCAGTCACATTCACAACTGGGTGTTGTTTTTGCTTTGGCTCCATCTCTTCATTCTTTCTGGCGTTTTCTCCACTGATCTCCAGTAGCCTATTGGGCACCTGCCAACCTGGGGAGTTCATCTTTCAGTATCCTATCTTTTTGCCTTTTCATACTGTTCATGGGGTTCTGAAGGCAAGTGCACTGAAGTGGTTTTCCATTCCCTTCTCCAGTGGACCACATTTTGTCAGAACTCTCCACCATGACTCATCCATCTTGGGTGGACCTACACAGCATGGCTCATAGCTCCATTGAGTTACAGAAGGCTGTGGTCCATGTGATCAGATTGGTTAGTTTTCCGTGATTGTGGTTTTCAGTCCGTCTGCCCTCTGAAGGAGAAGGATAAGAGACCTGTGGAAGCTTCCTGATGGCAGAGAATGACTGAGGGCGAAAGTGGGTCTTGTTCTGATAGGCAGGGCCATGCTCCCTAAATCTTTAATCCAATTTTATGTTGATGGTTAGAGCTATGTTCCCTCCCTGTTATTTACCTGGGGCCAAACTATGGTGGAGGTAATGAAGATAATGGCAACGTCCTTCAAAAGGTCCCATGCAGGTAATGCTACACTCAGTGCCCCCAGCAGGGGGCACTGCTGCCCTCATGCAGCAGGCCACCATCGAACCATGCCTCTGGCTGGAGACTCCTGGACACTCCCTGGAAAGTCTGGGTCAGTCTCTTGTGGGGTCACTGCTCCTTTCTCCTGGGTCCTGGTGCACACAGTGTTCTGTTTGCGCCCTTCAAGAGTCTATTTCCCAGTCCTGTGTAAGTTCTGGCAGCTCTCTGTTGGGGTTAATGGCGACCTCCTCCAAGAGGGCTTATGCCATACCTAAGTCGGCTGCATCCAGAGCCCCCACCCCTGCGGCAGTCCACTCCTGGCCCGTACCTCCACAGGAGACACTCAGACGCAGTTCTGTCTCAGTCTCTGTGGGGTCTCTGGGGCCTAGTGTGCACAAGGTTTGTTTGTGCTCTCAGTGTCTCTGGTGGAAATGGGGTTTGATTCTAAATTGGAATTCACCCCTCCTGCTGTCCTGCTGGGCTTCTCCTTTGCCCTTGTCCCTTGCTGCTGCCACTGCTGCTGCTTAGTCATTAAGTCATGTCCGACTCTGTGTGGTCCCATGTACTGTAGCCCACCAGGCTGCTCTGCCCATGGGGATTCTCCAGGTGAGAATACTGGAGTGGGTTACCATTTTCTTCTCCAGGAGATCTTCCCTCCCTGCCCTTGTTCCTTATCTACCTCACCTTCCCTGTCTCTCTTAAGACCTGAGGCATGCACCTTCACTTCGCTTTGGCACTTCTGGCTTCATCACCTTCACCTGGCACGGCCTCAGGCAATCTTGAACCTAAATCCCGGACTCTTCTATTCTTAAATTAATGCAAGTCAGTGTGTATACAAATATCCTTGCTTTATAAACTGATTTCACTTTTTGATTCATGAAGACTAACCTCAAATAGACCCTTGATACTTTCCAGATAGATGATAATATTCTATCTACCACTGTCATTTTAAAATTTATAAATCACTTCTTGTGTCACTGAAGAAATTGCAACAAGGAGAAATTTGCCACAATTGTCTACTACCACCTTTATCACATGCCCACAACTTTATACTTTATTTGGTTGCCTGGTGTTATGAAGGAAGTAACCATACTCTTGTCTCAGTGCAGCTCCTCCATTTGTCCACTAGGTCCCATTCCCTCTTACTTACAGAAAGATGTCACAACAGTTATTTGATACTTCCCCTCTGAGTCACCACTTTTTCTCCTTTTACTAGATCATTTTCCATCAGCATTCAAAAGTGCTGACATTATCTTGACTGAAAAAGATAGGTCATTATCTTGACCTAATTATTTTTTTACATATACATATATCTATCCTTTGAGAAATCCTTTTCCCATTTAGTTTATTACATAACATTGAGCAGATTTCCCTGTGCTTTACAGTAGGTCCTTGTTGGTTATCTGTTTTAAATATAGCAGTGTGTACATGTCAATCCCAAATCTCCTAATCTTAAATCCCCCTCAAGCTAAAACTTCATTTTTATTCTATATAGCAAGATGCTCAAAAGAACCATTTACATGTGTTGTCTCCCATTATTCTTCCTTTATCTTCTATTGACTCCATACCAATCAATCTGCTTTTCCACTTGATATGCTCTGGTAATATCCACCAATTAATCTCCGTGTTGCTAAATCTAAAGGTTAACTCTCAGATGCCATCTTTTATCATTTCTCAGTAGTATTTGACAGAGTTGATGATTTCTTTAAAAAAAAAAAAATACTTCTGCAACATGGCTTCAAGTTGCCACCTTCTTCTTTGGACCTTCCTACCTCACCAACATTAAAAGACGCTTGTTCCTTGGAAGAAAAGCTATGACAAACCCAGACAGGGTGTTAAAAAGCAGAGACATTCCCTGCCAACAAAGATCTGTATAGTCAAAGCTATGGTTTTTCTGGTAGTTGTGTATGGATGTGAGTGGACCATAAAGAAGGCTGAGCACTGAAGAATTGATGTTTTCAAACTTTTGTGTTGGAGAAGACTCCCGAGAGTCCCTTGTACAGCAGGGTGATCAAACTAGTCTATCTTAAAGGAAATCAACCCTGTATATTGATTGGAAGGACTGATGTTGAAGCTGAAGCTATAATAGTTTGGCCACCTGGTGCGAAGAGCCAACTTATTGGAAAAGACCCTGATGCTGGGAAAGACTGAGGGCAGGAGGAGAAGGAGATAACAGAGGATGAGATGGTTGGATGGCATCACTGACTCAATGGACGTGAGTTTGAGCAAGCTCTGGGTGATGGTGGTGGACAGGGATACCTGGCGTGATGCAGTCCATGGGATCACAAACAGTTGGACACTACTGAGTGACTGAACAACAACCACCACCTCACCAACATATTCCTCAGTTTTCCACTAAATCTTTCAGGGCTCTGGAGCCCAATGTTCAGGGTTTTTTATGATCTAGCTATATTCATCTATAAGACACCTCCAAAATTTATATTTCCACCTTGAGCTTGCACTTGAACTCCAGGTTTATGTATCTACCTGTTCATTAAACATCACCATTTGGATGCCCAATAAACATCTCAGACTTTATATGACCAAAACTGAACTTCTGATCTTTGTCTCTAATCTACCGTCTTCTCCGTCTTAATAAATGGTGAATATATCCCTTGGCTCAGGTGAAAAATTTGGGAGTTATCTTTCATTTCACCCTTTGTTACATACTATATATTCATCCCCTCAGCAAATCCTGTTGGCCTTACCTTCAGAATATGTCCGTATTCCAATAGGTTGCCACCACAGTGGTCTTACCAAGAGTACATGTCAGCATCGGTGTTCTGTTGAATGACTGTAATAGTCTAATTACTTTTGTTACTTGGGCTTCCCTGGTGGCTCAGGTGGTAAAAAATCTGCCTGCAATAGCAGGAGACCCTGGGTGTGATCCCTGGGTCAGGAAGACCCCTTGGAGAAGGGAATGGCTACCCACTCCAGTATTCTTGCCTAGAGAATCCCATGGACAGGGGAGCCTGGAGGGCTACAGCCCATGGAGTTGCAAAGAGGCAGACACAACTGAGCGACCATTTCTACTCTGTGCCTCCCACTTAGTGCTCTGTACAGTTACTAAACTGGTTCACACAAAACTTAAATCCGATTCTATTTCCCCCTTTTTCTTAAAAACCACTAATGACCTGCCCTTTTTCTCAGAGTCAAAGCCAACATCCTTACAATCACGTCAGATTGCCTCATGGCTTTTTTCATTACACCCTTCAGCTTTTTTCCAAATGTCAGCTCCACAAAGAGTTCTGACCACTCAATTTAATATTTTAAAATACACCTCGAGCCCTAGAACTTCCTATTTCTCTTCAATCTTTTTTTCCCCAAAGAACTTACCACATCATTGCATAACATATGTTTATCTATGCAGTTTTTATTGTCTGCCGCTCCCAATAAAATGTGAACTCACTGAGAACAGGGCTTTTTCCTTTTACTGTTTTGTCCCAGATTGTAATCTTAGTTTCTACAACAGTACTTCCTACTTAATGTTTATTAAAAGAATGAAAGAAATGAGGGGTTTTTTAAATATATAATCTGGGCAATATATTGTTTTTAAAAATACTTTTATACTTAAAATATTATAAGCTCTGTGAATAAGCTCCCTGAAGGAGGGCATGGCAACCCACTCCAGTATTCTTGCCTGGAGAATCTCATGGACAGAGGAGCCTGGTGGACTATAGTCCATAGGAGTGCAAAGACATGACTGAAGCAACTTATCATGTATGCACAAACGAATATCATATTTTTGATCATAACCTTAGGTGTCCAAACAAATTAAAGTATTGAGGTCTATTTCAGTAGTGGTGTTAATAAAGGCATGTGAGTTTGTTTATGTGCATGGGTGTGTTCTTCAATCCCAACTCCTGCCCACAGTCTTTCACTGCTTTGTCCCAAGGTTCCTAGCTTTTCCAAATTTACATACACACAGACACACACACAGACACACATACTTTTCCAGACTAAGGCACATTTACCTAACATAATTCATATCACTTCTCACCAAGAATCTATCATTTCTGCTACGCTCTCTTTACACCCAAGCCATCACCTATGAATTTCCCTCCCCTGGATTGCCCAATGAACAATGCTTATTGTTCCCTTTAACAAATGTGGCCAGTACTGACTTTCTTCATCTGCCTACACTTACAGACGTGAGATTTATCTCAACCTGCCTTGTAATTGAAATATGTGTGTCCTATGGCTCTACTGTCTTTCTAAAACACTGACCTGGGAAAAGCAACTCGTACCAAATGTTTAACTACTTACCTTCTTAAGTCTGTATTGCTGTGCATTAAGGGATAAACTCACAATCTAGCTGATTGATGCTCCTCTAAAGTCACGATATCCATCTTCAGTTGGGCTGCTATGGATTTTCTAATTAGTTCTCACCCCCATTTCTTCGCAACAGCTATTTCCAACCTTCTCCATTCTCCTTAAACCTCTGTTCCTGCCAATTTGCTTCTCTCCCCACAGCATATGTCCTAGCCTCCTACTTCAAGGAGAAAATAGAAGCCTACCAACAACTTTCTGAACTTCATGCAACTGAAGCAGCTTATTTGCACCCACACTTACCCTGTCCTCCTCTCTTTCATTTCAGTGTGTGAATTAGCTGCCTAATGCTACTTTCCCCACCTGTGCTCTTGATCTCCTCACCTTTTTGGCATTCTTACTATATGGATCAGGGAGAATTCTTTCTCCTGTATCTTCAACTCTACGATGATTTTTGGCTTCCTTCTCCATCAGTACTAAACCTGCTCACCAAACTTTAAAACAGCCTCTTCTTGATATCACAGTATTATCTCGCCACCACCTTTTTATCATCCTTCTTTTGTAGGTACAGACTTTGAAAGGCTTTACCATATTTGTGGTTATTCATTTCTTTCCACTCATTCTCCCATCTACTATATTCTAACTTCTGCCTCTAGCACTACACTGAGACCATTACTGTAAATCTGGGATGAAGTCCTAATTTGTAGGAATGAAGAAGGCTCCCTTTTGATTCCCATCTCTAGTCATGCCTTCCTCAGTGTTCACGTGCCCAACCTTTCTCCCTCCCCTGACACTATGCACCACATCTTAAGTCTTAGAACATATAGTGATCTGTCTCGTTCTCTGACTTTGAGATTTCATGTCTTGTGACTTTGATTGGTTAGCATTTTTTGTATTCTTCAAGTCTCACTTGAGACATTATTCAGAAAATGTCTCTGACCTTGATCTTCCCCTAGTCTGGGGTTAAGTTGTCTGTGTATGTTGTCCCATAGCAAACTGAACTTCCTTTTGCATTCTAATTGCTTATTTAATTGTCTATATCTGCCACTAGATTACAGATTTCATTGTAGCATAAACCATATCTTCTTGTTTGTCATTATATTCTTGGTTGCCTACTACAGAGCTTGTAGTATACATTCCATGGCATCAGATCAGTCATTGTGATTATTTTGTGTTGTGTTGTGTTAATCACTCAGTTGTGTCTGACTCTTTGTGACATCATTGACTATAGCCTGCTAGGCTCCTCTGTCCATGGAACTCTCCAGGCAAGAATACTGGAGTGAGTAGCCTTTCCGTTCTCCAGGGGATCTTCCCAACTCAGGGATCAAACAAGAGTCTCCTGTACAGAAGATTCTTTACCATCTGAGCCACCAGGGAAGCCCTATACACACACACACACACACACACACACACACACACATATATAATTAATATATATATATTAATTTCAATAATATACCTTTCATGTTTTCCCATTTGCAAACACATTAGGTTTTGTTAGGCAACAGATGCAAACAAGGGTTACATTGTTGCTATAAATCATCACATTGTTTACATTTTTGGAATTCTAGAGAATCACTTCCATACCTATCTTTGATTACAAATATATTTTCCATTGATATAACCAAATTTTAGTATAATTTCTTGATGTTAATATTATATGCATATAAATAATATGCTCCCTTGGTGGCTCAGTGGTAATGAATCCACTTGCCAATGTAGGAGACATGAGTTTGATCCCTGGGTCAGGAAGATCCCCTGGAGCAGGAAATGGCAACCCACTCCAGCATTCCTGCCTGGGAAATCCCATGGGACAGAGGAGCCTGGCAGGCTATAGTCCATGGGGTTGCAAGAGTCACACACAACTCATAACTAAACAGCAACAATATTTATATATTAGCATAATATAGATATTGGCTATCTTATTACTCTTAGAGTGCCCAGGACATGGGGCCTCCATGATTGCTCTGTGGCTAAAGAATCCACCTACAGTGCAGAAGACATTGGAAATGTGAGTTTGATCCCTGGGTCAGGAAGATCCCCTGGAGGAGGAAAATGGCAACCCATTCCAGTATTTTTGCCTGAAAAATCCCATGGACGGAGGAGCTTGGTGGGCTGCAGTCCAAAGGGCCACAGAGAGTCAGACATGACTGAGCAACTAAGCATGCCCAGGACTTAATTCTTGATCCTTATCCCTTTTGCATCATTGTTCTGATAATTTTAATGAATCACATTGTTTAAATATTCTATCAGTTATCTATTGCTCTGTAACCAATCACCCTCAAAGTTAGTGGTGTAAAAAGCAGTTTATTCTTTCATGGTTCTGTGGGCTGACTGGGTAGTCACTCCTATGGTGACACTAGGTTCTCTTGTGCAGCTTTTATTCAGCTGGACCATAGGCTGGAAGGCCCATGGTTGCCTCTTATGCAGGTTTGGCCGCTGTTTCTGGCTGTAATCTGCGTTGCCTTGGTTCTCTTCCTTGTTACCTCACATCACCCCACAGGTCAGATGACGGAGTTCCTTACAAGGCAGTTTCAGGGCAGTGTTCTAAGAAAGTGAAAAGGAAAGCTCAAAGAACTATATAGACAACCTCCGAAGTTGTATTATCCCTTCTGCCACAATCTGTTGGTCAAAGCAAGTCATGAAACCAATGTACAAGTAAGAGATGGGAAAATAGATTTCACTCCTTGATGGAAGGAGACCAAAGTTATGTTACAAAGGTGCAGGCAAACTGGGACAGAATGAGCCTGTGTCTATCTACAGGGGGAAGAAAAAAAGCAATTTATATGATAAAGACTCTCAAAATTTTATCTTCTGCCTGCACATCCTTTTTAGGATTAGACTTATATATCTGACTGCCAACCTAACATCAAATGGATGTCTAAAATGAACATGTCCAAAACGGAACCCCTCATCTTTCTTACTCTGGAAAACATGGCTTTACACACCACATTCACTATCCCGATTAATAGCAAATCCATCCCTCTAGCTGCCCTGGTAAAATCCATGATGTTACCTTTGCTTCACTTCAGTTCAGTTGCTCAGTCATGTCCGACTCTTTGTGAACCCATGGACTGCAACACACCAGACCTCCCTGTCCATCACCAACTCCCGGGGTTTACTCAAACTCATGTCCATTGAGTCGGTGATGTCATCCAACCATCTCATCATCTGTCTACCCTAATCCTCCTGCCTTCAATATTTCCCAGCATCAGGGTCTTTTCCAATAAGTCACTTCTTCACATCAGGTGTCCAAAGTATTGACATTTCAGCTTCATTATCAGTCCTTCCAAAGAATATTCTGGACTTATTTCCTTTAGGATTGACTGGTTGGATCTCCTTGCAGTCCAAGGGACTCTCAAGAGTCTTCTCCAATACCACAGTTCAAAAGCATCAATTCTTCAGTGCTTAGCTTTTGTTAGAGTTCAACTGTCACATCCATACATGACTACTAGAAAACGCATAGCTTTGACTAGATGGAAAACAAAACTATTTATTTGTTGGCAAAGTAATGTCTCTGCTTTTTAATATGCTGTCTAGGTTTCTCATAACTTTTGTTCCAAGGAGTAAGCGTCTTTTAATTTCATGGCTGCAGTCATCATCTGCAGTGATTTTGGAGCCCCCAAAATAAAGTCTGTCACTGTTTCCATTGTTTCCCCATCTATTTGCCATGAAGTGATGGGACCAGATGCCATGATCTTAGTTTTATGAATGTTGAGTTTTAAGCCAACTTTTTCACTTTCACTCCTCTTTCACTTTCATCAAGAGGCTCTTTAGTTCTTTGCTTTCTGCCATAAGGGTGGAGTCATCTGCATATCTGAGGTTATTGATATTTTTCCCAGCAATCTTGATTCCAACTTGTGCTTCATCCAGCCCAGTATCACACATGATGTACACTGCATATAAGTTAAATAAGCAGGGGGACAATGTATAGCCTTGATGTACTCCTTTCCCTATTTGGAACCAGTCTGTTGTTCCATGTCCAGTTCTAATTGTTGCTTCCTGACCTGCATACAGATTTCTCAGGAGTCAGGTCAGGTGGTCTGGTATCCTCATCTCTTTCAGAATTTTCCACAGTTTGTTATGATCTATACAGATGAAGGCTTTGGCATAGTCAAAAATCAGAAATAGATGTTTTTCTGGAACTCTCTTGCTTTTTCCATGATCCAGGGTATGTTGGCAATTTGATCTCTGGTTCCTCTGCCTTTTCTAAAACCAACTTGAACATCTAGAAGTTCACGGTTCATGTACTATTGAAGCCTGACATGGAGAATTTTGAGCATTACTTTGCTAGCATGTGAGATGAGTGCAATTGTGTGGAGGTTTGAGCATTCTTTGACATTGCCTTTCTTTGGGATTGGAATGAGAACTGACCTTTTCCAGTCCTATGGCCACTGCTGAGTTTTCCAAATTTGCTGGCATACTGAGTGCAGCACTTTCATAGCATCATCTTTTAGGATTTGAAATAGCTCAACTGGAATCCCATCACTTCCACTAGCTTTGTTCGTAGTGATGCTTCCTAAGGTCCACTTGACTTTGCATTCCAGGATGTCTGGGTCTAGGTGAGTGATCATACCTTTGTGATTATCTGGGTCATGAAGATCTTTTTTGTATCGTTATTCTGTGTATTCTTGCCACCTCTTCTTAATATCTTTTGCTTCTGTTAGGTCCATACCATTTCTGTCCTTGATTGTGCCCATCTTTGCATGAAATGTTCCCTTGGTATCTCTAATTTTCTTGAATAGATATCTAGTCTTTCCCATCCTATTCTTTTCCTATTTCTTTGCACTGATCACTGAGGAAGGCTTTCTTATCTGTCCTTGCTATTCTTTGCAACTCTGCATTCAAATTATATCTTTCCCTTTCTCTTTTGCCTTTCACTTCTCTTCTGTTCAGTTATTTGAATACCTTTGTCTAGAGTGGCTTTTAAATCAATTTTTCACATGGGGAGAGAAATGGACAGAAAAGTAAATGAAATTATCTAATTTTTGAAGTAGGTATTTTTTAAAAAATTGATCTTATTATGGATCTAAAAATTATTCAAAACTACTTTCAAAAATAGTATTTTCCTAAAATAAAACTTATATGCATTCTTATATTTTAAAATGTACAAAATAGTAATTTTTGCATAGCTGATACATTCAGTGAATTCTTCTCTGTACACTATATTTATAAATGAGAGAAGTACTGTAAGTATTGAGGTCTCTAGGAAGCTCAGAGAAAATTCTGCTAAAAGGAAGATGCTTCGATTCTATTTTTTTAAATTAAAGTACAGTTCAGTTCAGTCCAGTCACTCAGTCGTGTCCGACTCTTTGATTGCAGCGCGCCAGGCCTCCCTGTCCATCACTAACTCCCAGAGTTCACTCAAACTCATGTCCATCGAGTCGGTGATGCCATCCAGCCATCTCATCCTCTGTCGTCCCCTTCTCCTCCTGCCCCCAATCTCTCCCAGCATCACGGTCTTTTCCAATGAGTCAACTCTTCACATGAGGTGGCCAAAGTACTGGAGTTTCAGCTTTAGCATCATTCCTTCCAATGAACACCCAAGACTGATCTCCTTTAGAATGGATTGGTTGGATCTCCTTGCAGTCCAAGGGACTCTCAAGAGTCTTCTCCAACACCACAGTTCAAAAGCATCAATTCTTCGGCGCTCAGCTTTCTTCACAGTCCAACTCTCACATCCATACATGACTACTGGAAAAACCATAGCCTTGACTAGATGGACCTTTGTGGGCAAAGTAATGTCTCTGCTTTTGAATATGCTATCTAGGTTGGTCATAACTTTCCTTCCAAGGAGTAAGCATCTTTTAATTTCATGGCTGCAATCACTGTCTGCAGTGATTTTGGAGCCCCCCAAAATAAAGTCTGACACTGTTTCTACTGTTTCCCCATCTATTTCCCATGCAGTGATGGGACCAGATGCCATGATCTTCGTTTTCTGAATGTTGAGCTTTAAGCCAACTTTTTCACTCTCCTCTTTCACTTTCATCAAGAGGCTTTTGAGTTCCTCTTCACTTTCTGCCATAAGGGTGGTGTCATCTGCATATCTGAGGTTATTGATATTTATCCCATCAATCTTGATTCCAGCTTGTGCTTCTTCCAGCCCAGCGTTGCTCATGATGTACTCTGCATATAAGTTAAATAATCAGGGTGACAATATACAGCCTTGACATACTCCTTTTCCTATTTGGAACCAATCTGTTGCTCCATGTCCAGTTCTAACCGTTGCTTCCTGACCTGCATATAGGTTTCTCAAGAGGCAGGTCAGGTGGTCTTGTATTCCATCTCCTTCAAAATTTTCCACAGTTTATTGTGATCCACACAGTCAAAGGCTTTGGCATAGTCAGTAAAGCAGAAATAGATGTTTTTCTGGAACTCTCTTGCTTTTGCAGTGATCCAGAGGATGTTGGCAATTTGATCTCTGGTTCCTCTGCCTTTTCTAAAACCAGCTTGAACATCTGGAAGTTCACGGTTCACATATTGCTGAAGCCTGGCTTGGAGAATTTTGAGCATTACTTTACTACCATGTGAGATGAGTGCAATTGTGTGTTAGTTTGAGCATTCTTTGGCATTGCCTTTCTTTGGGATTGGAATGAAAACAAGGTACATCTATAATTACTTTCAAATATGGCACAAGTTCTTTCTTTTTGCCTCCATTAAGACCTTTCTTTAGTAAAGATTTTTTACAATAAAAAATTTGTCAAATGATTTTCTCTACATGTGATTCTTTTGAGTTTTTCATGAAATTTAGATGCTATTAAACCGTAGGGCTTTCCATCTTTATTCCATTGGTTCAAAATTATATGTATATATACTCACACATATACATATCTACTTAAAAATAAGAGATCTATGAAGAGAATCTTTCCATGCTTAAGATATTATAATAAAGTTGTCAAATTTTAAAATGAAATTATATACATCATTTGACCTATTATAGCTTATATTTTTTTGTTATCTCTTTGCTTTTACAGGAATAATTTTGGAAGTCTTTCTGTTTTCAGGCTTTAATTTTCATAATTAGCTATAATTAAATAAAATCTTTACTAGCTGTGGTTTATTTTATATTAGGTTTTATCATCACTGAATACATCAATTAAAGATTTCAAACTGATTTGAATGAAAATCAACCAACATTAAGAGAACTCACTCCGAAAAAGTCCATTGCCATTTACAACATTGTAGTTACTCATATGGGATACACTGTATTGCTAAAGTTTGTTATTTTTTTTTAAATGTATATATGTATATATTACTTGTATATATATATACACACATATATATACATATATATGTATATACATATATATATTATTTATAATAAATTTTCAGAACTTCTATTTTCTTTGTAAAATATCATCCCAAATTTGGACTTAATTTTGAATTATATATGTTCTACAGTCAATTATAACATATTTCTACTACATAAGGATCTTAATTAATAACATTGTTCTTTTCATTATGATTATAATGCCATATTCCCCAAAATTTGCATTCAGATTTTCACTGCAAACAAGTAATTTTACTTTTATTGTTGCATCTAACCATGTGGCATTTGAATACCTACAAAGGAGTGAAATTTTAAAAGCTTTAATTTGAACTAGATGAAAAAAGTAATCCAACCATTAGTAGCTTAACTAATTTTCTATTTGAAGAATCTGAGGAAACTCATATAGCACCAGCATCACTTAATTATTCACAAATCTCTTCAAGTATTGGACCACAAGAAAACTTGAAATAGAAGATAAGCAAAAGTAATTTAAAATAATGAGCATTGATCTAAATGGAAAGCCATTCTTCATTTAGTCATCTATAAATCTACATTTGTCAACTAGGAAGTAATTTGGGGGAAAAGTCTTTGTAAAATCCTTACTGATGCTTCATCATCAGGTTTATGTGTTCTGCTTTTCATGTGGCCTGTGGTGTTAATAATACCACCATCATGCTGGTGCTAAGTCACCGCCATGAGAGATGGTAAATATCAACAAGAGTTTGTAGAGTTGCATATTTATCATCAACTTTCTTGAGGAATGAAAACTCAGTACTTTTTGTTATTATTAAACATGAATTTGTTGTTTTGTAGTTCAGCAAAAGCAAAGTGGGGCTTCCCTTGTGTCTCAGGCACTGAAGAGTCCTCCTGCAATGTGGGAGACCAGGGTTTGATTTCTGAGTTGGGAAGATCCCCTGGAGAAGGAAATAGCAACCCACTGCAGTATTCTTGCCTGGAGGATCCCATGGACAGAGGAGCCTGGTGGCGTACAGTCCATGGACATGACTGAGTGATTAACACAAAACCAAAATAGTTTGTTGAAAACTATTATGAAATGGTTACAAGATAATAAAAAAGATCTAGATTTCTGCCATACAATATGACATATATTAAATGATAAAGCCATGGTAATAAGAAAGCTTAGAACCTTTTCTAGATAGGACTAGTCCATTTCTGATTTCCCCTTTTATTTTGCAGGTCATTGTGATTATCAATACTGCTGTCTGAAGATTTGTTGGTACTGTGTACACACACACAGACAGACACACACACGCACATGAATGGTCAGCAAGAATGACAGTGCTGAATGGCCTGTCTTCTAGGGAACATGAGAGTTACCATTTGTAAGGGAGCATACTTCACTTTGTCAAAGGAGCATAGGGTCTTCTCTTCACCCCACACTAGTTCATTACTACACCCTATTTTCCCTACCTTCAAAATTTATTGAGAATCTTAACATATCTACAACTTGGCTACCTCTCTGCTTCAAGTAACCATCATATCTACCTGGATTCCTGAAACAGACTCTTAACTAGTCTCCATGCTCTACCTTTGTCCTTCAACAGTCTATGTTCAGTAGGGCAGCCAACTGATATTTTAAAAAATTTAAGTTATCACCCTTCCTTAACTGTGTTGGAGACCCTGCAGTGACTCCCTAATTAACACAGAGTAATAGTCAAAATCCTTGTTCAGTGTCTAAAATCCCACTCCATTTGGCCCCATTACCCCTCTGAACTCATCTGCTACTCTCTCCCTTTCTTATTTGCTCCAGCCACAGAGGTCCCCAAATATTCTAAACATCTTCTCCCCAGAGGCCTTTTTCCCTAGCTGGTGCTAGTGTCTGGAGTACCCCTTCCCCAGATGTCCTCTTGGCAAAATTCTCTCACTTTAATCCAGAAGGCAGATTCAAATCTCATCTCCTCAGTGGGGTTTACCTGACTATCCCACTGCCATGTGAACACACCATATCTTACTATTGACCTTCTGCACTCTGTTCTACTCTCCCCCTTTAACCCATAGTGCTTATCAGGGCTGATACCACTCCAGCATTCTCACCTGGGAAATCTCATGGACTGATGAGCCTGGCAGGCTACAGTCCATGGGGTCACAAAGAATTGGATACGACTGAGTGACTAAACGACATATACTATATTAACTATATTACTGGTCAGTTTAGCCTATCATAATTCTGTCATACTGTGGTAAAACAAAAAGACTACCATGACTTACAATACCAACCTTGTATTTGCCTGGCTCGACTGAGGCTCTGCTGCAGTGTCTTCTTCATTCTGAAAATATCGTGCTGAATTGCCTTTCTTCTGATACAAGGAGGAGAGACAGCCAAAGCTCCTGCTTAGAAATAACACCCATCCCTCCCACTGACATTTCATTAGCTAAAACAAGCAATATGGCCAAGCCTGAGGTCAACAACGTAGGAAGTAAAATCCTCCACAGAAGGGGGCTTAATACGAGTTGATGTTGATTATTTATTGTGTGCTCCTCCCACTAGTACCTTAAGGCCAGGGTTCTGTATCTGTTGTGTTTGTTTTTTTCCCTGATAAATATAAGTACCTAGTATGGAGATTGTCACCTAGTAGCTAGTAAGTAAAATTTTATTGGATGAACGAATGAATGAGAGAAAATACAGTTTTCTGTATGGTTTTGCAATGCATAACCATCCAAAATCTTAAAGAGTTGCCATCATTGTTATGCTCAGTCATTCATTCATGACTGACTCTTTATAACCCTATGGACTATATCCTGCCAGGTTCCTCTGTCTGTGGGATTTCCACGCAAGAATACTGAAGTGGGTTGCCATTTCCTTCTGCAGCTGATCTTCCCAACCCAGAGATCGAACCCCCATCTCTTGCATCTCCTGCATTGGCAGGCAGATTCCTTACCACTGTGCCACTTGGGAAGCCCCGGAGTTGCCATGGCTACAATGAATGTTGTATCTATTACTTAAAAAAAAAAAAAAAAGATTATAGGCTTCTCTGGCAGTTAATTTATTGTTGATTTTTAACTTGCAGTGAGATATAAGAATATGCTGGAGGATAATGAATGACGTTCATTATGACATTTGTGATCAGGGATGTGGGTTTGCAGCTGGTTCTGTAGCTTTGTTACTGGCTACTTGCCTTGGGAATGTTTATTTTGTTAACAGAATCTGTATAGCAATGCACCTCACCCTAAGGAATGTGTCATGATTAGTCTAGGCCAATAATGGCACTGCTTTTCTCCTTTTGCCCTTTACAGACTTTGTTCTGGGATGATTTCCCGAAGGAAAAGTTGCAGAGGACATCTTGGAGTTAATTTCCTTCCTAATGAAAGAGAGTTGCATAGTGAAAATAACTTTTTTAGCCTTCCTCTCCCTATCTTCCGTCTTGGATGCCATTGGGTGAAGATGACATGACTGGAATTATGGCAGCCATAATGTGACCATGAGGTGACAAACATGGGGAGAAAACAAACAGACGGAGAATGAAGGATTGGAGCAATGCAAAAAGCCAGTGTGCTTTGTGTCATCACAAAACTCCCAGAACTACCCTGCAGTTGCCAGCCTACAGAATTCTTAGTAAGTAAAGAATGCATAATCTTAAACAGTGGTTCAAAACACTATAGTTTAGGTATTTTGTTCTAGTAGCTGAATGCATCCTAACTAAGATCACTTGGGTCAAAAAAGCTCATAAACAAATATTATAACATTTCATAGTACAACATGTTTCAAAAATATGTGACATGTGTAAGGAATACAAATTAAGAGAATAATTTTGGCCTATTGCCAGGATATTTGATATGATTAAAATACTAGAATGTAAATAAACTAAATTGACTAAGGTCGGCTAGCACCACTGACTCAGTAGAGGTGAACTTGGGCAAACTCCAGGAGACAGTGAGGGACAGGGAGGCCTGGTGTGCTGCAATCCACGGGATCACAAAGAGTCAGACCCAACTTAGCTACTGAACAACAGCAGCAACAAAAATGGGGGGAATTTTAGGAAATAATTAACTTGAGTTTTACTTAGATTGACTCAAAGAAGTAGCTTGAATATTTGCTGTGTGTCAACCAGCTATTTTAAAACTGCACAGAATCAATCATAAACTGAAACATTCTACTCATGGCTTATCACCACTTTAATGTGAAAATACAAAATACATAGTAATTATTTTAAAATTTACCTAGCATACAAGCTTGACTTGCATGGGTCTAGTACTACTTGGAGCTAAATATGGTTTTATGGTTTTGCAGGCAATGGGGCATAACTTTTTGAAGCATCTGTAAATCAATACAAGACTTTGGGAGTTTATGTATCTCCTCTGAAAAATGGGGATTTTGCTGCAAATTCAAAAAGACATTGTGGGTTTCTGAAGGAAACATAAGCTGTATTTGCCCCTGTGGAAAGATGTCAGTGACATGAGCAAGGGAATAAGTGGCATTCCTATTGAATTGAAAGGTGTATTAGTTATGAGCCCATTTGACAGTAAATAATAGATATTAGCATGGCTTAAACAGGTTTTCTTTGTCTCATGAAGCAGGAAGTTAAAAGTGAGAAATTCATGAGTGCCATGGTAGTTCAGTGGTATCATTAGGAACTAAAGCTGTTTCCATCCTCAGCCCCTCTGTCATTATGCACTTATTAACCCTTATATTTCCTATCCCAAGGTTGAAAAATGGAATTTTCACTTTATGTTGCCACTTCTGGCCAGCAGAAGGGTGAAACCTAAGCTTAATTAGATTTTGCCTTTTGATTTTAGAAAGAAAATCTGATGACATCTCATTGGCCAGAACTGTGTCATAAGCCTACCTCTGGCAGCAAGATAGAGTGAGAGGCTGAATATTTTAACTTTCTGGCCTTATTAGTAGATTAATGCAAGGGTTAATATCACAAATGGGCTCTGGAGACTCAACCAAGAGTACAATTATATGGTAAACAGTTATATATACTTTTTACAGTCTCTCTTGTCTAGAGCTGAGAAAGAACTTTGGATTCTTCATAAATACAGAAGGAAGATTCCTTTCTTCCTTTCTTCCATGTTTCTACAATATGAACATGATTTATCTTCAGGGTCAACTACATAATTTTTGGTGTCCCGTGCAGAGTGAACCTGTGGGACCCTTACCAATGGTTGAAAAGTCAATTTCCCATTCTGATGGGACCATCACCCCAACCCATGGCAATGGGTGAACCCCACTCCCCATCTGCCATGGGATTGCCACCTCTGTGCTAGGACAAACTTCATGCCTGGATCAGGAGTGCTTGAGAAAGGTCTACTGAGCTGCCACTGAATGTATCCTTTCCGACTCTTCCAATTCCATTTAGTCTCTAGTTGTGATCTGTGTGTGATCACAATTCCCTACCCTGACGATAAGCCCCTTGGGTGGTTGTAGCTGTGCTTTACACTTTTCTTAGTTCAGTCCTGAGCCCTTGACAGATTCTCGACACATCATTAATTATTATCCTTTGTCCTTAGCTACAGCAGGTGATCTTTTAATGGTAATCCCAGTCCTGCTATCCCATGGCCAGCAGTGAAGTCCTGTCCTACACTGTAGAATAAATGTTTGCATACAGAATTTTCTGGAGGTGTTCATCATGCTCCGGGTCATTCTTTCTGGGAATATGTCCAAGACTTCATGGAGGACCTAAGGCCACATGCAGCATTCCCATTTTAGGAAGGGCTATACAGACAGAACTCATTTTCTCCCTCCTGAATTTAGATTTAGTTTCTTCTCTAATTCCTATTATAAGCTGGACCCTGACATTGTCTATTTTTTGTGCATTGTCACATGAGAAATAGTTCAGCCATCAAAAAGTAATTAAAAGCAATCCCACCTTTTAATGATATTTCTTGAAGAAGGTCCAAGGGGTTTAATGCATAATTCATGCCAATATCCTCACACGCTGTCACTGCCCCGAAAACCTTGGTGTCCACACCATATAATCCACATCCTACAAAATCCCTTATAGAAGCACATGCTATTTGTCTCCTGGAATCTTGACTGTCTTCCTCACTCTATCAGACTTTCTCTTTCATTTATTTTTTAGTATGAGTGTAGTTTTTCCTGCTCTCTCCACCCCAGTGATATTTCCCCTCCCCGACATGATGCTTGGGCTTCCCTGGTGGCTCAGCTGGTAAAGAATCCACCTGTAATGTGGGAGACTTGGGTTCAGTCTCTGGGTTGGGAAGATCCCCTGGAGAAGGGAACAGCTCCCTGCTCCAGTATTCTGGCCTGGAGAATTCCATGGACTGGGGTCACAAAGAGTTGGACACGACTGAGTGACTTGCACTTTCACAAGATGCATAGAAAGGCCCAGAGAAAGGTTCAAAATTTGCCTTCAGTGTTTGGAAATGGAGAGACCAAAAAGGCAGTGAGAGACTTCATTTTGTGAGGAGAGGGGAATGTTTATCATTAAATATCTTTTAAAATTCCCATCTCTCTGAGGATGACTACCCAATCCGCCTGGACTCCCTTCCCCCAGACCAGGAAAAGATCTAACCCGTCTCACCGAGAACACACAGAACTGTGCTTGGGGGCAGAGAGCCAGGATTGGTCTCTGTTTATCATGGAAAAGAGCTCAAGGTACTTAGTTTTAAGCTGCACTGAATCTAGTATCATTCATCTGTTTATGTTCTTTTTTAAAAAAAAAGCCTTTAAAAATTCAGTGCAGAACAACAACAAAACAAAAAAGCAAATTGTCCTTTGATTCCATAATGGCTTTTATTCCCCCAGAACTGCAGTGTGCAAGTAAAGGAAAGCAAATTATGTTCTGAATTAAACTTTCTCTGCTTCAGCTGGGCTGAGTCACCTTTGACGTTCCATTTTTTGAACAGAGCCGGCTGCACATCTAGAGCTATTTTAAAAGATGTCATGTACCAATTTGCAAACTTCAGAATGTTCTTCTTCAGGCAGGTCATCTAAAGGAAGGTAACTGAGCTGAGTTCAGCCCTATATTTCCCTAGGCTTTGGTTCCCTCCCAAATCCAAAATACTAAAGTACAATCATTACAGAAGCAGGCCTCTCTGGTCCTCTTGGTTGCACCACAGATGGCAAGATGCAATCAGAGGGAGAAGATAAATGCATTAAACTCCTTGCATGTATCCCATGGTAAGGAGATAAGCAAATGGTAAGTAATTTTTCAGTAAACAACTTGAGAATGTTTCTTAGGTTTTCAAATAGCCAAAAACATAAGCAAGAGCCCACAATCTTAATAACTTAAAAACATCCATGGCAGAGTCAGACAGTGTTATCTGTGGACAGTGATAGAAGAGTGATAGCAAATGTACATAATCAACATCAAGCAGAATGTACAGTACAGTCTTCCAAAGACTGAAGTTCCCATTCTGAAGTATTTCTAAGAAAGAAACTCTCACTTGCAGTGGTTAGAAACAAACTTCCAGAGGAAGCCATGGAATCAATTGCTAAGTCACTTCAGTCGTGTCCGACTCTGTGCGACCCCATAGATGGCAACCCACCAGGCTCCCCCATCCCTGGGATTCTCCAGGCAAGAACACTGGAGTGGGTTGCCATTTCCTTCTCAATTAGATACCTCTTATTTTTGTGTGTGTGCATGTGGAAGTTTAAAGGAGATGATTTGGTTTATGGCCTGGGGCATGGATTTTAAAGTCAGAGAGACTTGTTTTCAAGTCCCAGTCCAGTGCTTATTTGTTGTTTGACCTTGGGCAAGCCACTTTACCTCTCTGACTCTCAGATTCTTTATTTGTAAGCAGTCTTCTGCCTAGGCTTCTCAGGTGGCACAGTGGGTAAAGAATCCTCCTGCCAGTGGAGGAGACATAAGAGACACGGACTCGATCCCTGGGTTGGGAAAATCCCCTGAAGGAAAGCATGGCAACCCACTCCAGTATTCTTGTCTGGAGAATCCCATGGACAGAGGAGCCTGGTGGGCTACAGTCCATGCGGTCACAAAGAGTCAGACAGGACTGAAGCAATTTAGCATGCACAACCTCCTGCTTAGGGTTGTGTGGATCAAGATCATACATTCATAGTTCCTAAAACATTGCTTGACACCTTCAAGATGTGTATCAGTTCAGTTCAGTTCAGTTGCTCAGTCGTGTCTTACTCTTTGCCACCCCATGAATCACAGCATGCCAGGCCTCCCTGTCCATCACCAACTCCTGGGGTTCACTCAGACTCACGTCCATCGAGTCAGTGATGCCATCCAGCCATCTCATCCTCTGTCGTCCCCTTCTCCTCCTGCCCCCAATCCCTCCCAGCATCAGAGTCTTTTCCAATGAGTCAACTCTTCGCATGAGGTGGGCAAAGTACTGGAGTTTCAGCCTTAGCATCATTCCTTCCAAAGAAATCCCAGGGCTGATCTTCTTCAGAATGGACTGGTTGGATCTCCTTGCAGTCCAAGGGACTCCCAAGAGTCTTCTCTAACACCACAGTTCAAAAGCATCAATTCTTTGGCAAGATGTGTATAAATGGTAGCTGATATTATCAGTGTCCTCATTAATACACTATCTGCTCCCATGTGTTGCCCCTTAGTGTGTTATCCTCATTCATGACTCAACAGAAAATGATTGAGTCTTTCTTGACTCGGGCATTGTTGTAGGTCATGAAGACATTGATTTGAGAAGTTGAAGATGTGGTGAAGTGGACTTGCACATGAATTTCTAACACTTATCTGGTAATTATGTACAAAGGGCTAGAGGTGTGCCAAGGAGAGGGTCTTGAATCCTGACTGTAAGCTTCGTAGAAGAAGTGACATATTTTCGCAGGTTCTAAAGGATAAGTAGAAGATCATTAACTGGGCATTGGGATTTGGGGGTAGAGAATTCCAGACACAGAGAAAGAACCATGTGTGTAGAGGAAAACAGGTTTAAGTCCTTTCGCATGAGTAGTCGTAGAAACCAGAGTGTGGGTTTAAGTAAAGGGAGCTGGTCGTGGGGTTGGGAGAGCAGAGCAGTAGCAGGATATGAATGGAATTACAGTCAGAGGCCTTGTAAGGCTGACAAGTTTATGCTTACTCTGTGCACACTATGGAGCCGCTGGGAGGTTCTGAAGCCAGGAAATGTCGCAGTAAGACTTGTGTTTTGGAAAGATAATTCTGGTATGTTGTGAAGGGTTTATGTGGGAGAAATATGAGATGAGATGCAGGGACACTAATTAGAAAATTATTGCAAAAGGCATTTTAGGTCAGAGGCAGTGGAAAGAAAGAGATGAAGGTGTATTTCAGAGACAATAGAAAGGCAGGACTCTGAAGTGAAAATCTTTATACCTCACTACAGAATCTCTTTTATATATTCTAAGACAACTGTTGTGAGTTTTCTTCCCTTTGTCGAGGCAAACATTTCCTAGCCCTTTAACTGTTTCAATTTAGAGTTGCTCTGTCTTCCCTAGCATACTTTTTGTGAGTAATCTATCATTTTCCTCCTTTCAAATAAGGAGCCTAAATTAAAACTGAACTTCAAATTTAGACTCATCACCCCCCACCAACCACATAATGTACATCTAGTAATGTATTATAAAATGGCATTATCTTTTTAAAAGTCTTGTCATAATCTTTGAACTTGTGGTCAACCAGTACCCCCATATCTTTTTTTGCTTTAATAGTTGTTAGGCTACCTTTTAGCACTTAATTTGCATGGTTCCCATTTGTCCACATAATTTGATAATTTGACAGGCTGAATTAGTTGGGCAGGTGTCTGGGAAAATCCCTGGACAGTTATATTTTAAAATAGCTTATGCTGCTATATAAGTGAAAGTGATTCATGAATTACCACATCTATTAAGCTGTTTGGTAAACTGCTGGCATGGACTTCTTTAGAGTAAGCCATGGTTCAAAATATTTATCTTCAATTTGGAGTCCAAGACACCTAGCTCTGAAATACCGCCCCCCTCCCCAGCTATTTTACAGCAGAGCAATGTGTGGGGGAAATGGCCAATCTTACCTAAAAAAGTACTTTTAGACTTCATTTGATTTGTAGGTCATCAACAAGTTCACCTGCCATTTCCAATAAACCTGAGTCATCTATATAAATACAGGATGGTGAAAAAAACTAAAGATTTTCATTGATAAACTCATAATGTAACTTTCAGCATATCTTCCTCTCAGATATGCCTTAGTCCACTCATCTGTAAAGTACAGAAGACAGCAGTAAAAATAGCGATAATTCATGGGGGTCATTGTGAGGATTAATCATATTTATGAGATAATTAGAATTCTGCCAGTCTTATAAAAAGCATTATATAGTAAGCATAGTGTACATGTTTGTTAGCTAAGAAAGTGTCATCCTCTCCATCACTACCACAAACTTATACAGGCAACCTTCCCCAACCCCTTTCATAGTCTGTGTTCTCTAGCTTACCCTAATTTGAATAAAAATATTTGATCATCCCTCAGGAAACATCGGAGAAGGCAGCGGCACCCCACTCCAGTACTCTTGCCTGGAAAATCCCATGGACGGAGGAGCCTGGTAGGCTGCAGTCCATGGGGTCGCTAAGAGTCGGGCATGACTGAGCAACTTCACTTGAACTTTTCACTTTCATGCACTGGAGAAGGAAATGGCAACCCACTCCAGTGTTCTTGCCTGGAGAATCCCACAGACAGGGGAGCCTCGTGGGCTGCCGTCTATGGGGTCACACAGAGTCGGACATGACTGAAGCAACTTAGCAGCAGCAGCAGGAAACATTTATTAAGCACCTACTGCATTCCAGACACTGTGTTTAACTTGTGCTTATGCATGATTAAGATAGAATGATCTTTATGGAAAAGATTTAAAATCCAGTGGTTTTTTAAAATGCTTAAATCGTCAGTTATAGCATAGGCTATGTGAACAAATCAATGACTTCCAACCTGTGAAGTTATTGCAGTATCTGAGCACCGTATCTGTTTATATATTTTCTTTTAAAAATGGTTACTCGAAGTATGACTGTTGTATATGGTAGGAAGGTGGTGAACATCATGTGTTTTATCCTAAAAATAAGTCCTTAAAAATGTAGGCACTCTTGATCTGTTAGAAACAAATGAGAATTCTTGGGTGCTGAGGTGACTAGAATACAATGGGGATAGAGCCAAACCAATGTTGATAAATAATTATGGCCATATTTATTCATCATGGAAGTTATCTTTGCTAGACTGTTTCAGACATTGTCATCTCCAACCTTTTTTGCAAAGAGATAATAAGTAAATATCATAACCTTATCCACATTTAACTGAGCATATTTGACATACAGATCAATAGAATACCTTTTCTTATGTGTGCCTCCCAGCAACCCCCACAGAAACTAGAGGTCAAATAGCATTTTGAAAACATTGATTTTTTTTCACTGCCATACTATGGTCATTTTAAACACTTCCAATCATTCTTCATTGACAATACTATTATAAGTCAATTTACCTTGCAGTAACCTATACTTACTAAGCTGACCACTGAAATGGTCAGACTAGCTGTACAGCATTCTTTCCTACCTATATCCAGAGTCTAATTGTAATTTTTTCAAACACAGCAGAAAGTGAAGCTGGCATAAGATTGTATCTAATCACCATCCTAGCTCAGAGGAACTTAAACTATTTCTATTCAGGGACTTCCCTGGCGATCTGGTGGTTAAGATTCCACATTTCCAACGCAGGGGGTGCAAGTTTGATCTCTGGTCCGGAAGTAAGAGCCCACATGCCACGTGACACAGCACTCTCCCCACCCCCAGAAAAAAAGCTACTAAACTATTTCTATTCAGTACCACTCCCTTTTCTCCATCATCCCTCCTTCTCTTGGGATGATGGGTGTTCTGGAATATTGCAGGATTAAATTGCAGGGATAAATTGAAAAGGGCCAAATGAGGTCTGCACCTGCAGGCACAGAAGGGCACCACATCCTCTGGGACTGCACTGGGGGTTTCCCATGAAGGCCAGTGCTCCCCTGCCACTGGTGGGAAGGCAGCCCAGTTGAAAATTTGGCTTCGGACTTTGGACAGACCTCACTGGAGCAAAGCCTGGATGTTCTGCAATTATGATACAGTGTTCACAGAGCTTTTGAACACACCACAGAGTACCCTGCTGGAAGTAACTTGGCTGAGCCATCTTTCATTCCCATATGAATCCTACAGATTCACCACGTTTCTAAAAATCCTTATTTTCTCTCCTTCTCCCTCTCAAATGCATTGCCTCCATTTTTATGCTTTTGACACAGACATTTAAAATAATGCATCTAATAAAATCTATGCATTTGAAAATACTAAAGGCAGATTGGCAGGCTACTTCTGTTTCCTACTCTGTAAACTTGAGGACACATACCAGGAGCCCACTAACTGCTTGAACGGAGATACTTAAGGGAAAGAAGGGACGGGTTGAGAGGAGTGAAGAGTATAAGCAAGGAGAAGAAAAAAATGATTAGTATTTCAAACAGCTCTACAGTGGCTCAATTATGCATAGAGGCCTCCCATGGTTCATGGACCCTGGAATGAAGTTGTAAGGATTCGATTCCTCTTCTAGCGCTTGCTCGTGGAGTCACTCTCAACAGGTGATTTGATCTTTCTAGGTCTCAAGGATGTCCTCATGCACAGATGGGAATAACAACAGCTCTCTTTCTCATGAGTTGTTATGAAGATTAAACGAGTAAATATGTAACAGCATGAACATAATAAACACTCAAAAATGGAAACATTTCAACGAACTGTTAGAACTATTAATATATGTCAACTTGTTTTACAGACTCACATATTTACAACCCTCAGAAAATATATTTTACCAATCCTAAAATCGCCCAACAGTTAGGAAGTTAGACAAGTAATCTTGTTACAGTCTCATAAAGGGTAACTCGTAAGGTTTTGTAAATATTCAGACAAAAGACACTTTGGGACTGAGCTCAAGTTGCAACAGATGTAAAGACAAAGGAAAAGTTCTCAAGTTTAGGGAAGAAGGGTCAGAAACGGGTTGGAAAAGAGATTTCTAAGCTAAGCCAGAATCTTTTAATTCACCTTAAACTCAACCACTCTCTAAACAACTTCCATGTTGGCAGGTTATTTATTTATTTATTTTGCTTTTGTGTTTTTGTTGTTGTTGTTGTTGTTGTTGTTGCTGTTTATAATTCTATTGGAAGATATTTTTCATGGGAACATATTTCTGGGTAGAAATAGGAAATCATGGTAAAGCAGGTTTCACTTTGCTGAACTTATTGATTCAATAAAATACGTATGTACATCTGGCCAGGGCAAAGGGCACTCGGCAAGGAGTCAGGCCTGCTTCTTTGTAAACTGCCTTTCTTGGCCCTTTCAAATCCAACAGGGCTGAAAAGGAAAAAAAAAAGGGGGGGTGTTCTTTAGCTTCACACAAACTCAGCCATTTTGATGACAAGAAAGTAGTGTTGCTTCCCAACGTGTCTTTGTTCGAGTGATAGCAGGCCCATTGAAACCTCTGATGGAGCTCATTGAAAATAATAGGCCCCATTATCTTCCCTGGCAATGCTGCCATGAGAGCTTCAAACACTGAAATAATGACAGCACATATTGGACGTACAGTAGAAAGGCAGCGCGTGATTATGGGCAATTTCTGGCTCCCTTCTACACTCTGCGTCTGAGGAGGGGGCTGTGGGGTAAGATGGGAAGGCACAAAGGATGGGCATTTTGTCTCTGTGTCCTTTGAGGATGTTTATTATCTTTCAAACTTAAATGTTTTGTCTTAACATTTGTAAAAGTGAAATATCAATTTCAGAATCACTGAAGAAATTAGAGTTGGGGAGCAACAGCTTTTTTAATTTAGTATTGAAGTTCTGTCATATTTGGTTACCTGCGGAATTGGTATGAAATCTCTCTCCGAGAGACAGCAGAGGCAGTTAACACAGGGTGACCCGGGGCTCAGTCGATAGACAGTTCCTGGGAGACCACAAAGGCCTTCCTTTCCCCAGGTCAGCTCTCTTTGCAGTCCCTGGTATTCCCAGCAAATCTGATTTTCTAGAGTGCAGAGCAACAAATGGGAAGAGGGAGAAGCCTGGATCAGAGAAAAACATTGGCCCCCAGGAAAACACATGCGAGGTGTGAGAAATTACCAGAAGGAACACTCCCCTGAGGGCTCAATGAGAGCCAGGCAGGAAAGGGCTCCCCAGGGGGAGAACTAGCTCTGGTTCATTAGAAGTCGGGGGAGGAACCGGGGGAACCTTCCTTTTTGTCACTTGTTATAATCTCTGTGTTTTCAGAAATGAAATGTCTTAAAACCACCACCCAACACACACAGACGTTACTTTTTTCTCATCGGAAACAAGTCTAAGGAACACAGTGTGCCTTGTACATCACCCCGGAGGCTCCTATTTAATATCAGAACAAGATGGTCTCCCTGCTTCTCTCGTGCCTGACTAGATCTGGGGAGAGGCCTGTGGCAGTAACAGCGTCGTTCGGCCGCTGTGGAAAAATGAGAAGTGACAGGAAGGAAAAGGATATCTAATAGAAACTGCCCACAAATCTGTCCAGCAGATGAGGCTGGCAGTTACATTCCCCTAGTCCCAGGTAAGGAGCATTGAGAGGCAGCTATAAGGGCTTATTGGGACTTCCATCTGTATAAGGAGTAAACTTCCTCTCTCCACTCATCCTTCTGGCATATGCTTGTCTATATTCAGTCTGGCATGTGACTGCTACCTTCCAGGGACACATCCAGGTGGCAGTGCTAGTTACTGTGTTTGAGAGAGGTCCCCTTCGGGAGACATGCGCCAGTCTACCTTACCAGCAGTGCGATCGCACACGCACACACACTGATGCCACACGTGGCCCCCCTGTGTCACTCACGTTAAACCCCAGAGAGGCCTGAACCAGCGAAAGGCCGGTGAGTGTACTCTGGGCAGCTTGGTGTCTGCGTAGCAAAGTGCCAGCTGGGTCTCTACTTCCTGATGCAACCATTTCTGCAGCTCGACTACAAGCTCCTTCCAAGTGATGACGGTTCTGTCTCCATGTCTGGCACCTAATGGGTGCCCTGTAGATATTTTTTGAATTAAACTCTCAATCAAATATAAAAATCATTACTCCTAAAACTAAAATGTAAGATTTTAAGAAAAAAAAATAATAAATGTCTTGTTTATATTTTGAGCTTCTTAAATTATGTAATTTTTGCTTTTCTAAAATCTCTTTGAAGTAGAATTCAAGAACCAAATTTCATTATATTTATTAAACTCTATTTTAGTCCCTTCAGCTTTCTACACCAAAACACCAGAGACTTGATTTCTTAGAAACAACATAAATTCAGTTCTGGGGGCTGGGAAGATCAAGGTGTTGGCAGATTCTGTCTGGTGAGAGCCCTCTTCCTGGTTCATAGGTAGGGGCTTTTTGTTACTGTGTCCTCATATAGTAAAAAGGCTGAGGGAGCTCTCTGTAGTCTCTTTTATAAGGGCACAGACCTCATTCATGAAGGTTCTGCTTTGGGCACACAGATCTTCAGACCACAGCAGACTCCAAGTAAGTTGTTTTCTCTTCCCTTTGAATCTGGCAGGGTATTTTACTCTCTGATCATTTCACTGTTACAGGTGCTTTCCCGTGAATCATCTCTCTCAACAGCCATTTATCTTCTTGTCTACCATGCTTGTTTTGTTCTCTTATCATTTGGGGGGAGGGAAGTAATATTTATTTACTTATTTCCTTATTTACATGTTTGTTTATCCTTTAAACAAAAGGGCTGACCTGGTGAATTAGAAATCTCATAGTCAATAGGAAAAAAGTTACAAAAAGATTTCCAATATTCTGATATCTACAGTTTCTTAACATTGATTAAAGTTTAGTTCAAGAATAACTTAAATGGGATTGATGCTCATTTAAAACACAAATTGTAGGCTGTACCCCAAATCTTCTGAACTGGAAGCCTTAGGGACAGACTCCAGGAGTCCTGTATTTGCAGGAGTCTGTCCAGCTGGGAACATCCCAGATAGTTCTTATCCAAACAAGTGTATGAGAATAGTTAGATTTAAGCCTCCGAAAGCATACATGGACTCATGTTTCTGAGTGAAACTTCCGAATTATAACTTCCAAACAAAATAAGTAAGTTCTGTATCACCTCTCAAAAGCAATCTCTCAATATTGCACGGTTTTCTGTTCATAGTGTAAATAACAGTAGTGAAGAATTTTCCAAAGCCATAGGGTTTGTTTTAAGTGGCCAGAGGGAAGATAGGGCACAATGTATCAGAGAACATGTTTCCACTCCTAAGACATGTCTAGAACTGGCTGTGAATTAAAATCTGCTGAGTGTTCGGCAGTGTGGTCAGTTAATAGCACAAACAGAGCACTAACCTTTCAAAAAACAGTGCTTAGGGAACTTTTGAATGTCTCTTTCTGTTGTACCTAGGTTATTTGATCCTCTGAATGGACCAATTAAATAATTTTCAGTAATGATCATGTAATAACCAGCAATAGTCATTAATTTCTTGATTTATCTCTTATTATTAAAGCAAAGAAGTAACAACATAAAAAGAATACATTTTTATTTGTTGTCTATAAAATTCTAGTTTGATGATTTGGAAGGGTGGTCTTTAAATATATTACTCAACAGCTTGTGGGGAAAAAAAAGAATGTATTTCAACGTTAAGTGAGTTATTCAAATTTGTTCCATTATTTCATGTATAATCTAAAATTTGCACTTGCCAGCAATGTGCAGTTCATTTGTTTCACTCTTGCAAATTTTAAACACAGGTACAAACTTCAAATAGTCACGTAGACTAAGTGATTCATGGTCTCTGTCTTCATCTTACAGTCATGTGCACTCATTGTTCATCTAGTATTTAACCCTAGGAATATGTAGAACACAGCATTTTGAGACAAACTTGAAGGTTGTCAAACCATTGAAAACTGCTTTTGAACTAAACTTACGTAGCTCAGTCCACATGTATCAGGGGCTTCTGTGTGACAATTCTCTAAAGTAACTTTTATGTACAGTGTTTATTAAGGAATAAATAATGAAATATATGTATATATATGTGTGTATGTGTATATATATATATATATATACACATACACACATACATACACACACACACATAGGAAAAGACTCTGATGCTGGGAGGGATTGGGGGCAGGAGGAGAAGGGGACGACAGAGGATGAGATGGCTGGATGGCATCACCAACTCGATGGACATGAGTTTGAGTGAACTCTAGAAGATGGTGATGGACAGGGAGGCCTGGTGTGCTGCAATTCATGGGGTCGAAAAGAGTTGGACATGACTGAGCAACTGAACTGAACTGAACTGATATATATATATATACACACATATATGACCATCACCACATTTAGAACTCAACTATAATCTCAATGACTGTTTAGGAATTAAGTCAACAGAAAATTTTTTCAGTGGAATATTTTATCGTTCTACATTGTTTGAATTACTAATGTATGTGTGTGTTTAGCTATTCAGTCATGTCCGACTCTTTGCAACACCATGGACTGTAGGCCACCAGACTTCTGTGTCCATGAGATTATCCAGGCAAGAATACTGGAGTGGGTTGCTATTTCCTACTCCAGGGGATCTTCCCGACTCAGGGATTGAACCTGCATCTCCTGTGTTGGCAGGCAGATTCTTTACCACTGAGCCACCTGGCATGGTGGTTATGAAAAGCGGACAGTTTTTAAGGTTTTATAGTAATAAGTTTATAGTAAATACAATTTAAAATTCTCTGCAAACAGTGAACCTCTTTTTTGTCTGCACCTGGGGTACTTGATCACATTGCACAGCTGTGATTGGGTAGTGGAGAAAGTTCAGCATCTGTATTTGTCTCTCTTTGATGGATCCTGGTAGCTTGCATAAGTTCAGGCATTGAACTATATATCTCATCTTAGGAGGGGACTCTCTGCTTTCACTGGTTGTGTTCCATTGGATGGCGACCAAATGGTGCTGGTGGTGCTGGGCAACTCAGGCTTCCTTATTGATACCACTGAATGCAGACATTTGCAGAAATGCACTGAATGCATTTCTTTGCCTGAAAATAGTCACCTGGTTTTATACCATCCCAAGGTGAGTCAGTAATTTTCACTTGGCAGCTTCCCCGTATGTAAACCTGGAATCTGAAGTGAATAGCTACCTTCACCTTGGTGTTAATGTGAAATTAAGTACTGCATGCTTGTTAATGGTAACTAGGTAATGAACATGTAAAATGGTAGTACCATATATTTTGCATCAGTTAGAAATGGATTTGCCTGAAAGTAACAGAACATTTCTCTGTCATTTAAACAAGGAGGAGTTTATTTTTCCTGTATAATCTAAAAACCAGAGGTTAGCTAATGCTGGTGTTGGTCAGCAGCTCAGTGATGTAAGCAAGGGTCCATGTCGCCTGGATGGTCTTCATCTCCCTCTGAGGGTCACAGAAAACTGCAGCAGCACCAGCTGCCATACTGTGTTCTAGAACAAAGTAGGTAGGAAGAGGGAAACTGACATGAGATGTGTGTTTCCTTTTATCCAGAAAGCTAATATTTCCCTAGAAACTTACATAGCAGACTTTCTTTCAGATCTCACTGGACAGAAGTTTTTATATAACTATGGCTAGGAGTTTTTAAAGTAACAGAAGGGACTGTCGAGAATGGCTTTAGCCAATCATTTCATTATCTCGGGTTGGACATATGTGTGTTTGTGTGCTCAGATGATAAGTTGTGTCCAACTACTTGCTACCCTATGGACTGTAGCCCTCCAGGTTCCTCTGTCCATGGGATTTTCCAGGCAAGAATACTGCAGTGGGTTCCCATTCCCTTCTCCAGGGGATCTTCCTGACCCAGGATTGAACACACAACTCCTGCATATCCTACATTGGCAGATGGGTTCTTTACCACTGTGCCACCTGGGAAGCCCAGAGTTGGGCATATTCCACCCTGAACAAAACAATGAGCCAGAAAATATGCTAAGAGGGGTTCATGTCTTCCACATACATTCTGGAAACGTTATGAGGAGTGAGATTTTAGAAGGAGAGAAGAGCAATATGCCACTGTTTGCACTGGACTTGTGCACCTGTGTGTGGTGATAGTGATGGTGGGAGTTTAACCTTTTTCTTCCTTGATTACTAACTGCCTAGTTTGGGAAAGGACTGGCAAAAATTCATCTGGTATGTGACGTCTTCAAAGTGATGGATTATTTTAGAGTCAGCCAATTTTGATGCTGCCCTGTGGAAATCCCTGCTTTTCTGGCTTTGCCAAGACAGAGTAATGACCACCGTCTATCTTTGCAAGAGCGGGAGCTTTAGCTGACTTTCCAATCTGTCTCATACTTTATTCTTTGAGTTTTGATACTGAAAGAAGGTATTCTGTATCATCAGTGTGAAGTGCCTATTGGAATGAGAGTTCTAAGAGTAATAATTACAGTGTATGGTAGAGAAGCTCATTTGGTCTGAGAGGCTTCTGACTTATGTCTTCTCCCTTAATTATGGGATCAACGCACTATGGCATTCCTGTTGTTTCTTGTGACCCACCGTTTCTTTTACATGGCGACACGTGGCATACTTAAATAGGGTATTCATTCCATCATCTGCTTGACTACAGTCCTAGCGTCCCTTCCCTCTCCTCTCAGTAATTGCTCTGCTTACTTCCCATTCCGAAAGTGACTAGAACCTAGTGCTCCGACTCCCTGCTTATTTATAAAGTCAGTGTTTACTTTATTGAATCCATCAGTGTTTAAAAAGGAAAAGAGGAGGACATCAGTGACCCAACTAATGACAAGAGGTCGCAATTTACAACTGCAGCTTGCCAAGTAATTTTGTTAATATCAGCTTCTGAAATGCAAGGAAAAGTTGCTTTTAAAGCCTTTGGTCACATGGCAGGAATACAATCCTATATGAAGCTAATATTTTTTTTTCTGCATACACAGTAGAGCGTGGATTGTTTACAGTTCATCAGAATGCCTCAGGGTTATATTGCTGCCAACCAACAGATTTCTTTAAGATTGCAATAGATACTACATATTTTACTATAGTAAATTTCTCATTTCTTACTATAGTCACATAAAAGTGAAAGGTCCTTCAAATTAGCTGGAGGACACTTAGTAATAATTTACATTTACCACAATAATGATAGCTCCATCCTATTTTTTTTATTGATTATACAGATACCCTCAAGATTTTATTTGCAATCTTGATGGAAGTTTTCACTTTATTAGGTTTCTATGGCTTGCCTTCTGGATTCAAACAGAAGCCATTTAGAAGCTGTCTTTGTTTCTGTTTTTGTTTTTTTTTTTTTCAGCCCATCAAAGTAAAATCATTCTATTCTTGGCTATTCTTCCAAATCCGATTCTTTGCCTTGTGGTCCATTTGGAATTAACATGCATTGAACTGTCAATTCCACATAAATTAGTAGGTTTTTAAAATTACTGTGCATCACTTGCTCAGATACTGTGGTTTATCTGAATTCAGGTGAGGTCAAACTTTACTACAAATCCATATTAGGGAGCCTGAGTTGATAAGTTAAAAGTAAAAGCAGCAAGACTTTTTCTTCTTAAAACTTGTCAGTATTAATTGAATAAATACAAGTTATTAGAGACTCAATATTTCAGAAAGATGGCTGTCATAACAAAATATGATACACTGGGTGGATTAAATAAAAGAAATTCATTTTCTCACAGTTCTGGAGTCCAGAAGTCCAGATCAGGATGCTAGCATGTTCTGGTTCTGGTAAGAACTTCCTTTCTGGCTTGCAGACAGCTGCCATCTTGCTGTGATCTTCCTTTCAAGGAGAGACAGAGAGCAAGCTCTGTGGAGTCTCTTCTTATCAGAGAATTAATCCAATCCTAAGGGTCCCATCCTCTTGACCTGTTTACCTCTCAAAGACCCCCATCTACAAATGCCATCATATTGGGGGTTAAGACATCCACATACGAATTTAGGGGATATATAATTTAACCAGTAATACTGACTAAAATATATCCTCCAGCAAAAAAATTTAATACTGCTAATTTTGATAGACCAAAAAAAAAAAAAGTGTAAATGTCAGTTGAATTAGCAAAAAAGAAAAATAAATCTTCAGATGCTAAAAACAAAGATCTTTAAACAAAGAAGGCAAATTTACACAAAAGTTGACTAGAGTAGGTTATTGTCCAACTAACATAATAGATTGGATTTTAGACGCCCCCCCATCAGAGAAAGAACATGAAGCTCTGGACCCAGATAAAGCAAAGTGTTGGCACTATGATGTACACATAAGTCTAAGAACTTGGAAGGGTGGACTAGAAAAGAAAATCATGGTAGACTTAAATAGTAGACTTAAAAAATATAAGGATATGTTTGTACTCTGTAAAATAAATCTGAGGAAATTACCAGATAAAAGCAAGAGAAATAAAAATATAGAAAATATGCAAAGGAGTTTAATAAACAAATAAAATAAGGTTGTTCAACATGCCACTAATAGGATTCCAGAAAGAAAAAAATAAATAGGTAATAAATTTTGAAAATTTGCACCTAGGTACACTATGGACCGAATGCGTAATGCCAAAGATAAGAGTAAACCTGAGAAGCTAATAGGCAGAGCATAGTCAAAGGACCATTTGACTGACTACAAACTCTTCAACTACAGTAACAGGGGTCAGATGACAATGGAATGATATCCTCAAATTGCTGAGAAAAATTATCTTTGAGACTAGAAATTTATATTTAGTTAACCTAGCCTTCAAACCGGAGAAGGCAATGGCACCCCACTCCAGTACTCTTGCTTGGAAAATCCCATGGGCAGAGGAGCCTGATAGGCTGCAATCCATGGGGTTGCTAAGAGTTGGACACGACTGAGCGACTTCACTTTCACTTTCATGCATTGGAGAAGGAAATGGCAACCCACTCCAGTGTTCTTGCCTGGAGAATCCCAGGGATGGGGGAGCCTCGTGGGCTGCCGTCTATGGGGTCGCACAGAGTCGGACACAACTGAAGTGACTTAGCATAGCATAGCCTTCAAACAGAAGCCCAAACTGATATTAATGAATACACTTCTGGAAGAAAGTACATTATCTTGTAAGTAAAACAGGAGATGCAATAAGCAAAGGAATGAATTATATTTCTTATATACTTTTCTGTATGTTTGAAATGTTTCATGATTAAAAATAAAAATTTATAAACACCTTTTTAACTCATGATGGAAGCATGGTTTTCTGACTCCCCACCCCCACTCTTTCTCTCTCTTTCTACTTTTCTGAAGAACTTAAAACTTATGCAAGACCGCTGAACCATTATGCAGTATAAGAATAATATCTAGGATCTGTGAACTTTCAAGAATATTTGTTACTTGTATACAGCTTTACTGTCTCCAAAATATTTTTTAAAATGCAGCCAAATTTTTAAATGTTTATTAAACTGTTTATCACACAAAATATTGACAACTTCATTAAACATTAAATTCTATGAAAATTCCAGTTTGTAAGAAACATTTTAGATTATTTTTACTTTTAAGGAATTCCTGAAATTCCAAGTTGATAAATAAGAAATTAAGAATCTGCTTACAATTCAGGAGACCTGGGTTCAATTCCTGGGTTGGGAAGATCCCCTGGAGAGGACAATGGCAACCTATTCCAATATTCTTGCCTGGAGAATCCCATGGAAAGAGGAGCCTGGTGGGCTACAATCCATGGGGTCGCAGAGTTGAACATAACTGAGTGACTAACACGTTCCCTTTCAAATAGCTCTTATAGCAAAAGTATTTTTAGAAAATCTTACAAAACAGTTTACCTTCTGAATGCTTCTCTTAACATGGGATATGAGTTTATTAATATGCTTGATATATAGAATATGGTCTCCAAAAATAGAGGAATAGGGTCCATGATGATTCTTCAGTGGCCTCCTTACCAGGAATATCCATTGTGCAACATGTAGAAAGTATGGATGGATTTGGTCCAACAGCTATGCCTTTTACCCTAACTCATTTTCTTCTTCTTATGGCTATCACGAGAATAATGTTTATTGAGTTATCATATGTCAGATACTGTGCCCAGAGTTCCAAGTGCTCTAACTCCTTTAATCCTCATGACAGCAGTGGGAAATAGGCTCAATTATCTTTAGTTTAAAGATATGGAAATTGCAACTTGGAGAGTTATGTAACTTGCCAAAAATCCCACTGATAGAAAAGTGTTGAAAAGAGTTAGGAAATGAGGCTTTCTGTGACTTCGATGTCTTGCTCCTGCCCCTTATGCTATGCTGACCTCACAATCTCTACAGAAAGTAAGAATATTGTTGGCAGGCCTAATATTTGCCAAATGAATTCAGTTCACTTTCATTATCACTTCTAAAGCACTGGACAGAAAAAATTCGTATAGTGATGGTTTGAAATTTCTAGTGATGACCAGAAGGCAAGGCCTTTAAGGGTCCCAAGCACTACAATATTAGAGTGGATTATGGAGATTTTTTTGGTCCCTCTCCACCCTGCATCTAATCAAAATATTAAAAATGCTAAACTGTAAAATTAAGGATAAGATAGTCAGAGTCCAATTTTTTTCTGATGATGATTGTTTTTTTCTGAAATATCACACATCAGATTATTTTCAAGAGTCTTTTTTTTTCTTTTAAAGTACCGTAATTTGCTGGTGTCTTAAGTATAAGGGTTTCCCCGGTGGCTCAGTCTGTCTGCAATATAGGAGACCTGGGTCTGGAAGATTTCCTGGAGGAGGGCATGGCAACCCATTCCAGTATTCTTGCAGAGAGTTCCATGGGCAGAGGAGCCTGGTGGGCTACAGTCCATGGGATCGCAAAGAGTTGGACATGACTGAGCAAAACCACTTGCACTGTCACTTAAGTATAAACTTGGTCTGTGTGATGGTTAATTTTATGTGTTAACTTGCGAGGCATTTTTGGATGAGATGAACATGTATATTTAGTTGGGGAACTGTGAGTAAAGCACATTGCCCTCCATTATGTAGATGAGACTTATCTAATCATTGAATGCCCAAATAGAACAGGAAGAGTGGCCTCCCTGTTCAGGAAGGAATTCTCCAGCCGAGTGCCTTCAGATTTCACCTGCACCTTCATCTCTTAGGTCTCCAATTTGGGGGTCCACACTGCAGATTTTGACTTGCCAGCTTCCATAATCACAGGAACCAATTCCTTTATAACACATCTCTTTATATATATACACACATCCTATCGGTTCTCTTTCTCTGGAGAATCCTGAATAATACAGTCTGTCTACTGGGTAATCCATGTTTCCAAAAAGCCTACTCTCAGTCATGTATCCTAAATCTGCCTTTTTTTGTTTTGTTTTCTTCCAATTAGCTACACTGGGTCTTCTTTGAGGTGCATGGGCTTTCTCTACTTGGGGCACATGGGCGCTTCTCTAGTTATGGCATGAGGGCTTCTCTTGTTGGGGTGCAAGGCACCCCTCTGAGCATTTCCTAAAAGTGCAACCCACCTGCTTCTGGGTTTTCATATCAATTTCAAGCTCATAAGAGACTTGTTTCCTACTTTTTAATATAGCAGCTATTTAACTGTAAGATCCTCCTACATTTCACAAGTATGTAGGGCTCAGTAGTTGCAGTACTCAGGCTTAGTTGCATGTGGGATCTTAGTTCCCTGGATCAGGGATCAAACCCTCATAGCCTGCATAAGAAGGTGGATTCTCAACCACTGGACCACCAGGGAAGTCCCTGTATTTTCTCTTTTAATGTTAATGTTTGAATTTGAAGTCTCAGTATGGTTGCAGAGCATGAAGTTGAGTATTTACTAAGAAAACTGAAGTTTCTCCCTCTTCCATCTATGGTTCTGAGGACATACTCCACAATTTGTCTTTTTCCTCAGGTCTTCTAATGAAATTTAACTTTAGTAACGTAAGTGTGAACATGGGCTTTGGAATTAGTCCTTAGTTTCTGTCCCAACATCCTGTGCCCTTAAGCAAGTCACTTTGAGCCCCACTACCCACACTGGCAAAATATGAAGCTCAAAAGAGATATTGTTTGTAAGGATGTTTTATAAGGTGGTGCTAATGCAGGTATTCGATAAATATTGATTATTTAGATTATTATAGATATTATATTATTAAACATGTAAGCATGTATGTAATTCCTCACCTTAGAGCCATAGATTTTAGCCATTGGTAAGTGAAAGTGAAGTCACTCAGTCGTGTCTGACTCTTTGTGACCCCATGGACTATATATAGCCTATGAGGTTCCTCCATCCATGGAATTTTCCAGGCAAGCGTACTGGAGTGGGTTGCCGTTTCCTTCTCCAGGGGATCTTCCCGACCCAGGGATTGAACCCGGGTCTCTGGCATTGCAAGCAGACGATTTTACGGTCTGAGCCACTAGGGAAGCTCAGCCATTGGTAAAGATGGATCTAAAAATAACTAATTAAAGGGTCCTTTAAAGCAGTCCTATGGACCCACAGTGGAAGGCACTTAAGATTCTGCATATTAACTAAGAGACCCTGAATATGAACTGGGCATAGATATTGCTTTTCAACTATCCCCTGTACCAAGTAAGGCAGCAGTCTTCAAACAACTTAAAACTCGAGAGTAACATGTGACTCCTTGTTCTCCAGCTACCATTTTAGTTAGCTCCACTGCTGAACACTCACGGCTATTCTTTTCTTGCCTGCTCTCCAGCTACTGAAGACTCTGTGGGTGGCTGTGCTTGATGCCATCGTTCCCTTTCCTCATCTCCTCCCTCAACTGGTCTCACAAATACAAGTTTGGTCACTGCCTAAAAGGCACCCTCTGAGCATTTCCTAAGAGCGCAACCCACCTGCTTGTGGTTTTTCATATCATTCTCAAGCTCATGAGAGGCATGTTTCCTACTTTTTAGTATACCAGCTATTCAAAGAGTTCCCACTGATTCCATGAGATCCTCCTACCTTTTGCCAGGAAAACATCAGAGCATACAGTACAAGGTACCTGTAAAATTTCTTTTTTTGTGTCCAGATTTTTTTTAATGTAAAAACAACTTCAGCTTAAAAAAATTAAATTCCAAAGCCAGCAAGTTCTAGCACTGAGGATTTTCGTCTATTCTCAAGAACAGGGAAATCAAGGGAGTTTCCATTTTAAACCATTTAAGAATCCTGTGCTTTCTGAGTGGAAGCCTTGAGAGCCATGACTTATTTTGTGTTTGCCTCAGTGTTTGGTTCTCAGAGACGAGGGTCAAAATGACTTTCAAAAGGCTGGCTTTCCCCAGGGGCTACTTTTTACGTAGAAGCCCTCATCTCATAAACAATTGAATTAGTTCACATTAACCACTATCAATGGCAAAAGTACACAAAACCTAAAGAAATCGCCTAAAATAATGTTTTTGAACCAGCTGCTAAATTAAGTAACGTATTTGTTTTATTGCACATTTGCATAATAGGGCAAACTAGAAACTCTCTGTAACAGATGTGCTGGTGGCAGGGAGATTTGATTACTGGCTTCTGTTATTAATCACTGCACGAATCTTAAATGATTTGTTTCTACAGTTTGATCAATTTACATCTCAGAACGTACATTTATGTACACAATGTAGAGATGAAGCATCTGTTCACACCTTTCTGGAGGCATCGATATATTTATGGAAATTGAAGTTTTGTTAAACCAAGGCACAGGAAACTTTGGTCAAAGACTGACAACTTTTGGAAAGATCCCATTATTTATTCCTCATCAAGCTAGTTAATAGAAAACCATTTTAGTACATTATGTTCTGATGTCTATTGTCTCTTTCATGGAAACAAACAAAATATATGCTATTTGAAGCTCACAGGATTTGAACCATGGACATTTCTATTTCCTACAAATCACTTCAGAATTTTGAAGAATTAGAGAGTACCATGGTATAATTGAGAACTACTGTATAGAGTTTTGAAAATAATCCTTCTCTTTTTAATTTTATATTTGACATTTCATAATCCTATATCTTTGATTTCCATCAGCATTTTAAATAAGTATAATACATTTTAAGATGGCATGCTTAAATGAAAAAAAAAAAGTAAAAATATAAACAGTATAAATACTGTTTCATTAATTTCCAATTACACATGATGAATGTATTGGTTCTACACATAAATGTTTCTCCAATAAGTCAAAGCACTAGATAATATGATTTTTTTCAGTTGTGAGTATTGCAGTTATTTTGTAAGCAAAATTTTTTTAAATAGTTAAAATACCCATAGAATGAAGCTAACATTTCAGCCTATTGATTCCAGGGGCTGATTTATATTATAAGGATTTGCCATTTGGATTCTAACATTTCTGTTAATATTTTTAACATTTTCATATATGCAAGCTTGATAAATTTTGACCTCTTCCAAAATCACAATAACAACTGATATGGAAGAGGAAGCTTTGGGGATTTTGTTTCTCATACTATTCTGTTTTCCTAGTTTGGCCTCCTATTTCTATATGGTGAGAAATTAAAAAAAAAAAAAGGAAAAAATAAAAGAACTCAGGACTGAAATTAAATGCATCATTTCTGAAAACTGGATGAAATTTCAGATACAGGCTTTGTTTTTAATGCATAGGAAAAAATTAAAATGTATATATTTTTCTCAGTCAGAGGCAAGACTGTTATGGTTGCAACCTCTGCCTTTTTATAGTTCATCCTGGGAGCTAATGAAGCATTGCATATTGGTTTCAAATTCAAAGCATATGTAGTCACTGAGGCTTTTTTTTCTTTGTACAGCATGATTTCAAAAGGAGCCCCAAATGTGGTCATCTTAGAAAATGTAATTTGGTCGAGCACTAAAGAACTTTTTCCCAGATGACAAAAACCTTCCCCTTTGAGTTGCCAGTGAGAATACAAACTGGCTGTGAAGTACACTCACAACTCTCTGTGAATGATGTACAGGAGCTGATGAAAATATATTAAAGGACTGGGATGTCAAGGCCATGAAGGGCATTGGGCAAATTTGGATAAATGTGTCCAGGTTTCACTGAATCAGAATCAGAAGTGAGTTAGAGGACAATGTAAAAAGATGTCGAAGAGGATAATATAATCCAGACAACAAACTTAACAGTGTTACATACCCAGAGCCATCTCCCAAGTCATTAACGCCGCTGCCGAGGGTGCCTGCCAAAGAGCCAGATGTCATTCTGTCACATCTTGGCATTTGATGGTTGTCATTTATAAGAGAGAATCGAGCGAGGACTGTAATTAGGTGTGTGCTGAATGGAACCCTTCCTTCCGACTCCTTTGGGGGCTTTTTCTAGTCTTGAACACATGGAGAGTGGAGTAGGGGAACTGATCTGCCCTTCAGACTCCTGAACATCCCTGTGTTTTTTCCTCTGGGGGAAATGTATGGTTTATAGTTTTATTTCATTTTTTCCCCCACACATTAAGCATTTATTACACTCTTTGGAGGTGACAAAAACATGTTCCTGGACCACCCCCCATCCCAAAAAAAAGAACACCTGCACTCCAGTGGAAGAATTGTCATGTAAACAGATCAGTTACAACTATATCATGGCAAGTGCTATGTTAAGGAAATTGGTTTAAAAATGGTGTTGCGGGAGTGTAAAGAGTGGAACAACAGCTCTTTGGAGATTTGGGAAAGGGCTCCACAGAGGAGGAGATATTAAAGGATGAGCAAGCATTTGGCAGGTGGGTGAAGGAGGGGGTGAGCATTCTAGCAGAAGAAATCACGTGTAGACAAGTGATTATGAAATCATTTATGGAAAGGTCTGCTGTTCTCTGGGATTGGTGAGGATTTGTACATGATAAGAATCTGAGGCACATAGACATTCTAGAGGAGAGTCGATCGAGTGAGGCAGAGAGGGGAAAACTGCCTATTGAATCCTTCCTTAATTCCTGCCTTTTTTTTTTTTTTGAAGAATAGTTAAAGAAGGTAAGTATCAATTCATGGTAATATTCCTAAAACTTTGATAATAATAAAAAAGCTAACATCTGAGTGCCTTGTATTCAGAATTATGCTAGTTGTTACCACGACTGTATGAAACAGATTTTATTTTTATTTTCATTTTACAAAGGAGGTAAAGGCAGATTAGAGGTGCTAACTAGCATATTTAGGTTCATCTCACAGGCAGTTAGTTAGCAAAGAGAGTGGGAATCCGGAAAGCCTGTGGCTTTGCTCCCACTGCACAAGGCATTCCTCCGAAGAGTTGTATGCTCAGTGAGTATGGGCTGTCCTCATGTTGGCTAGAGAAAGAATCTTTTAGGTAGAGAGAATGTGACCTAGCATAGGCATCCAGAATTACAACCCGCTTTTCTTTTTCTTTTTGGCTACACTATGCGTGGCATTCCTGGACCAGGGGCACCAGGGGGACCAGGAATCAAACCTGTGTGCCCCCTGCAGTGGAATTGCGGAGTCTTAACCACTGGACCACCAGAGAAGTCCCATCAATCTACTTTTCTAGATTAAATCTAGAAATGGTAGTGAGAAATAAATTTTTTAAATTAAGACAGAAAATTATCTGCCTCATCCCCAAATACCTTCAACAGGTGCCTGGAGACATTGCCCAAATCAAAGGACACTTTTTTAAGCTTTCAAAATATACTTAGAAATATATAGAGATGCTTATTATATAGTTCAAATGGGGGGATGTAAAACTTTATATGTGATATGGTTTTCAAATTTTAAAGGGGTAAATATGAATCAGAAATACATATAAAGTATTATATGCCAAGATAATATTAAACATTATCTGAATGTTAGGATTGCAAGTGATTCTTTAAATGTTTGCATCTTTCTCCCATTAACAGGTAGAACTTGTGCAAACAGAAAATAAAACATCAAGGAAGAGTGAGTGCGTGTGAAGGAACATACACAAGGTCAGAAGGAACTTCAAGAACCATCAGAGCAGCAGCCCATGAATTCACCTGAGAAGGGCCGAGTCTTCCTGCAAATCAGCTGAGGAATGAGGTACCGTCTGCCATGGGGACACATTAGTTTCACTGGGAGCATCCTTAATGGCCTTGGTCCCTCTATGCTTTAAAACTTTGAGTCAACTCTTCTAGTTGACTCCCAGGAGTCACCCATTCCACCAGGAGGAAAATTTGAAGCTGAGGTGACAACTGGCTTCAACAATAAAATTATCTCACATAAAAAAGCCCCCCTCCCCAAGGAAAAAGGAGTCCAGTAGTCCTGGATATCCTAGAAGAACCCTAGTCTGCGTGCCTTTCTAATCCACTCCAACTTTCTGCTCAGCACCGAGGCTGCTATAGCCATCCCAATTACCATGTTCAGGCAGGGTGTTCAGAGGCACAGACGTGGGTCCACTCTTTCTTACGGCTTTAAGAATGGAACAACCTTCCTGAAAGGTTGTTGGGAGCTACCTTCTCATATTTTGTCATGTCCACATAGGGAAGTTTTTGAATTGAATGAATTGGGTTTTTTGAAAGTTCGGTTTCCATTTAACTTCCTGTTGGATGTGGGCTATGTCATGTGTGTGTTCAATCGCTCAGTCATGCCCGACCCTTTGCAACTTCAAGAACTGTAGCCTGCTAGGCTGTCTATCCATGGAATTTCCCAGGCAAGATTACTGGAGTGGGTTGCCATTTCCTTCTCCAGGGGATCTTCCCCGACCCAGAGATAAAACTGGCATTTCCTGCATTGGCAGGTGGATTCTTTACCACTGGGCCACCAGAGCGGCACTAAACAGCACTAATATACTTCTTGGAGGCCCAATTTTTGAAGCAATGGACTAAATAGACATGTGCCCATCTTGTTAGAGAAAAACAGGAGGGCAAGGATCCTATTCTCTGAACCAGCGAGGCTATAGTCACTGTGCTGAAAGCTCAGTAGGCAATTTCTCTCCTATGCTGTATCAGGTATAGAAGGTGATAGGATTGGATAAACAAACCTTTGCCACTAAATTTTACTGAAACAATGAACCTCTTATTCTCAAAATATCTGCACACAGTTAGTTGGGTTTAACATAAGGTTTCTGACCCAGTCCTGCTGCCTACAGTTCTAAAGGCAGCTGATGAAAACTTGGGACTGAGATTGGGCTTGAAGGAAGTGACAGGATGGACTTCAAGAAAGTGGAAGTATCGACTTGGACATGAATGAACCTCCTTTATCAGTGGACCAAGATATTTCCTAGCTGTACAAGCAGCTCCATCCCAAAATGTATGGTCTTCCTGTTCTTTTAGAATTGTTTCTGTTCAAACGCCAACATTGTGTCACAGGAGGGGGCAGTGTTCCCCAAACTATGAAATTTATTTTTTTTATCCATCTGGGTGTGCCCATGTATTCAGATTGACCTCTAGCTATACAACGTGAGTCACCATCTTGGCCAGATTGTTGCCTTTGATAATGAATGGAGCCTAATGGTGTTTCTTAATCAAGCAAGCATTATGCCAGACTAGATCCTGTAGCAGTTAGAGCTCCTTGACACTGCAGAGGAGCAGGTCACATTGCTGCCAGTGCAGCAGAAAGCTGTGCTGGGGAGGGTCATCTGCGGTGTCACCAATGACTGGCTGATGGAGACCTGGGGCGTCCCTAAACCTCATTCCTCTGCAGCCCTCTCCCAAGCCACCATAAACAAATAGCATCCAAATAGAGAACAAAGTATTTCCTTGGTAAAAACAAATCATTGCTTCCAGCCAGTATCTGAGTCTTAAAAGAGCAGAATTCTAATATTCTTAAAGCTCAAAGGGTTAACTTAAAGCAGCCACATCAGGTTGCACAATGAAAGGTTGTTGATTTCTCTTCCATCCTGCTACTTCAACCGTGTTCAAGAAAGTGTCATTTCTTCTCTGGGTTACTCCCAACTGCCTTCTAACTCCATACTCTTGTCAGTCCATTTCTTATAGAGCAATCAATGTTCTCAAAAAAATTTAAACCAGGAGGTCATGTCACTTTCCTGCTTAAACTCCTGTAATGTCTTCCCTTTTACTTAAAAGGAAATCTGAGCTCCTCCCCAAGGCCCTCAAAGCCTCACACATCCCGGGCCCATATACCTCTCCAAGATCATCTTTCCCCACCTCCCCTTTTGCCAACAGATGCAGCCACGTAACCTTCTATTCATTCCCAGAAAAAAACTTAAGGTCATTCTCACATGCCAAGTTTTGCAGAAGCTCTTTACTCTGCCTAAATGTACCCTAACTGCCCTGCTCCCAACACTGTCTGCATGTTCATTTCATCAAGTTCCAGCCTATCATTTCCTCAAAAAATCTATTCCTAACCATTCTATGCAAAATTAGTCTCCGGCTTGTTTCCTTAATGATTTGTAATTTTTTTTTTTTTTTTGTCCTTGTCCTTATTTCTATAGTTAGAATGTAAGCTCTTGAGTCAGGGTGCCATGTCTGCCTTGTTCTTTTTTGTGTCCTCAGTCTTTGACAGGATGTGACTTAGAAGTCATCAATGAATATTTATTGAATGGCTAAATGTATCAGTGAATCAGGAGAGAAGTAGGAGGTAAAATTCTACCTCCTCTAAAGAATATTTTCTAACTGTGCTACCCAAAGTCATCATCATGGTCTTTTCTCCCTGGTCTCTCTTTTGCATTATTAAGTTAGTTGCATATGTGCTCAGCCACGTCTGACTCTTTGTGACTCTGTGGACTATATATAGCCTGCCAGGCTCCTCTGTCCATGGGATTTCCCAAGCAAAAATATTGGAGTAGGTTGCCATTTCCTCCAAGGGGTCTTCCCGACCCAGGTGGTTGAACCCACATCTCTTGAGTCTTCTGCATTGGCAGGTGGATTCTTTACCACTAGCACCACCTGGGAATCCCCTTTATGCATTGTTCCCATTATAATAATATTAGCTCCCATTGAATGAGTGCATGTTTTGAATGTTAGACCTACTTAGAGATGTAAGACTTATTTTCTTTCCTGATGATTTAACTAAAGTGTAAACAATCGATGAGAAAAGAGAATGACCACAGAAGACTAGAATTTTGAGAGGATCTTCGTGAAGGATGCTTTTGGGATTTAAGATCAACACTGAAGGAGGAATTAAGAATTAGAAGCTATGTAAAGGAAAGGAAGGGACACTCAAGGCAGATAGGAATTTTGGAGAGAGGCTGGAATGTGTGAACAAAACAATATTATTTATTTATATATATATATATATATGTATGTATGTATATAAAAATTTGATTGACAGAAAATGTCTGAACAATTCTTACTGAGTATATGATCTGTCCCATTTATTTTAGCCATTAATTGCATCCTACTTTGTCTAAGTATCTTCATTTGGTGTCTTGAACCATAATTTGAACTGTGTTATTTGTCTCTATCATATATCTATCTTTCTTTCTTTCTGAGGAGGAGATTGTAAGCATAATAAAAACAAAGGCCTTATCTCATTCATCTTTGCAGATAAAGAATTTCTAGGACTTACCTGGTGATCTGGTGGTTACGACTTCGTGTTCTCAGTGCAGTGGGTCTGAGTTAGATCCCTGGTCGGGGAACTAGATCCCATAAGCTGCAACTTAGAGTTCTCATGCTGCAACTAAAAATCCTGTATACTGCAGCAAAGATTGATGATCCCAGGTGCCACAACCAAGACTGCACAGCCAAAAAAAAAAAAAAACCAACCCACAGTGGGGCGGGGGTGGGGGTAATCTCATTTAAAAACAAAGGAATTTTAGATCATCCAAATTGGAAACCACTCTGGTAATCCTTTTAGCTATGTCTTCTACCTAAGAATGGTGCCTCTCTATGGTATCTCACTCATGAAAGATTATCCAGCCTCTGGATAAACTTTTCCTAGCAAGATTATTATGAAGCAGTTTGTTTTAATATCAAATATTTTTGTGGCAACAAATGCTTTAATATCTCTCTTCCACTTTCCACCACTAATCCCCAGTTAAGTTCTCTGAAATTATACAGGAAGAAAATAATCCACTTCTGCCAGATACTCCCTTGAATATTTGAAAAGCATAATTATCTTCTCTATGCTATATTTTAGGTTAAATATTCCTATTTTTATTGGCTATTCCTTATGTATATTGTGGAGAAGGAAATGGCAACCCACTCTAGTATTCTTGCCTGGAGAACTCCATGGACAGAGGAGCCTGGCGGACTACAGTCCATGGGGTTGCAAAGAGTTGGACACAACTGAGTGACTAACACTATTTATATTAACACTCATGTTTAAATACATCTATTTTGTTAAACAATTGAATAATTGTTGTAAATTCCATGACAACATGTACTCACCCTCCTTGTCTCATTCACACTGAATTCATCTTACTTGTAACTATGGCTCATGCACAATAGGCAATCAAAAAATATTTGTTGAATGAATAAATGAAGAAGTAGGAGTACAAGTTTAGGTGGTGCATTAAGCAAGAAAAAGACATAGGAGGCATCTAACTGAAAAGAAAGAAGTAAAACACTATACTCAGACATTATAATCTTTGTAGAAAATGTACAGTATATCTAAAATGACATAATTTAGTAATCTTGGCAAGGTTTCAGGATACAATATCAAGCATTTTAAATGTATTTTTATATACTGGTAACAAACAAAAGGAAATTATAATTAAGAATACCAATTATAATAACATCCAAAAATATTAGAGACTTAAGGACAAATTTGGCAAAAGATATGTAAAGCCTCTAAACCAAAAACTGTAAAACATTATTTAGTGAAATTAAAAAGAACTTAAATGAAAAAAATGACCACCTTTATGGATTGGAAGGCTCAATACTATTGAGATGTCAGTTTTCCTTAAATTGATCGATAGATTCAACACCATCACAATCAAAATCCTGGCAGACTTTTTTTTTTTTTGAGAAAATCAATGAATTGATTCTACAAGTCCAATGGAAATGTAAAAGATGTTGATTAGCCCAAAAAACCTAGAAAAATAAAAAAGTAAAATTGAGAGATTAACAATACCTGAATTCAAAACTTAATAAAAAGATAATAATCAAAACAATGCAAAACTGACTTAAATATAGGCAAATAGATCAAAGAAACAGAATAAAAAGTCCAGTATAGGTCCATATATATTTGTATATGTGTGTGTATATATATACACACACACAACACTGAAGGAAAATTCAATAGAGTAGGGATAATCTTTTAACAAATTGTTCTAGAACTAAAGGATGTGTGCATGCTCAGTTGCTTCAGTCGTGTCTGACTCTTTGTCACCCTATGGACTGTATCCTGCCAGGCTCTTCTATCCATGGGATTCTCCAGGCAAGAATATTAGCATGGGTTGCCATGCCCTCCTCCATGGGATCTTCCCAACTCAGGGATTGAACCAGCATCTCCTGCATCTCTTGCATTGCAGGTGGGTTCTTTACCACTGAGCCACCAGGGAAGCCCCAAAGGATACTCATAAGCAAAACAAGTAAGCATAAATCCATACCTTAAGCTGGCAACAAAAATTGTTCCAAATGGCTCGTATACCTAAATGTAAAACCTAAAACTGTAAAACCTCTAGAATAACACATGCAGGAAAATCTTTGCGACCTTGAGTTAGGCAGATTTCCTTAATTAAACAAAAACTATGATCAATGAAACAAAACATTGGTAAGTTGTACTTCATTGAAATGATCAGTTCCTACTCTTTGAAAGACATTGTTAAGAAAATGAAAGTCTTTAGAAGATACCATTTTTAAAATGGTAGAAAATATCTGAAAATTATGTATCTGATTTGAAAAACTGTATTCAGAACACAAAACTTAATAATAAAAGAAGTAGCCCAATACAAAGAGGACAAAAGAACCAACACTTCTTCAAAGATACACTGATAGAAAGTAAGCAAGCAAAACCATGCTCACATCACTAGTCACTAGGAAACACAAATGAAGCTCATACTGAGATACTTCAACAAAACTCTTAAAATAGTTAAAATAGAGATTATATTTAATATTGGTGATGGTATGTAAGAACCGGGGATTCTCATACACTCTCAAACTGAATGGAAAATCTTAGAAACTACTTTGAAAAACTGTTTTGAAGTTTTTTTAAAAAGTTAAACATATACTCACAGAATCGCCCAAGGAAAGCATATGTTCATACAAAGACTTCACATTGCACGTTAATATTCAGAGTGGCTTTATTTGTGATGACCCCAGATGGGAAATAATCCAAATATCTATCCATCAGTGAATGAATAAATAAATTTTGGTGTATCTATAAAATGGAATGCTATTCAGTAATGAATAAGAATATAAGTGTACAAAATGCTGAACCTCAAAATAATGCCAAGTGAAAAAAAGTGAGAAATGAGTCCATACTATAAATATTCATTTGTATAAAATCCTAGAAAATGCAAATTAATCTATTCTGACAGAAAATAGGTGATTGGTTGCCTGGGGTTAGGGTGTCAGGGAGAGGTAGAATGGAAGTATAACAAAAGAGCATGAACAAATGTTTGTTAGGGACATATATATTCATTTTCTTAATTGTGGTGATAGTTTCATGGGTATACGTATTTAAATTTTATCAACATTGACACATTAAATATATGCAGTATATTTCATGACAATTGTACTTCAAAAAGCTGTTTTTAAAAATAAATCAGTTAGGTCTGGATTTAAGTTTTACCTTGTCCACTCAAACACTGTTTGCCTTTGGACAAGTTATTTGGCCTCTCTGAGGCTTATTTTTATTATGATTCTGTTAGAATCCTTTCAAGCTTCATAGAAGTGATGTGAATGTATGTAATAAAGTATCTTAAATGAGTGAAGGAGAGAGCTCCTACACCAGTGAAATGGTGCATGCTCCAACCTCCCTATTTGTAGCCTTTAATTTGCAAAGAAATTGAAGAGTTCAGTGAGCTTCCACCGTGTTCATGTAAATCTGATGCACTGGGAGGTCAGTGAAAGATGCTGGATTGCTAGAAGGACAGAGAATCCCCTAAGATAGAACTTCCCAAAGAGCGGAAGCTCAGTGATGGTTCATAGAGGACTAGTTTGCCAGCTATAGCAATGGGTGATGCTCAGACACTCAGTCATGTCCAACTTTTTGTGACCCCATGGACCGTAGCCTGCCAGGCTCCTCTGTCCATGGGATTTTCCAGGCAAGAATACTGGAGTGGGTTGCCATTTCCTTCTCCAATAGCGATGGCTGAGCTCATGCTGACTTCAGCCATTCTGAAGACAAGTGTATTCTCTGAGGAAAGGACTGCTTCAGTATGTTCTATAAACTTTAGTGTCCAAGCAGCTTTATATGGCATATTCTAAACTGAATACAACTGGGGGATGGATCTGCCTGTATATTCAGAGATGCTTCCCTGCAGCCGCTAGGTCAGTGTTGTGCACCGCTCTTGTATTTCATTGGCAGCAGATGTGGTAATTTTCCATCCCTACTGGTAGCAAACAATAGCCAATACTGTTTTATAGATAATGTCAGCATCCTTGGAGATTCCCCAGTTAACTAAGGTGTGAATTCTCTTTTGGCCAGCGGGAGATATTTTGCAATAAGAAAAAGCTGGGTATTCATCGTAACAAAATGACATCAGTTGTCATTGCTGGTAACAGCTGAGAAACTGAAGTTACAAATAAGAAAAAGAAAAATTACAGTTAAGGTATTTTTCCATAGCATGTCAATAGAATAATACCACATCTTCAAACATAATAGAAACATTTCTTTCCTCATCCAACTCAACTCTTTGGCAGCATTCAATACAGTTACCATCATAGCCTTCTTGAAACGTTTCTTCTCTGACTCCTATGACACAACCCAGTCCAAATTTTTCTCTTACCTATCCAGTTACTTTTTTCTCCTTCGTCTCCATATATGTTTTTCCAACTGTAGTTCTCCAACCCAAGCTTGACTTCTGATCTCCACGTTTTGGTATCCAGTTGTCTAATAGCTCCACATGGGTATCTCATGCATGCATGTGCTCAGTCACTTCAGTCATGTTCAACCCTTTGCAACCCCAAAGCCCACCAGACTCCTCTGTCCATGGGATTCTCCAGGCAAGAATTCTGGAGTGGGTTGCCGTGCCCTCCGCTAGAGGATCTTCCTGACCCAGGGATCGAACCCTCGTCTCCTGCATTATAGGCGGATTTTTTACCCACTGAGCCATCTGGGAAGCCACATGGGTATATCATCATATCTCAAATTTAATTTATTCTCTTTCTTCTTAAACTTGTCTTCCTTCAGTCTTCAGTTGAGTTTAGTTCAGTTCAGTTGCTCAGTCGTGTCTGACTCTTTGTGACCCCATGGACTGAAGCACACCATGCCTTCCTGTCTACCACCAACTCCCAGAGTTTATTCAAACTCATGTCCGTTGAGTCGGTGATGCCATCCAATCATCTCATCCTCTGCCGTCCCCTTCTCCTCCCACCTTCAATCTTTCCTAGCATCAGGGTCTTTTCCTATGAGTCAGTTCTTCACATCAGGTGGCCAAAGTATTGGAGTTTCAGCTTCATCATCAGTCCTTCCAGTGAATATTCAGGACTGATTTCCTTTAGGATGGAATGGATGGATATCCTTGCAGTCCAAGGGACTCTCATGAGTCTTCTCCAACACCACAGTTCAAAAGCATCAATTCTTCGGTGCTCAGCTTTCTTTATAGTCCAACTCTCACATCCATACATGACAACTGGAAAAACCATAGCCTTGACTAGATGGACCTTTGTTGGCAAAGTAATGTCTCTGCTTTTTAATATGCTGTCTAGATTGTTCATAACTTTTCTTCCAAGGAGTAAACGTGTTTTAATTTCATAGCTGCAGTCACCATCTGCAGTGATTTTGGAGCCCCCCAAAATAAAGTCTGTCACTGTTTCCAGTGTTTCCCCATTTATCTGCCATAAAGTGATGGGACCAGATGCCATGATCTTAGTTTTCTGAATGTTAGTTTTACGCCAACTTTTTCACTCTTCTCTTTCTCTTTCATCAAGAGGCTCTTTAGTTCTTATTCGCTTTCTGCCATAAGGGTGGTGTCATCTGCATATCTGAGGTTATTGATATTTCTCCCATCAATCTTGATTCCAGCTTGTGCTTCATCCAGCCCAACGTTTCTCATGATGTACTCTGCTTATAAGTTAAATAAGTAGGGTGACAATATACAATCTTGACGTACTCCTTTCCCGATTTGGAACCAGTCTGTTGTCAACCCACATTTATCCACCAAGTGGTAGGGAGCCCAGAAACCTGGGAATAGTCTCATCCAGTCCATGGTCTAACAATTCTATGCAATAAGGAAATTAATTTGTCATGCTTAAACTGTACTCTGTGAATTCATAAGCTTTTACATCTTAAAGGTCTTTTCCATGAACTTAAAAATTATCAATTTAAGAATCAGTTATAGGAAATTTTCAGAGAATCATTTCAAATGTTCTCATAAATAGTATATCATCTCTCACTTCTCTTTCCTCATATCCCCTATTCTTACCCACTGAAACACTTAGAGTGTTTATTGGTTTAGACCATTTGTTATAAATACTGAATGTGTCATGCCATTTACATTGGATTTGGACCGTTTGTGACCACCTGAGGCATTTTCTTTTCTCCTCTCCTTCACTAGTGGCCTTGATAATCCTGCCTGTCCAGGACTGCACTTTCACTCCCAGAGGTAGGGTTACCTTTAGTTGGTGTGGCCACTGGGGAGCAAACCAGAATAAATGGTATTAAACTGAAACAACAGGAGATTTAGGTTAAAGAGAGACATGTTGAGAAAAGACACTTAGACACAGGACAAATTTCCTTTGTGAATTTAAGAATCTCATCATCATAAGTTTTTTGTTTTTTTTAGCATAGTCAGACTGAAGTTCAATAAGAGTCCCCACTTCATAGAGACAATTCAATCATTTTTCCACCTTAATGAAAAGGTGAGAAGAGTCCATATTACTTGCATATGAGATTTAATATCCTATGAAAAGGAAGCATTTCATGTTATAGCCTATATAAAATTTCTCCTTCTGTTGTTAAGCATCTATTTGTGACTGAGGAACAAGGCTGAAAAACCACATTTATCACTAATGATGGAATTCTGTATCTGTTTTGAATCCTGGACTACACATTTGTTTTGAAGGATTTGTTTGAAGCTATTAGTCTATGACTGTTTTATAAGGCCTAGTGGAGTCATCTATACCCACTTAGCACTTAGTTTCTGTTCATAATGCTGTTAAATGGAGTTGGTTCTCTAATAAGTGTAACAATGAAATCACATCTCTTTTCCCTGCAGGCTAAGGCATGATGCATTCTGCTAGCAGAATGGTGGTGTCTATCAGTCAAGGGATTTGTAATTGGAGAGAGAATTCTAGCTGTGGTAGGCTAGAGCTCTGTATTAGAGGCAGGCTACAAATAGGTGAAATGCGAACTTGTCTTACCATTAATACCCTTGTCTTTCCACCTTTATTGGTCAGAGACACTGTGCAAATCACATCAATTGACTGATTTCTTAATTGTTTTTCTCTTAACCCATCAATTCTTAATTTGGCATCCCTTCTATTGACACATGTCACCATTACTAAGGGCTAATCATGTTAGTTTTAGAATAATGAATATATCACTCTGACATAAACAAATTAACATGTTTAATAAACTTCTCACAGTAATGCAATTCCCTAGCTTTCCTTGGCCCCACCTGTGGATCTGTAATGTAGTTCACTGGAGGTGATGGGGAGGGAGCAGAGTCCTTCTTCATAATTTTTATAGATGTTGAATGGTGTTGAAATAAAGGTTACATGCCGATTGCCTATAGGCAGGATTGAATCTGCAGATGTATTTTGTTTGGTCCACATAATGCTGTCAAGATGTTTGATGTAGAACTTTGTTTCTCCTGGTAATGGCTCAGGAGATGGAATTCTCTATTGAAACATTTTGATAATCTCTGTCTAATGATAGTGGCTGGATTGTCGAAATAGATTTTTGCAAACAGCAGAATTACTGAAAAGAATTAGATTTTGAGCTAGTTACAAAACAGCTTTGAGTCCTTTGTCACCATCTATTGTTTACTCCTTTTGGATTACATGATATACTTCTGCTGCTGCTGCTGCTGCTGAGTCGCTTCAGTCATGTCTGACTCTGTGAGACCCCATAGATGACAGCCCACCAGGCTCCCCTGTCCCTGGGATTCTCCAGGCAAGAACACTGGAGTGGGTTGCCATTTCCTTTTCCAGTGCATGAAAGTGAAAAGTGAAAGTGAAGTCTCTCAGTCGTGTCCGACTCTTAGCGACCATATGGACTGCAGCCCACCAGGCTCCTCCGTCCATGGGAGTTTCCAGGCAAGAGTACTGGAGTGGGGTGCCAGGGCCTTCTCTGTGATATACTTCTATCAGTGGCTTTTTTGATTGGTCTCTTATAACTTAAATCTCAGTTATATCCCTTCCTTTTAGCTATGATTTATCCACCTTCCCTTTCTGAGAAGGATCAAGGCATCTTTTGAAAACTTAATTTTCTCTTCTCTACTGCATCATTGCTCTGTTTCTTTAAGATTTGTTTCATCCTCTTTTAGTTGATTTTTTCCATTCTATGTTCATGCTGTGAATTTTTCTGTCTCCTTTTTTGACGATTATTTATCTCATCACATATCATTTAGTCAGTCTATTAATTTAAAAGAAAACATTTATTGAACATCTGAACAAAGGTATAAGTTTCATCAGTTGCCAGGTTCTACATCTTTGTTAACTAAGACAAAATCAAGATCTTATAGACAAATTGTTTTTAAACCATTAATTCTACTATAACAAGAAGGTATTTATAAAGAAAACTCTTCAAGGAACTATGAGAATACAGAAATAGGGGACTAATTCTGCTTATAGTGTATGGAATGTAAGGAGCTAGGTCTGGGAGACAGGAGACTCAAGGAGAGCATCTACACAGAGGTGGTTTCAATAAACCCAGAGGTGGACTTACTAATGAAGCTTATACTTCAGGGCCTTGCAGTTACATGCAACTGGATCTCTTCCAATGTGTTCTTATGGTCTTGTGTTTTGTGCAGTATATTTTACCCATTGATATTTAAGATCATTTTTCTTTTTTTCTTACTCCAACATCCCCTCCAACACACTTCCTTTTGGTTCAGGTGGGCTTGGAGAGGCCACATCCTTTTTAGAATGTGATTTGGAGGAAGTAGACTTGGAAATAGTTTGGGTTAGTGGGATACATTTTTGCGGTTTGCAGTCATATCCCTGTGTAGATAAGTTATTGCTAGCCATCACAATGTATATATCAGTTCTAAGCTATTCCTCTAATATACAGTGTCAACTCACTCAGGGTTGGGTCACAAAGGTACAAGGTCAGAGTTCATATCTTGTTATGAACATTTCCTATGGAACTGACACTATCAGAATGTGGATGGAGGAAGAGAAGCAAGAGTTAAAATGTGCAGAACAAGCAATTAATCTGTGGAAAATTCTTCCAGTCATTCGGTGTATAAAATTATAAATCTAAGAGGATTTGATCTCATTGATGAGTGGCCAAAATGAAAAAATAGTGTATTCTCTCCTCCCAGGAATACACTCCATAGTGCCTTAAAATCTTAGAATATATATATATATATATATATATATATATATATGAATAATATTAGAGAGGTTTTTCTCAGATTTTCACATTCCTAATGACATGATCTTATAATGTTATGAAGCTTAATGAATTTTCTATCAAAATATTTTTCATCCATACTAGAGGAAAGATCAGCTTATCTTTGTGTTTTCTCTAGTGAAAACAAGATTACAAAATTGTTGTCATATAAAGAAACAAAGAATATATGAGCAACAAATGTTGGTAAAACTATATTACAGAGCTGTGTCAATAGGTTGATTAATAAAAACATTACTCTATTTTCTCCAGTTTGGGAAATTTTGTAATATAGTTTTTAAAATGTGTAGCATGTTATCATTTATTTTCTCATTCTAAATACCTATTATACCTAGATCTATATTTACAAATATATAAATATTTATATATTTTTATTTATAAATATATATATTTATAAATATTTATAAATATATATATTTATAAATATTTATAAATATATAAATATTTGTATTATTTTTCTTAATGAGGGCCCCTAAAATTGTATAAACTTCAAGCAGCACAAACCAGACTAAATGAATTAAACTTCTCCAGGCAGACCTTGAATTTTTCAAGTTGAAGAAATAGTTTGTATAAGATTGATGTCACATATGATGCAAGATCCCACTAAAATTAGGCAAACTCAAGTTGGCCTAAATTAAAGAGTTCAATAAAGAGATATTATTTAAGTGTGAACAGGATGTAGAGGAACCATAAGGCATAGTGCATTGTATCTATTACCTGTTTTTTATCAGCCCTGAACCTAAAGGTGTGAGGGAAAACAGCAGTACTAGAACTCAGAGTCAAGAACTTTGGCAAGAATGCCGCATGGATAGGAATTGAGTACTTTGGAAGGCGAAGAGACCAAGGTAACAACACTGGGATGGAGTTGGTGAATCACATACACAAATCCTCTCTCCTTTCACTCCCTCCAATTTCCTGACTCATTCTTCCATTGTCCTAACCCTACTATAGCACAAGAGAGCTAGTAAGGCCATTCAAATATGTCAGAAAGCAAGAGGCAGAAAATCAGGTACGAGAGGTAGAGATGTGTATAACGTGGGTTTGATGAGGCAAACAAAAATATCTGGCTCTATATAGTATACATATATATACATTCTTAATGTATAAGTGAAAGTCACACAGTTGTGTCCGACTCTTTGAGACCCCATGGACTATACATTCCATGGAATTCTCCAGGCCAGAATACTGGAGTGGGTAGCCTTTCCTTTCTCCAGGGGATCTTCCCAACCCAAGGATCAAACCCAGGTCTCTCGCACTGCAGGCAGATTCTTTACCAGCTGAGCCACCAGGGAAGCCCCTTAATGTGTGTGTGTGTGTGTGTGTGTGTGTGTGTATATATATATATGGTATGCTTGCAGTATGTATAATTGCATTCAAAAATGAAATCACACCTTGATTATTGCCTTATATTGCCAGATATTGCCTATAACCTGTTTAACTCACTTAATAACAGCCAAAAATGATAAACTCCTCTTTATTTGTGTCATGAGGTTTTATTTTGTTTTTTTGTTTTTTGTTTTTTTTCTTTTAAGCACATCTTCATAGGGCTATGTGATCCTAAGTTCTGTGGCAGATGTATCAGAATTCATTTAGGTTACTTCAAATTTTTCACCATTATATAAAGACTTGTAATAAGCATTCCTGTAGATCATTTTTAAAATCAACAATATACATTTCCTTAAAACAAATTCAAATAAAATGTCATTGCTTTTGTAATCCAAGGGGATTCTCATTTCAAGTTCTTACCACCAAAATGCTCTCCAGAGTGACTTCCCTGGTGGTCCAGTGGTTAAGACTCTGTGCTTCCAATTCAAGGTGTGTAGGTTTGATCCTTAGTCTGAGGACTAAGATCCCACATGCTTCATGGCACAACCAAAGCAAAAAAATGCTCTCAGGAAAAATCATGCCTTTTTCCCTTTGCCATTATCCACATATTAATGCTTGTTTTCCTCACATCCTGTCCAAGTTACAGGCCCAAATATTTTAAGACCGAGCTGCGAGCAGACTCCCCTGCCATCTCTCACCCCTTACTGTTTGTAATCTGAAATTCTCTTGGCAGTGAACAATGACTTCCCAATTTTGCATTCCAATGACTATTTATCATTCTTATCATTGACCTTACAGCATTTGATGTTATTGACTTCAAACCTCTATTTGGGGGGGAGGAAAAAAAAACTCTCTTCTTTTTTGGTTCTTTACAATACTCAATACTGATTTGAATCCTCTCTTTCTGCACTTTCTCTGCCTTCCTCTTTGGTTCCTACCTTCCTGCTTTCTGTTAGGCGTGACCATCTACTCTGGCTCAGGGCTCAGTGGGCTGTGTCCTGGCACAGAGTCCAGCAAGCCCTCATGCCTCTCACATTGGTCTCCTCTTTTCCTTCTCCAACACTCCTCTCATTTGAACGCTTATTCTTTTTACTGGTCCCACTGCTTCTAGTTCCAGATGTACCTTCCTAAAACATTGCTTTGCTTACAGCAGTCTCAACAGGCTTGAGCATCCTGCATTCCTATTAACAAGCAAACGAAATACAAGCCAGCATTGGCATCTGCCTTCCCCAACTGCTGATCGTATAACCTACGTTCTAGTTCTAGCCTCGCTGCATAGTTCACTTTTCTTTTCCTTCCATCTGTAATTCATTTTCTCATCTGTGCCCTTCAAAAAATCCTCCCCTTTCATTAAGACTTGACTCAAAGGCACCTCCTTTAAGAATCTTTCTCTAGTCACCTCCATTAAAAATGACCCCAGTCTTCCAGGGTCTGTATTTCAGACCTCTTTCTATCAACATTGTAGCCAGTTTGGGAGCCTTAAAACCTCTATGAGATTATAAACTGATTGAAAGTAGAATCAGGTACTGTTTATCTTCCCCTGAGCACCCAACATAGGGTTTTATTGTTGGTAAGTGATTAATAAATATTAAGTGAAAGAGCCAGCCTAGGAGCAATTGTACAGAGCCTTGGAGTTTAAGAATAGTTAGGGAAAGCTCAGAAATAGTCTACTGTGCCAGAAATCTCTTCAGATTGAGTCTTAGGAAGCATCTGACTTAAGTAAGTTAAGGATAGGACAGAAATGTAAATTTCATGTCTTTGGTTAAGCAGTGACTACGTCTGAAATGGCTATCTTGGCTGCCCCAGAATTCTGAAAACTGTGACAGGATTTGTATTTCATTGTGAAAGATCCAACAGTTTCCTCACATTCAGACCACTGAACAATTCAAAGTGGAGCACATTCTTTGAAGGTGCATGGCCATGTTTGCCACTGCGAACACCAGGCAGACAGTTACTTCTCCGTCTCCTTCGCTGCGTTCTGGCCTTGCCCGGAGGGGACAGACTTCATTGTCCCATTCCGCCAATAGTGTTTCAGAGGGGCGAGTTAAAATCATGGAAATGGTTATTAACCATGGGATCAGAAATGGGAAGCAAGGAAAACCTCCTTCCTGTCATGAACAACGTAAATCCATTTTGCCACTTTTAACAAAGGAAGAAAGACGCAGCAGTGCGGTGTGGGAAGCACTCATATGATTTCTGTTCAACTTCACTCTGTATTTGGCTTTCCCTTCCTGGGTGGCTTCAGGCTAGTCATTTCACTTATTTGTGCATGGCCATGGCGTGAGGTTAGTAGCACCTCCCCACTCCTACCCCTGCCTCCCAGGCTGGAGGAGCGCCAGTTGCTAATGCTGAGAGGTCTTCCTGGCCTGGTGCTGACTCCCATGCAGTGAGATACCCGTGTAATTTGTCCAGCACCTTTCCCAAGCATGGAAACATCATACAACCCAGCAGTGAACAATGAGGCGGCAGGAGGCAGCACCAACGGGCGAAATCTAACATGTTCAGGAAAAACAAAATTAAGCAGCAAAGCTCTTTAGAGCAAGAGAGGCTTTTAAAGGGAGTCCTCCCAGGTAATGTAAGCAGCTGCTTTCTCACCGCTCTCAGGAGGGCATGCCACAGGGCCAAACAGGCAACCCCTCCAGCCCCGGGAGAAAGAACTGAGCTGCAATAGGGACCAAATCCATTTATTTTCATGTTGCAATAAAAATACTGGATAGTTTGTAAATCACACACGCTCTGATCGCATTCCTTTTAAGAATACACAGCAGATTTTCTTACTCTGGGCGCAGCCAATTTATTCACATAGGGGAGGCGTTTGATCAGCGTCCCTGCACAGGGGTTCTTAGATGAATGTGGCTGCTTGGTTTCTTACTAAATTAGGAGCTGCAGAGGAAGTGTGACCAGAGATGGAGTGCTGTGAAGGTGCAGGAATCTTCATGTGGAAAATTTAGCTGGTGCCCTACAGGGACTACGCAGGTGGGAAACGGCATTCATGTCTGGTCAGTTTTAATTTCGAACACAGCTTACAATCTGCAGTTCAGCCACATGTTGACCCCCAATTAAACCATGCCATGTAAGGCCCCAATGGCATGAATACAGAGAAATCCCATTCTCCACAGTGCTGTCAGGAGCAGAACAGAATGGTAATTTTGCATTTGGTCTTGTTTGTCAGCCTGCATTTTAATGCATTTTCTAATATGACCACCTGATCCAGAATCGAACGCGCATTGTTCTCCCTGATAAGCCTAGGGGAAAAAATTCCTCTAAGGCATCTTTGCAAAGGGACTTATCTCTTTAAGTTTGTTGAGTTTCTGAGTGGGTGGAATAGGTTATGCTTTGCATTTCAAGAAATAGAACGAAATGCCACCAACAACACAGAATTTAAATAGTGCATAGCTGGAGCTCAGAGTGTGCTCTTCAAAGAAAATTTGATTTGACCCACACCTGAGATATGTGTTGTTATGACTGTTAATTGGATCCTCAAATCATTTTAAAATGGCCATCAATGCCATGAGTGTTTTAGTTATCAAATGACTGGGGCTAGGTAGTGTTGAAAATCCTATGGTGGCATAGACAGTAAAGAATCCGCTCTCAGTACAGGAGACCTGGGTTCGATCCCTGGGTCAGGAAGATCCCCTGGAGAAGGGAACGGCAACCCAGTCCAGTATTTTTGCCTGGAGAATTCCATGGACAGAGGAGCCTGGCAGGCTGTAGTCCGTGGGGTCACTAAGAGTTGGACACGATGGAGTAACTAGAACTTTTACTTTTCAGGTAGTGTCAGCTCTATACATGAGAACAAAATGTTATAGCATAATGCCTGTGAAGACCTTGTAACTATATAGGGGAGTGATTAAGAGAACAGGCTCTGTAGAAAGACACACTCAATTCAAATCGTGGCTTTGTCCCTTGGCAGAGTGACAAATTCCACGTATTTGAAGTGGGGTGATAATAACCTCATAGGATTGGTGTGAGAGTTAACTGAGATAAATTGGCTTAAAGGCTATGCACCATGCTTTACATAAAATGTGCACATACATAAATGTTTACTTTTATTGTGATTAAGGGTCAGATTAACGCATTTTGAATGCTTGATAAGTACCAGCAACATTGCCAGTCTCCATCTTTTAAAACTTATGTCTAGGAGAGTAGCATAGTACCTTGTGGTCTTATTATGAAAGAAAGTTTTATTATTGGAGCTCCCTTGGGTCTCCCTGGTTCATTTAAGGGCTGTCTCCCTTACTGTTCCTCCTACTGCATGCACCCTCCCTCAACTGGGTTACTGCCTCTTTTGTAGGACCCGTGACCCTGTTATTCAGCCCTGAGACTTTTAACCTTTTGTTATTGTGTATATATATTTCCCACATCCCTCTTTTTGAAATAGACTATAAGCTCTTTGAGGGCAGGTAGCATATCTGTATATACATACCACTTTAAGGTTTGACAGGTGCATTTTCTCCTGGAAAACAAGTGGATAGGAGCTAGCACTCAGAAAATTAAGTCTGTTGCTGGCAGTATCTTCCCAGACTTGGAAAGAAATTAGAAAACCTTGCATGATTTCCACACACACAGCCTGCATCAGCATTGGTAAGCCCTTAGCTTCTCTAAAGACATTGTGAAGACAAAAAGATTATACAGATGAGAGGAATAGAGAATTAGAAAGATATTTCAGCTCTTCACGCTTCCACTTTAAGCCTCTCCACAAAGTGTCTTATTCTCTACCCGTGGAAAGAAATTTAGGCTCATTACACTAATTTATGAATTCAAGGCAGAGAAGCTGTGAGCTGACACCTAAAATCCTATCATTTATCTATCTATCTTTCTATCTATCTATTTATCTATCATCAGTGCCTCCCCTTGGAGTGTGTGCAGAGACACAGCAAATCTGAGGGTATGTCCTCTTTTGTACCATTCTGATCATCTTCATGAGAAAGCCAGTTGGCCATAAACATAACTAGGGCTCCGATGAATACAGCTTGGGCTGCTGCTCTCAGTGGTTCACACATAGCCTTCTGCTTGTACAGATGATCCGCCCATCTCTCTCATTATCGGGCTGCTTGCACAATCATTGAGAAACAACTGCAGCCTCGTGGCTGACGGACCAAACGCCAGGGTGAGGAGTGCATTTCCAGTATGTCTGCCACTGTTTTCTTTAACGATTTTTCAAACGAATACGGTCTCCATCCTTCCGTCCTTTAGAAAGTGTGTGTTGAGCTTCAATGATTTCAAAGCTAATGGTAAAATATGCACTCTGCGGCATCGCTCTGTCAAGAAGATTTGAATCATTATTTGTCCTCTTCCTCTGGACAGACTGTAGGGTTAAATGGTTGGGGTTTTTGAAACAAAAGATTTATACTCCATTTTCTTTCGTACTATCCATCCACGCCTCCTGTAATAGCAGCCGGTTGGAAAGCTCTGCGTCTGGGTTGTCATTTCTCTTGCATGGTATATATTAGAGTTCAAACGACCTCTACACCATCAAGGTTCCACAAACCTTAAATTTAAGCTACCTGCTCCACCAAAGTACCAAAAACAATAACTTCTTTATGTTGCAACAAACATTACATTTAATGAGTACAGTGCACATGTAATGATACAGTGAATCAGTGTGAAGCCTCAAATAATGATTTCTGTTGGCACTATAAAAGGAATGTAATTTTTCTTGTTGAAATACCATTTTTCAGTTACTGCATGAGTGATGTGGTAATTATCCCCTACACCTGGGATTTAAATCCAATCCTACAAGCCCATTTTCTGTTTGCAAGCTGTCAGGCTGATGCATAGGCTTTGTTCTTATCTGGCAGTAGGCAAGGAATCGGTAATTCAGAAACAACAAAGCCACTGATGGGTCATCATGTAATCTGCACTGAAAATTGCAATCTGTAATGAGATTGGAAACGCAGATGAGGTGACTAAAATTGATTACCTACCATATCTGAAAATTTCAATTTTATTGCACAAATATGATCAAACTAGTCCGTAAGTTTGGGGATTAGTTGAGAAAGAATAAAGATTACTTTTAAATTAGGTGAATGCAGATAAGTTATTTAAATGTAAATTATTTGCTTTATAGCAATATGGTTGGTCTGCAGGGTAATTCAAATGGCCACATATTTTAAGTTCCCTGATGGCATCATTTCTGTCTGGGAGTTCCAATTAGAGATGACATATACACTTTCTGCTCTTAAAGGGAGTACAGCAAAGCAGGCTGTGAATGAAACTCACACCAATCCCCAGGCCACAAAAATTCACCTTTCATAAGCTTATGATGGAAAGAAATAATCATCTAGATGTCTTGGGAGCTTCAAGGATCAAGCAGCAGACTGTGCTTGGAGTACTGTAAACATTCCCCCCACGCACACCCTCTGCCCCCAACTTACAATATCTTCCAAGGAGTCAGGCCTTGTGAGTTTAGCTTAGGAGCTAAGATGACACAGGTTCACAGTCCTTTGCTTCTCATAGGAAGCACAAACTTCATATAATCTTGGAACTCTAAGAGATACTGGTGATATTCTGGTCCAACCTCTAAGCTACTATGAACATCTCTCTACTCCTTGTCAGTAACACAACTATAAACCCTACATACTGGAAATCTTGCAGAACTTAGTGATCTTGAAACAAAAGGTATACCTGATAAGGAATCATTATCATGATGTGATTTCAGAAATGAATGACAATGATAATATGTTCATATAATGCCACCAAAATATTTTACCTCTTAGTCTAGCTTCCCAGAAAGTATCTATTAGAGTGACAATAAAAAGCACTGAGAGATCAATTCCGTTTGAGGGAGTATCTTCTAACAAAAATATCAAAGCTCAACATGCCTCGTCTTTTAGGGGCACCAAGGCAAAAAAGTGTTTTCATCCTGTGGGCTACAGTTGCTGTTGCAACTGCTAGAGATTCTCCTATTTTTGAAAAAAAATTTTTAAATAGATTATGGAAAAAGAAGAATTCCCCTCTGGCCATTGTATTCATAATCTTTACTCTTAAGTTAGTTGAGGAGCTAAGAGGACACATTAGTGAAGAGTTGGGTCACATGCTCTGAATTACTTTCCAGCATAAATTTCATATTCAGAAACACCTTCAGAATTTCACTGGTTTCCTTTTTTAGGAAAGGTACAGTCTTTTTAGGCCTTTCTCAATAAACCAGTTCTATTCAGAAGGGAGATCTTGAGGAATTTCTCAATCTGTAACAGTTAAGTATTGTTTTTATTATCAGTAGTAGGAATAGTGGTTACAGTAGCAGCAGCAGTGAGTTTTATTTTACTTTGTTTTCACTCTGGTCCTCTTACATTGTGATTTTCCTGTGCAGTTCCTCTGAGAGCCGTAGAGAGGGTTCAGTGACAGCTCATACAGGATGTAGTCACTGATGCTAATCTGCAAAGTTCCAGAATAACTAAGGTTCTAGCAGTACAAATTAACATTTGCTAGGCTTTATATTCCATTGTTATTTATCTTACCTATTTTGTATTTTCTTCTTCCAAAGTAGAAAGGAAAGAAAGGAAGGAGTTCTTGTTCATTTATTAAACTATAGAAAGGTTTACAACATTCCAAGAATCATCTACATTCTTTGGAACAGCTTTCTTTATTCTTGCTCTTTCTGTTTCAAAAGTTAAACCATTTCCTTCTGCAGTAAACTCATTTTCTCCTTTACATCCATTTGTTTTTCCTCTTCTGAAAATCCCATTATTCCTTTACATGAAAAAGATTTTTAATGCTTCTCATTTCTGGCCTCCAAATCTCACATTCAAAGCATGTAAGAAGAGATGATATCTGTTGTCCCTGCTCCCACATCACCCATCTTTACTTCCTGTAACACAAATCTGACTCCTGGCCTCTCTTTTTTATTGAAACTGCTTATTTCATGAACCCTGGTGCAAGCCACTACAGTTTCTAGCCTGGAGGGCTTCAGAGTCCTAAAGTATCTCTCACTTCCCATCATGCATCTCTAAAATTCAGTCTCCATAAAGTTGTCAGAGTTATCCTTTTAAAACATAAACTTGATGATGTCACTCATGCTTTAACCCTCCACTGGCTTTACTTCACACTGAAAATAAAATCCCAATACCATACTCTGGTCTGCAATCTTATGGTCTCTGTAAATCTCATCTCCTACAGTTCTCAGGCTCATTCACCGCACTATAGCCACCCTCTGCATCTTTGAACTTAACCAAGTTGTTCCTGCAATAGAATCTTTGTCATAGCATGTCAGCTTTTTATGGCTGGCTCCTCCCAGTAAGTCGGATCACAGCCGTATTACCCCTTCTTCAGAGAGGCCAAACCAATCAAAAATAAAAATATTTTTTGAGTCACTTTCTAGTGGAGCATTCTCTTCAAATTCCTTGATAGCATCTATCATTTCTGATATTTCTTTTATTAGTAGTATTGTCATTTTATTATTTTTTTTTGTCTTTTCCAACTTAATGTAAGTTGTATGAGAGCAGGGATCTTGCTTGTCTCACTCACCTTTGAAACCCAAACTTTAAAAATCTCATGGCACACAGTGTACATTCAATAAAATGTTAGAAAAAACATCAATACATCTCCTACTAATTTTGTCTAATTGCTTTTTATTCATTTTTTCACTAATCAGTTTTCCATATCTTAATGCAAAACTGATACTGTTGACATATCCCTTCTTCAAATTCTCTTGGCCTTTAAATTCTGTTTTATATATTCTGCGTTTTCTTCCTACTTCTTCAGTTCCTTTTCTAGTCCTATAATTAAATGGTTGAGTTTCCCCAGTTTACATAACTGTCCTTCATTTTCTCATTGTCTTTCTTGGGTATTTCAGATACTCCCATGGCTCTGATGGATGTGACAAAGAAAAACTGCAAAACTGTACTGGATAAGTTAAACAGAAAAGGAAGACTTTATTCAAAACCTTTGCAATAGATGAGAGATATTGAACTCAGCTCTGCTGAGACAAAAGGCAAGAGAGCTTAAAGCAGTGGGGTGAGCTTGTGGAAAACTCATAGAAAAGAGTACTAGGGGGAGGTTGATCAATGTGTATAGACCATCTGTGTTTGCTAATTGGTGCTTATTGAAGTTAGGCTCATACCCTCCCATAGAGACTGAGGGATAAAAACACTATCTTTCTTGAAGATTACATTTCAAAGAGATGGCTCCCAGGTCCTTGAACAAGACTTTCCTGGGTTATAAAACTAGCAAGAGGCTGGGAGAAAATTTACCTCTTGATGGGCCAGACCAATAATTTACAATTACACATTTTCTAAAGTAAATGCTCTAAAAAAAATGAAGGCAGAGTATTTAGACTAAAGGAAATCTGTCTAAAGTTTAGTTTGGCTTAGGGGAACATTAAGGTCATCCTGGTTGAATTCACTTATCAGGTTTCCTTTCATATCTATATGTTCAGACCTGATGCCCTGACAAGCTGATATCCTGCATTTTTAGTTGCCTGTTGAATACCTCCAACTATCCCATTTTCACACCCAACTCTTTATGTTTAAAACCAAACCTAACCTTTCTTTTCTTTTTAAAAATTGAGATATAATTGACATATGCTATCATATACCAGTTTTATGTATACAAAGTAATGATTTAATATATGTATATATTGCAAAACGATTATCAAAATAGTTATCATCTATCCCCACACATAGTTAAAATTTTCTTCCTGGGGTTAAAACTTGTAAGATTTACTCTCTTAACAAAGTATACAGTGTACTATCACTAACTATAGTCACTGTGCTATACATTATTTATCCACAGCTTATTTACCTTATAACTGAAAGTTTGTACCTTCTGACCACCTTCATCCACTTTGCCGATTCCCTCATTCCCTTCCCCCATGCCTTTGAACCACTAATCTGTTTTCTGTATCTATTCATTTTTGCTTTTTTGTTCTCCAGTTTTATTGAGAAATAATCAACGCAGGTCACAGTAGAAATTTAAGGCATATAGCTGCTGCTGCTGCTGCTAAGTCGCTTCAGTCGTGTCCGACTCTGTGTGACCCCATAGATGGCAGCCCACCAGGCTCCCCGTCACTGGGATTCTCCAGGCAAGAACACTGGAGTGGGTAGGCATATAGCTAGATGGTCTGATTTACATGTATTCTGAGATGATTATTAGCTAACATCCATCTTTTAAATATAGAAACAGTTTTAAATAAAGCAAAAATGAGAAATTTTCTTGTGATGAGAACTCTTAGGAGTTACTCTCCTAACGTCTCTCGTATATGTCCTCCTGCAACATTAGCTATAATCACCACGTGTCCATTACATCCCTAGTATTTAAGTATCTTATAACTGCAAGTAACTTTTGACCACCTTCCTCCACCCTCTACCTCTAGTAGCCACAAGTCTGATCTCTTCCTATGAGTTAATTTTTTTTTTTATTATTCTTTTCTTTTTTAAGATTCCACACAGAAGTGAGATCGTACAGTATTTATCTTTGTCTGACCTATCACCTAGCATAATGCCTTCAAGGTCCATCCATATCGTTGCAAATAGTAGGATTTCTTTACTTTTTAATGGTTAAATCATATTCAGTTGTAGCTATAAATATACCACGAATTCTTTATTCATCCATTGGTGGATACTGAGAAAGTTTCCATGTCTTGCTCATTAAAAACAATGCTTCTGTGAGCATAGGATTGCAGATATGTTTTTGAGTTAATGTTTTCATTTCCTTCAGATATGCGCCTAGATGTGGAATTGCTAGGTCATATGGTATTTCTATTTTTAATTTTTTAAGGATCCTCCATACTGCTTTCTGTGTGTCTGTGTGCTAAGCTCACTTCAGTCATGTGCAACTCTTTGTGATCCCATGGTCCAACAGGCTCCTCTGTCCATGGGATTTTCCAGGCAAGAATACTGGAGTGGGTCACCATGCCCTCCTCCAGGGGATCTTCCTAACCCCGGAATTGAGCCCACAGTCTCTTGTGGTTCCTGTATTACAGGCAGATTTTGTATCACGGGGCCATCAGGGAAGCTTCTGCTTTCCATAGTGACTGCGCCAATTTATAATCCCACCAACCATATGCAAGGATCTTCTCTCTACTCCACTTCAACATTTGTTATCTTTAATCTTTTTGATAATTGCCATTCTAACAGGTGTGATGTAGCTTTTATTTTCCTTTTGCTTATGACTAGTGATGTTGATTGAGCATGTAACTATTGACCACTCATATATTTTTTTTGGAAAAATGTCTATTCAGCTCGGCTCATTTTTAAATTATTTGTTTATTTGCTATTAAACTGTATGTATATGTATATCAGATTTAAAGTTTACAAATATTTTTTTTCCCATTCCATAGGTTGTCTTTTCACCTTGAAGATGTTTTTCTCTGTTTTTAAGCTTTATAGCTTGATGCAGTTTCACTTTTTTTTTTTATTGTTTATGCTTTAGGTGTCATATCCAAAAGATCATTAACAATACTCATGTCAAGGAGTTTTATTCCAGTGTTTTATACTAAGGGTTTCATGGTTTCAGGTCTTACATTATAGTCTTTGATGCATTTTCAGTTAATTTTTGTGAGTAGTATAAGATGTGGGTCCGGTTTTATTCTTTTACATTTAAATATCCAATTTACTTAGTACCGTATATTAAAAAGTCTATATTTTCTCCACTGAGTGTTTCTTACTTCCCTTGTCAAATGTTAGTTGACCATGTATGCTTAGGTTTATTTCTGGGCTCTTGATTTTCTTCCATTGGTCTATTCGTTTTTATGTTAGCCCCATTCTGTTTTGATGACCGTACCTTTAGAGTATATCCTGAAATCAGGAAGTCTGATATCTCCTGCTCTTTTCTTCTTTCTCAGAATCTCTTTGGCTATTCAGGATCTTTTGTGGTTCCATATAAGTTTGAGGAGTGTTTTTTCTACTTCTATAATAAATATCATTGTAATATTGATATTGCATTGAATCTATAGGTGGCTTTTAGTAGTATTGACATTTTAAAAATATTAAGTGTTCCAATCCATGAATATGAAATACTTTCTCATTTCCTTGTGTCTTCTTTGATTACTTTTACTAATATATTGTAGTGTTTGGAGTAGAGATCGTTCACTTTCTTAGTTAAATTTATTTTTAAGTATTTTATTGTTTTTGATAATATTATAAATGAAATAGATTTCTTTATTTGTTTTTCACAAAATGTATAGTTAGTGTATCAGAAAATCATGAATTTTTATACGTTATTTTGTATCCTGTAAACTTTACTGAATTCATTGATTAAATATAACAGTTTTGGGGGGAGATAATCATTAGGGTTTTCTACATATAAAATTATGTCATCTGCAATAAAGACAGTTTTGCGTCCCTTTTCAATTCTGAATTTCACTTCTTTTTCTTGCCTGATTGCTCTAGCTAGGACTTTTATGTCAAATAGGAATGGTGAGAGTGAGAACCCTTGTCTATTCCTGATCTTAGAGGAAAAGTTTTAACCTTTCACCATTGAATAGGATGTTAACTGTGGCCTTGTAATATATAGTCTTTATTATGTTAATGTATTTTCCTTCTATGCCTAATTTGTAAGTGGTCTTTTTTAAAATTGTGAATGGATGTTAAGTTTTGTCAAATGCTTTTTCTGTATCTATTAAGATTACCATGATCCTTTTCTTTCATTCTGTTAAAGAGATGTGACGTGTCACATCTGTTGATTTGCATATGTTGAAATATGGGGCTTTCCAGGTAGCACTAGTGGTCAAGAACCCACCTGCCAATTCAGGAGACATAAGAGTTGTGGGTTCAATGCCTGGGTCGAAATAGTCCCCTGGAGGAGGCCATAGCAACCCACGTGGAGAGTGAGTTCTTACCTAGAGAATCCCATGGACAGAGGAACCTGGTGGGCTACAGTCCAAGCGGTTGCAACGAGCCAGACAGAACTGAACTGACTTAGCACACACATGTGTTGAAATATCCTTGCACCCCATAGATAGATCTTACTTGATCATGGTGGTTAATCCTTTTACTGTGCTTCAGAATTTGGTTTGCTAGATTTTTATTGAGAACTTTTGTATCTGTACTAATCAGCGGTATTGAGCCATGCTTTTCTTTTCTTGTATCATCCTTTTCTGGTTTTGGTATTAGTATGTGTGTTAGTTGCTCAGTCATGTCTGACTCTTTGTGACCACATGGACTGTGGCCCACCAGGCTCCTCTGTCCATGGGATTCTCCAGGCAAGAATACTGGAGTATGTTGCCATTTCCTTCTCCAGGGGATGTTCCCAATTCAGGCCTCAAACTGGGGTCTCCTGCATTGCAGGCAGATTCTTTACATCTGAGCCACCAGGGAGTCTCTGGTGAAATCAGTATGATCCTGGCCTTCTAAAATAGTTTTAGGAATGTCCCCTTCTCTTTGACATTTTAGAAGAGTTTGAGAAGGACTGGTTTAATTTTTCTTTAAATATTTGATTAAGTTCACCAGTGAAGCCATTTGATCTTGAGTTTTTCTTTGTTGGCAAAGTTTTGATTACTGGTTTAATTTCCTTCCTTGTGTTTAATCTATTCAGATTTACTATTTCTTCCTGATTTAATCTTAGTAAGTTGTATGTTTCTAATTTTTTTTTCCATTTCTTCTAGGTTTTACAGTTTGTTGGCATATAACTGTTCATAGTAGCCTTCTATAATCTTTGAATTTCCATGATATCTGTTGTAATGTCTCCTTTTTCATTTATAATTTTATTCATTTGAGTCCTTTCTCTTTTCTCCTTGGTTAGTTTAGCTTAAAGCTTTGACAATTTTGTTTATCTTTTCAAAGAACCAACCATTAATTTGATTAATTTTTTCTACTGATTTCCTATTCTCTGTTTCATTTATTCCTGTTCTAAACTTTATTTCCTTTCTTCTGGTAACTTTGGTCTCAGTTTCCTTTTTCATTTCATTTGACCCATTGGATGTTCAGCAGAGTGTTGATTAATTTTCATGTTTTTGTGAATGCTCCAATTTACCTCTTGTTATTGATTTCTAGTTTCATGCCATTATGATCAGAAAAGATACTTAGTACAATTTCAATCTTCTAGAATTTGTTAAGACTTGTTTTGTGGCCTACCACAAATGGTCTACCCTAGATTATGTTCCATGCGCACGTGAGAATAATTCTTTGTGGATGAGCTTCTGATATATCTATGAGTATTATATTTTTTTAAGATTCCACAAATAAATGAGATAATATAGTATTTGCCTTTCTCTACCTTATTTTACTTAGCATAATGCCCTCAGGGTTCATTCATGTTGTCTCAAATGGCAAAATTTCCTCCTTTTTATGGCTGAATGATATTCCATTGTGTATATGTAGAGAGACTATATTTTCTTTATCAATTTTTCATAAATGAATACAATGCTGTTTTCATGCCTTGTCTACTTATGTAAATGTGCAATAAACATGGCAGTGCTAGACATCTTTCAAATAGTGATTTTGTATTTTTCAGATAAATACCCAAAAGTGGAATTGTTACATCATATTATAACTCTATTTTTAACTTTTTAGAAAATTTCATACTGTTTTACATAGCTATTGTACCAACTTAAATTCCTACCAACAGTGCACAAGAATTTCCTCTTTTCTACATCCTCACGAACATTTGCTATTTCTTATCCTTTTAATAATAGCCCTTATAACTAGCTATTGAAGAAAGTAGGGAAAACTACTAGGTCATTCAGGTATGACCTAAATCAAGTCCCTTACAATTATAAAGTGGAAATGACAAGTAGATTCAAGGAATTAGATCTGATAGAAACAGTGCCTGAAGAAGTGTGAAGAGAGATTTGTAACATTGTACAGGAGGAAGTGGTCAAAACCATCCCCAATAAAAAGAAATGCAAAAAGGCATAATGGTCTGAGGAGGCCTTACAAATAGCTCAGAAAAGAAGAGAAGCAAAAGGCAAAAGAAAAAGGAAAGATATACCCATCTAAATTCAGAGTCCCAAGGAATAGCATGGAGAGACAAGAAAGCCATCCTAAGTGATCAATGCAAAGAAATAGAGGAAAACAACAGAATGGGAAAGACTAGAGATCTCTTCAAGAAAATTAAAGATACCAAGGGAACATTTCATGCAAAGATAGACCCAATAAAGGAGAGAAACAGTATGGACCTAACAGAAGCAGAAGCAGAAGAAGAGGTGGCAAGAATGCACAGACAAACTATACAAAAATGATGTTAATGACCCAGATAACCACAATGGAGTGATCAGTCACCTAGAGGAGACATCCTGGAGTCTGAAGTCAAGTGGGCCTTAGGAAGCATCACTATGGACACAGCTAGTGGAGGTGATGGAATACCAGTTGAGCAATTTCAAATCCTAAAAGATGATGCTGTGAAAGTGCTGCACTCAATATGCCAGCAAATTTGGAAAACTCAGCAGAGGCCACAGGACTGGAAATGGTCAGTTTTCATTCCAATCCCAAAGAAAGGCAATGCCAAAGAATGTCCAAACTACTGCACAATTGCACTCATCTCACATGCTAGCAAAGTAATGCTCAAAATTCTCCAAGCCAGGTTTCAACAGTACATGAACTGTGAACTCTCAGATGTTTAAGCTGAATTTAGAGAAGGCAGAGGAACCGAAGATCAAATTACCAACATCTGTTGGATCATCAAAAAAGTGAAAGAGTTCCAGAAAAACATCTATTTCTGCTTTATTGACTAGGCCAAAGCCTTAGACTGTGTAGATCACAACAAACTGTGGAACATTCTTCAAGAGATAGGGATACCAGACCACCTTATCTGCCTCCTGAGAAATCTGTATGCAGGTTAAGAAGCAACAGTTAGAACCAGACATGGAACAACAGACTGGTTACAGATTGGGAAAGGAGTGTGTTATGGCTGTATTTTGTCACCCTGCTTATTTAACCTATATACAGAGTACATCGAGTGAAGTCCTGGGCTGGATAAAGCACAAGCTGAAATCAAGATTGCCAGGAGAAATACCAATAACCTCAGATATGCAGATTACACTACCCTTATGGCTGAAAGCCAAGAGGAACTAAAGAGCCTCTTGATGAAAGTGAAAGAAGAGCGTGAAAAAGATGGCTTAAAACTCAACCTTCAAAAAACTAAGATCATGGCATCTGGTCCCATCACTTCATTGCAAATAGATGGGAAAACAGTGGAAACAGGGACAGACTTTATTTTCTTGGGCCCCAGTGTCACTGCAGATGGTGACTGCAGCCATGGAGTTAAAAGACACTTGCTCCTTAGAAGAAAAGCTATAACAAACTTAGACAGCATATTAAAAAGCAGAGACATTACTTTGCTGACAAATATCCATACAGTCAAAGCTGTGGTTTTTCCAGTAGTTGTGTATGGATGTGAGAGTTGTACCATAAAGGAAATGGAGTGCCAAAGAAGTGAAACTTTTGAACTGTGGTGTTGGAGAAGACTCTTGAGAGTCCCTTGGACTGCAAGGAAATCCAACCTGTCAATCCTAAAGGAAATCAATCCTGAATATTCATTGGAAGAACTGATGCTGAAGGTGAAGCTCCAGTACTTTGGCCACCTGATATGAAGAGCTGATTCATTAGAAAGGACCCTGATGCTGGGAAATATTGAAGGCAGGAGAAAGGGATGACAGAAGATGAAATGGTTGGATGGCATCACCAACTCAATGGACATGAGTTTGAGCAAGCTCCAGGAGATGATGAAGGACAGAGAAGCCTGGCTGCAGTCCATGGATGGCAAAGAGTCAGACAAGACTGAGCAACTGGACAACAGCAACAACATTCTAACTAGTGTGAAGTGATATCTTTTGTGGTTTTGATTTGCAGTTACCCTTCTTTTCTTTTGAAGTGTTTCTTACATTTATCATTTCCTTTTCATTTCTAATGTCACTGCTTTTATTAACTAAATGCCATTTTAACCCTTTTCCCAACTTCATTCTTTGGTACTCAGTGGTCCTCTGGTAAGTTCCCTAAAATACTACTCTAAGCACATCCCTGTTGTATAAAATCTTCAATGATTCTCCATTATCTGCCTGGTCCTAAAAGTATCCACTCTAGAACTGGAAATACTCTTTTAACACTCAAGATATCAAGATTTTTTAGTTTTATAAAAGACCCTACTGATTTTAACCACTTAGGGTTACTGGAGAATTCTTAAAATTGTAGTAAGTAAGAAAAATAGTAGTAGGAAGAGAGTGTGTCCCAGATTTATTGGAATGGTGCCTTGACAATGGTGTAAAAAGTGATAGTAAGAAAGACAATGAAAGAATTTAAGAGGGGAAGGCAGTATCTCCATTCATGGTCTTTAAAAATCTTCCATTAGGTCAGATCTTAATGTTTATCTTTTTGTGGTCCCCAGTCCATATGGGCTTATTCATCTTTTAGTGTTTTCTACTACCTAAACCAAAAGCAACTTCTATCAATTTATAGTCATGCAAACAAAACTGGAAGCCATCTTGCGAAGTGACTCCTGGAAATTTATTCATTGGTCAATCCAGTCATATGACTGTGAAATAAAATTACTCACAAACTTGGCTGCATTCCAGAAGAGGTGGTAAAATCAGATACTTAAGCTTCAGTGAAAAGAAAACACTGGGATTACTAATGTTCCTTGCAGGATCAGTTGGAATCACAGATAGCCATGGAAGAGAAAATGCAATTCAGAGAGAAATGTACTTATGTTTTTTAGGCAGAGCCAACTCCTCAGGTATCTTTGTACTTCATTTTCCAGGACACTTTTTCATTTCAATATTAATTTTTATGGTAAAAATCAGGATGAACATGCCATTCTAGGCACTTAGAACACAGATGCCAAGCTTCTCCGTAGGTGTTTATGTATATGCGTTAAGTATTCAAGATTGGCCTATGGATAGTCAGCAAAAGGAAAAGAATTCGCAGAAACTAAATTGGTCAATGTGTAACTAGGTAGCTTCATTTAAGGACTAGAAGGCCACTAGATCAAAAAATATCCCCAGTTCTCTCAGTATAGAAGAGTTATCTTTTCTGAAATACAGGCATAACTTACTTTATTGTGTTTCATTTCACTGCACTTCCCAGATCTTGAGTTTTTTTCAAGTTGAAAATTCATGGCAACTTTGCATTGGGCAAGCCTATCAGCACCATGTGTCCAATAGCATTTACTCATTTTGTGTCTCTGTGTCACATTTTGGTAATTATTATACTATTTCAAATTTTTTTCCTTATTATGGTATTACTGTGGTATTCTGTGATCAGTGATCTTTGATGTTATATGTTGCAAAATGATTATGACTTATTGAATACTCAGATGGCTCATTTTAAGCAATAAAGTATTTTTTATTTAAGGTATATACATTGGTTTTTAGGTGTAATGCTATTGTACACTTAATAAACTATCAGTTCAGTTCAGTTCTGTCGCTTAGTTGTGTCTGACTCTTTGCAACCCCATGAACCTCAGCATGCCACTCCCTGTCCATCACCAACTCCTGGGAGTCTACCCAAACCCATGTCCATTGTGTCAGTGATGCCATCCAACCGTCTCATCGACTGTCATCCCCTTCTCCTCCTGTCCTCAATCTTTCCCAGCATCAGGGTCTTTTCCAATGCGTCAGTTCTTTGTATCAGGTGGCCAAAGTATTGGAGTTTCAGCTTCAACATCAGTCCCTCCAATGAACACCCAGGACTAATCTCCTTTAGGATGGACTGGTTGGAACTCCTTGCAGTCCAAGGGACTCTCAAGAGTCTTCTCCAATACCACAGTTCCAAAGCATAAATTCTTCAGTGCTCAGCTTTCTTTATAGTCCAACTCTCACATCCATACATGACCACTGCAAAAACCATAGCCTTGACTAGATGGACCTTTGTTGGCAAAGTACTCTGCATATAAGTTAAATAAGCAGGGTGACAATATAGTTTAGTATAAACATAAGTTTTATATGCCCCGGGAAATAAAAAAAAATCATATGAATTGCTTTATTGAAGTGGGTGATCTAGAACAAAACCAGTTTCTCTGGGGAATGCCTATAGTGCTATTTTATTGAGTTTTTCTAGATATGGAGTCAACTATAATATCTAAACCATTATACATTTTTAAGCAGTGGTCTATTCTTAGATACATTTAATATAATATTAATTCAGTATTTTTAGTTTCTATGCATTGGTTTGGAGTTTCATTTTTATAACACTCCTCACATTTTCTGTCTAAACAAAAATTCATGCTGTATGACTCTACATCAATTATTAATAAGAGGTGAATTACATGGTAGAACAACATTCACTGCAAAGTCTAATGCTTGTAACAGTCACTTTCAGGATTTAAGTATTTCAAATAAAATATGCTACTTTTAAATACCAAAATACCAGGATGTATCACCAAAAATATCAGAAATGTTTTCCTTTTGTTGTTTAATATTTCACTAGTTAAGATAATGCTTACTACCCCAACAAATAAAGTCTGAGTCTTAGTGACTGAATTCAATAGAAGTTTATTTCTTAATCAAGAAAAGTCTATTTGGCAGAGTGTCTTCTAAGGCAAATCCAGTCATTGATATCTAGCTTGTTGGTGAGAAGAGAGAGAGTGGAGAAGGCACATGTGCTTCCTAAATGTCCTTACCTGGAACTAGCACAAAGCAGTGAGAACTAGACCCATGGTTGCACTGGGTGTCAAGGGATCTGGAAAATGTAGTCCCTGTCCAGGCAGCTGCTGCCCAGCAACAATGCTACAGCATGAAATAGGATCAGAGATCTTTGGTATCCAGTTAGCTATTTCTGCCACATATACCCTTATTTAGGTGTTTAAGCAAAATTTGAAAGCTCAGTTATTTACAGCTTAAAATCAAGATCCATGACTCACCATAACTGTGTAAACGGATACACATTTGCATAGATTAAAAGTTTAGACAGATATATATCTGTATAGCGGAGAAGGCAATGGCACCCCACTCCAGTACTCTTGCCTGGAAAATCCCATGGACAGAGGAGCCTGGTAGGCTGCAGTCCATGGGGTCGCTAGGAGTCAGATACAACTGAGTGACTTCACTTTCACTTTTCACTTTCATGCATTGGAGAAGGAAATGGCAACCCACTCCAGTGTTCTTGCCTGGAGAATCCCAGGGAAGGGGGAGCCTGGTGGGCTGCCGTCTATGGGGTCGCACAGAGTCGGACACAACTGAAGCGACTTAGCAGCAGCAGCAGCATATCTGTATAGCTGTATTACTAAAAGTTTGTTTTGGAAAAATACTTTTCCTGAATTTGAAGCCTTCCAAAACTAGTATGGAAATTGATACCGGTTATTCTGCAATAGAAGTTCCATCTACATGAGATAAAATTGAAGAAAATAAAGAAATCTAATTTTTAAAATAATATGTACAATCCATTATAAGTTTAAAAATATTTTTCAATAAATAGTTCATTCAGGCTCTAAAGTAAGTATAGTGAAGAAAGTGAAAGTGTTAGTTGCTCGATCGTGTCTGATTCTTTGTGACCCGATGGGCTGTAGCTCCCTGGTCTCATCTCTCCATGGAATTCTCCAGGCAAGAATACTGGAGTGGATAGCCATTCCCTTATCTAGGGAATTCCTTATCGAACCTAGGTCTCCTGCATTGCAGGCAGATTCTTTATCATCTGAGCCACCAGGGAAATCCCTGAACTCTAAATAGACACAGACATGAGACAAAAAAAGTTGGGCCAAAAAAATTGAGTCAAAAGAAAATATTTGAAACTAGAGAAAGGGTTGAGAAATTATAGGCAAAATTATAGGAGTCTGGCCCATAGGCTATAATGTAAATAACATTCTTGGAAGAAAGCCATGGCTATTTATTTACATACTGCCTATGGTTGCTTAGCAGAGTTAAGTAGTATGCCCTACAAAGTTGAAAGCATATTCTATCTAGCCCTTAATAGAAAAATTTTACTGCTCTCTGTACTACAGAAATAATTGTCTCTTCACCTTTCTACCAACGCATGTAAAGTCAGGAACAGGTTTATCAGTAGCTAGAAAAATTTGCACAAAAATACTTTTAATTGAATAATTACTTTTGACACAGTTTGTTTTTAATCTTACCATTAAAAAAATCACACATTATTTTATTTTCAGTTTTAATGACTGATCAAATTCCCTTCATTTTAGATAATAATTATCATATTATTAGGGGCTTCCCTGATGGCTAGGTGGTAAAGAATCCGCCTGCTGTGCTGGAGACCTGGGTTCAGTCCCTGGGTCAGGAAGATCCCCTGGAGAAGGAAATGGCAACCCACTCCAGTATTCTTGCCTGTGAAATCTCATGGACAGAGAAGCCTGGTGGACTACAGTCCATGGAGTCACAAAAGGTCGGAAATGACTGAGCAACTAAACCCCTACCACCACTAGTGAGGTACCTTGGAGGGCAGGTTTCAGTTTTTATCATATTATTTGGATAGTGTATTGTTTTATCTGTTAACAATTTGTACTAGAAAGATAATATACTTTAATGTATTATAAATTTATGTTTTAAAATGTGTAATATATATATCCATTTTGTGTTTAAATTGTATTAGATGTGTGGGTTGATAAAATATGTATAAATTCTAGTCAGAGTACATCCTCATTAAGCCTCAGTATTTCAATCACTGGAAAATTCCCACTATTCTATTGATATGGGTGTTCAAGTTAAAGGAAGAGTTAATCAAGCTATACTTTGAAATCACCTATCTATTCATGTACTGCGTCTCTGACAAACATAGAAACCTCCTTTTAAGAAACTTCTGGAAATGGTTAGTAAATAAAATCAGTGGGGACTGAATGAACAGCGAGTCTCTAAAGTCTGTGGATAGAAACTAGAACAGAATTGTCACTTTCCTTCTCAGAGGTGGATATGAGAAAAGCTGATCAGTGGTGGATATTACTCAGTGACTACAGGGACAATTGGAAGTTCAGATTCAGATTTTAATTAGCTTAATCACCTTGGAAAGGTGTTTCAACTCCTCTCAGTGAACTTTCATTGATTCAATTGTTGAAGGAGGAACAGACTAGTGATTTCTCATATACTTTAATATAAGTTTGTATATTTCAGGGCATGCTTGCTCTTATAGATAGATAACATAGATGATAGAGAGACAGATACATAGATAGATCTTCCTTCATAACAGATGACTTTGAGAAAAGGTAATCAGTAGTGAGTGTTATTCATTATTGCTGTAGGGAGAAGTGGAAAGAGAAATGGTGTGAAAGGCTGGGCTTTAGGTTTCCAGAGTACAGATTCTGACTTTGATTTTATGTTTAAATAAATAAGGGGAGAGAGTGAGAGAGAGTGAGAGAGAGCCTTAGAAACCCTTTCCACTCTACAATCTTACAGAACAGAACATAAAATATAAATCGAATGATTGAAGTGGAGGATGAGAGGGCTAGGTGCCCATTTTCTAGTCCATCCATTCTTTTCTGTTGCTCTTGAGACTCTTTTTAGGAATGTCTAATGGAAAGCAACATTTGAAAATGACTTTCAAAAGTAATATCTAACCTTTTACCTTCTACATTGTTTAAAGTCCCTCTTTGTTAGTGAAGCACTTCTTGACCCTTTTATTCTTTTCCATCTTCTTCCTCATCTCCCATTTCTGCAGTACTTCTGTTTAACTCTTTCATATCCTGCATTTTGAAAGCTTGTCTATGATTATACTGATTTCTTGAATTTTTATTTACTTTATTTTATTTTTTTAACATGAAAAACATTTTATATTGGGGTATAGCTGATGAGCAATATTGTGATAGTTTCAGGTGAACAGTGAAGGGACTCAAACATACATATACAGGTATCCATTCTCCCCAACCCCTTCCCATCCAGGCTGGCACATAACATTGAGCAGAGTTCCATGTGTTATGCCATAGGTTTTTGTTGGTTATCCATTTTTAATATAGCACTGTGTACATGACCTTCCCAAAGTCCTTAACTGTCCCACTCCCCTGGCAACCATGAGTTTGTTTTCTAAGTCTGTGAGTCACTTTCTGTTTTGTTAAATAAGTTCATTTGTATCATTTCTTTTAGATTCCACATATAAGGGACGCCATATGATATTTCTCCTTCTCTGTCTGACTTACTTCACTCTGTAGTCCATCCATGTTGCTGCAAATGGCCCTATTTCATTCTTTTTAATGGCTGAATAATATTCCATTATATATATATATATACACACCACATCTTCTTTATCCATTCCTCTGTCGATGGATTTTCACTTTCCATATTGCATTTTACTTTAGTCAGAAAAATGGAAAAATGGAGCTGGCTAATCAGATTGTTTAATACCATGGTACTCTGTACCATTTGCCTCTTGCCTGGTTTTTTCATTATTTTTTTGTGTAGTTATAAGGCTTATGAGAATATTTAACAGTATCCATTGCAGTCAGGCAAATAAAATTCTTGCATCCTGCTACTATAAAGAATTCTGATAATTATCACTCATCCCCGAAAAATGAATTACCCAAAATGGAGTATTCTAGATCTTGAAATTGTAATTTTGCATTACAATAGGATTGTGCTGGAAATGCACTCCAAGCTGATTGTTCAACTAGCATACTGTGTAGCAAAAAATGTTTCCTATTTGGGTATTTGAAATAAATTAACAAGATCACTAAATATAATGGCTACTCAAAACTTGGAAACAGAAACAAATGGGCATGCGTGTATGTGTGTGTTTGTGTGTGTGTGTGTGTTGAAATAATAAATCATATTTATGTCAGAGAAGATAAGTGAACTTCAATCTCAAGATGAACCCAGCTAAGTTACCTAGATACCGTGAAAGGTCTACTAAGCTATCCTGAGTCTTATTTGTACATTACTGTCAGGTAAAGCAAAGAAGAACATATTTCAGCATTTGAAATCCCTCTAGTGACTAAATTGCTTATCTGTAGCTATTTTTCAAAAGCCATAAAATCACTTGACATATTGAAAACAAAATGCTCCATTTTGGTAGTCTGGAAATATTTATAGGGACCTAAAAGTTAAACTGTTGTCTTTATATAAGGTTCTTATCGATGCATATTCAATAATGCAGTAGTACTCTGCATTTTATTTCAGTGATGAAGATACATGATCCATCCATAGCATCTTACTAGTTGTTCCTTAGTATGATAGCCTTTATTTATAAGATAAGTGATGGTGAAGAGAGCTATCATCATTGACTAGAGAATAGGATAAAGCTACCAGGCCCTAATGGTGATAAAATGAACCTTGGCTACTTTAAAAAAATTCTTGTAGTAAGAGTTTTATATTTCTGGCTATGGTGAATTAATTTGTAAAGACTAGCCTTTCTTCCTGTAAGAATAAGTAAGACTGGATAAGATGAAGAGAAGTCCATTTGAATGCACTGGAAATAGTACGAAGTCAGCAAGGACTACAGAGGCTGAGATCTTAGAGAAATACTGGAGAAAATGGAATAACAGAGAGGTGAGCTTAATATTCAGATTTGCTTTTTCCTCCTAGTGTTTATTCATTCATGGAAGTGGCCAAGGAAAAGCTAAGCAAAACTTTATTCAGTGTCCTAGAGCTTGGGAGACAAAAATTGGAGTTCAGTCAGTTCAGTTCAGTTCAGTCGCTCAGTCATGTCCGACTCTTTGTGACCCCATGAATCGCAGCACGCCAGGCCTCCCTGTCCATCACCAACTCCTGGAGTTTACTCAGACTCATGTCCATCGAGTCAGTGACGCCATCCAGCCATCTCATCCTCTGTTGTCCCCTTCTCCTCCTGCCCCCAATCCCTCCCAGCATCAGAGTTTAGGGACTGTCAAAGTGAGATGCCTGGGCTTCTAGTTGGGATTTCTAAAGATACATCTTGTGAGTGTGAGAGTGAGAGAGCTGTGGAATATCTTATGAGAAAGAGCAAATCAGAAAATTGATCAGCCTTCTTGAAACTGAAACCTAGCTTTAATCAGCTCAATCACAGATTGGATTAATATGTTTTCCTCATAGCCTAAAATTGTCAAAAATAAAAACAAAAACTATTGAATCCTTGATAAAAGAGGACAGAATCTTTCAGACTCTCAAAATATGACAGTTTTCACACACAGTGATTATTATTTAGTCAAAAGTTACCATACACAGCAAAAAACAGTGCCAAATGGCAAAAAATTATGGGAATGTAAGTGATAGTAGGAAGACACCCATGAGAGATACAGATTTTGCAATTATTAAACACAGACTTTTAAATAACCATGATAAATATGTCCAGGAATACAGATGACAAGATGGGGAATCTATTAAAAAGAATCAAAGTTATGGAATTGAAAATTATAATAATCGTAACTAAAAACTCAATATATGGATATAATAGAAGATCCAATAAATCTCTTCTTGTCTATTTTTCTATCTTCCACCACTAGCAATATAAGCAGTTTATAGAATATAAGTTTTGTGAGAACTGAGATTTTCTTTGTTTTTCTGCAACATCTTTAACAATACCTAAAAACTGATGGATATTCAACAAATATTTTTTAAATGAAGGAATTAATGATGGCTTGAGTGTGTGTGTGTGTGTGTGTGTGTGTGTGTCTGTGTTATTAGTTGCTCAGTCATGTCTGACTCCTTGCGACTCCATGGGCTGTAACCCACCAGGCTCCTCTGTCCATGGTATTCTCCAGGCAAGAATACTGGAATGGGTAGCCAGTCTCTTCTCCAGGGGATCTTCCTGACCCAAGGATCAAACCCAGGTCTCTGGCATTGCAGGCATATTCTTTTCCATCTGAACCACCAGGGAAGCCCAATGATAGCTTGTTACTGCTAAGTCGCTTCAGTTGTGTCCGACTCTGTGCAACCCCATAGACGGCAGCCCACCAGGATCCCCGTCCCTGGGATTCTCCAGGCAAGAACACTGGAGTGGGTTGCCATTTCCTTCTCCAATGCATGAGAGTGAAAATTGAAAGTGAAGTCGCTCAGTCGTGTCGGACTCTTAGCGACCCCATGGACTGCAGCCCACCAGGCTCCTCCGTCCATGGGATTTTGCAGGCAAGAGTACTGGAGTAGGGTGCCATTGCCTTCTCTGATGATAGCTTGGTAAGAGGCAAATAAAGTGGCCTACCCTTTTTTAAGGCCAGAGTTGTAAGCAAGGAGATGAGAAAGGAAAGACATGGGCATAAATATTTGTTGGCAGAATGGCAGCAAAAGATGAAGATAGGACAAAGTTGCAGATTCATAGACAAGCCTTCACTCAATTTGGTCTCTTATTTGCCACCCTCTAATTCTCTCAACTCCCCCATGATAATGAGACTTTGTTTGGGTATAGAGAGAAATGGTTAAAGACCATCTGTTATTACGCACCTAGTATGCAATCATGGGCTTCCCAGAAGAAACAGTGAGTTACTAACTTGGTTCAAATCTCAATAGGAGAAGATATTAATAGAACCAGTAAATGTCCAGATAAAACTTTCCTCATTCAGATGGTGCTCTTTTCCTAACCTCTCATAGAGGGGTTGCAGGGAAATCCTTAGAATCCTCTACAGCCCAGGGGAACAGGGTTTACATGAACTACTTTTGTTTCAAAGGACACAAGAGGTCTCAACTTAGGTGGCAGTTTGTAATATTTGTGGATTCAAAATTAGATGGTAATTAAAAGGAGCCATAATAATTGGAAAAGAAGGCAGGGGTTAAAAAAGGTGAAGAACACAGGCAGGAACCAAGTAGTCCAGGCAGTTTATAGGCAATGGTTCTAACTTCAGATCCTTCTATTATGGCTTCTCTAAATATCTTCAAATTAACAGTAAGAGGGAAAGAAAAGGATTAGCTTTAGCTACAAAGTAGTTAGACTATAGGAAATGTTGAAAGCAAAAAAATAAAAGGCTAAAGTTAAGTATCTCCAAAGAGCTTTTCCTATCTCCATAGCACACACAGTTTTCTGGGAACTTTCCCCATTGATGTATAGAGATTATTGTTAGATGAGCTCACCAGTCTAGCCTGTCATCAGGTTTCTTTGCTTTAATTTTCAGTTCAGTGTTAGTGGTGTCTCTGTGAGGCTGGTGCAAGCCATCTACTGTGGACCTTAGCTACGTCAAAATGGAGGAGTCTGAATGGGCGCAGTTGAATAACAAATCCAGGTCCAGTGGAAGGAGAAATGTTGGGGGCCAGGGCCAGGAAGCCACTCCTAGAAGAGCCAAGAAGACACACCAGAATCCCAGCAATCAAATACATGAGACACCCTCCCCTTGGCAATTTGGGGTAAAAGCTGACTAGAATGAAAGCTGGTCAGGGGCAGGCACTCAGGTCATACAAGGGCAGTTTAGAGTATTCTCTTTAATTTATAGGGACTAGCATTCTTTGTACGGAGAAGGCAATGGCACCCCACTCCAGTACTCTTGCCTGGAAAATCCCATGGACAGAGGAGCCTGGTGGGCTGCAGTCCATGGGGTCCCTAAGAGTCAGACACGACTGAGTGACTTCACTTTCACTTTTCACTTTCATGCATTGGAGAAGGAAATGGCAACCCACTCCAGTCTTCTTGCCTGGAGAATCCCAGGGACAGGGAGCCTGGTGGGCTGCCATTTATGGGGTCGCCCAGAGTCGGACACGACTGAAGCGACTTAGCAGCAGCAGCAGCAGCATTCTTTGTTAAGGTCTAAGAATGGCCTCTTCAAACTCTGCTTAAAGGAGCAACTTGCCCTTTCACTGTATCTTTTAAAATACAGAAGTCATATTGGGTAGTTGGATCTTCTCTCAATCAGTCCCATTCTCCAAAGCAAAATAGAGCAATTAAAAGAACACTGGAGGTGTGTGAAAATATTAATGCTTTCCAGAGTTTGAGTGATTATTTGTGCTTAGCTTATCTGTGCTTTTGCATAGTCCCAGTCATTAAGAGGTGTTGTTTTAATAGCCGAGAAGAGAGCTCTCTTCATTGAAACATGGCAAAGAAGGAGAGAGAAGTTATAATGACAGTGGCTAGAAGGATTCTGGACAACTCTCTATTAAAATTATGCAAAAGAATACACATACAATGCATACATATAAACACATACACACACAGTGAAATACAAATGATTCTACTGGAGCCCATTAGCGATTTATTTTATTCCTTTAAATCAGTGCCTTGCAATCCAATAACACACTATGAAACTGGGTAAGGGGGCTGTTTTTGTCACTCAGTGTGTCATGGTATAATTTTACCTATCATTATTTCAGCTGAAGGTGGCATTTAGGAGTTCATTAGCAATTAATAGAGCCCGCCATTGCTCAGAGATGATCTCAGATATTTAAGGAAAGCATTTAGTTTAGATTGACAGTTTTTCGACTCTTAGGATGGCTCTAAAACAAACAAACTAAAAAGTTATGTTGAATTCTATTAAGAAAAGTGTATTTCATGTAAATTTGCCATAAGATGAAAGCCTTCATGACAATGAAACATAGCTTTCTCTCTCTCTCTCTCCCAGCAAGCTTCATTTCCCTATCAAAAGAGAGCAGTGCTTGCAAGGTCTGAGTAGAAGACTCCTACCATTTTTCAGCACCGTCACTCTCTTTTTATGTTTTGTTCATAATGGCAACTGTCTGGCTTGATACATTGGTTCTGATGCTTTCACCTGCTTGTTGTCATTCAGGTGCTAAACGAGGAGGATGAATATGTATAATTCTTTCAAGAGTGCATGAGAATGACCCATCTTGGCATATTTTATGACATATCCCACCAGACCCTGATTATTTTGTGAAGTTGGCATTCCAGTTAAACTGGTTGGCTTTAATAGCTTTTGCCAACTTCCTCTGAGCATATGATTAATCAGTACAATAAAATGAGACACTCTAAAATGCAGGATTGATGCATGGGTAAGGATTTTAAAACTTTCATTCCTTTATCAGTCATTTGAGACAGTTTTAGTGGCTCGTTACCGGAAAGTATTTTAGGAAATCTCCCCCTATTTGATCACTGTTGCCAGTATTGTATAGCCTCTCTGGAGAGAGACGAATCTTTTGATTTTGATTAAGTCTCTTTCTTCCAGAATGAGGATGAAGTGTTTTCTTCTTTGGAGCCATGTCAGGTACCTTTGATAGGTAATAGAAACCAATAGCAGCTGGAGAAACTTAGGCCAAATTACTTTAAATGGCCTCCTGAGAAGAAAGTGTGGGCTTAAAATTGGAGAAGCCTCCTCTATATATGCCTATTGCAGGGTACCAGGAAAAACACACTTAAAGTTGGAAACTTGCAATCGCTTTCATTAATTCATTTATTTCATAAATTCTTAGTGAGCTCTGCATGTCAGGGACTAGGATAGAAATGATAACAAGTCAATAGTGAGTCCCTGTCCTTAAAATACTCATAGTTCAGTTGTAGAGGAAGATGAATATATGGAATCTTTCTGAGTTTAATGGGTGGAAGGAAAGTGTTCATAGAAATCAACTGGTAATCATTCAAACCTTAGAAGTGCACTTTCAGTAAATGCCTTAGCAAAGATCATGGCTTCGTATCGATGACTTCAAGAATCAACAAATGCAGACCAGATCAGTTAATACAGAAAGAAAAAAAAAAAAGCATATATTACAGAAAAGAAGAGTCAGGTTGGACTCTTATTCTCTTAGTCACATCATTTAGCTTGGGGCTAGTGCACTGGGACGACCCAGAGGGATGGTATGGGGAGGGAGGAGGGAGGAGGGTTCAGGGTGGGGAACACATGTATACCTGTGGTGGATTCATTTTGATATTTGGCAAAACTAATACAATTATGTAAAGTTTAAAAATAAAATAAAATTAAAAAAAAATTTATGGTCATTTCCTTACTGTGAAGGTTTGGAGTTTCATTTAAGGATACACTATGTATCTTTCATATTTAGTTTTATTTAAGTATGTCTATTGGAGTCTATACACTTTTCTTTAAGATTGTTAAGCCATCTTCATAAAATTATTTTTGTCATCTTCACACAATGCCAAGTTAAAGAATCTTTTGGCTATTGTACATACAATACTGGAACCTGGTGAACAACTTTAATTAGTAAGATCAAAATTGTGGTTCCCAGTGGCACCATTTGCAGAATCCCATCTCACCTGGCCAAATATTGCTAAGGCAGGGACAGAACCACCATGGTTTTCCACTCTTAACAAGGTCTCTTCATGGGAGATAAATGAAAGAGGATTCACAGTAGTGGAGGGAAAGCTAGGAGAAGATTCAAAAATTTCTAAAGTTTTAGGACCATTTATCGTGTTTTGCTGCTTCTCAGCAGAAGTAGAAATACTGATTCACCACAGTGTATGTTGTATGTCTCTTCCAAGATCTCTTTGTGTTCATCTTCATTCCTCCTACTGGCAACAGGAAGGAATTGATGAAATTTGTAGCTCCCTTTATATTCCATCTGTCCACAGAATCACCCCCAATAAGCCTACTATCTTAGTAAAATCAAGTTTGTAGGAAAGTTTCCATTCGTTTCCACTACCTGTCCCTCTCCCTAACTGAATTTGGTCCCTAAATGCCCCATGGATATCCCTGCTTATTACTTTTTTTTTTTTTTTAATCTCCAACCAAAACAATAAATGAGGACTGGATAGGATAAAACATGGGAGCTGGACAGTTACCTGCAAGTCATAGTCCCTCTGTGCTACCTCCCTAACCTCAATGGATTTCATAGGATAATAACAACACGGAGAGCAGCCTGTGAAGGAAAAACAAGTTTCAAAAGACAAAGTTTACAAAAAATAATAGTAGTTAGTGTTTAACACTTACTTGATGCCAGTTGCTGTTCTGTTTGCTTTAGAATATTATAGCACTGAGCCTTAGCTTATTTAATTCACACATGCATTCCCAGTATGTAAAAGAGCTAAGATTTAGGCCTGGGTAGTCTGACCCTTGGAGAAGGCAATGGCAACCCACTCCAGTACTCTTGCCTGGAAAATCCCATGGACAGAGGAGCCTGGTGGGCTGCTGTCTCTGGGGTCGCACAGAGTCAGACACGACTGAAGTGACTTAGCAGCAGCAGCAGCAGCAGTCTGACCCTAAAGTCATGTCCTTATACCTGGAGAGCAAGTTCTTTTTCATCCTACTGTCTACTTTCTCAAGCAACTCAAGGGGGGTGCAGAGTGGCAGCTTTAGTTTTAGATGAGGGGGTGCTTTTGAACCTCTTTCAGGGCTTTGAATCTGAATTAATTGATCATTTGATATTTATGAAGGAGTCAGTGCTGGTGAAAACAGGTTGTGTCTAGGAGATAGAAGGGGTTCTATTTTCTTAGTGCTGTGTTGACTAGATTACAGAGTTAACTATCTAATTGCCAATTTTAGAAAAACCAAAAACTCTGTGACAGTTATGAAGTAGGTTGAAAATATGGAATAAGTCTGTATCCATCTTCACCTTCCCTTCCAGATGCCACTGGATTTAGATGAGCAGCTCCTTGGAGACAGAGACTCACTCCCTGCTTGTCCAGGACCAGTTTATCAACACAAAATTAATTTTCTCTACACCTGTTCATTTCATGGGGAGACTGAGAATAAGAAGATAATCTCTGTAGACTTCCAAAGGTAAGATGCTGCTGAATGCTTGATTTTTTTTCACAGAAAGTAATAAATGGAAGTGCCTAAAATTAATACACAGTTTTCAAAACAGAACCTTGGAGACACCTTTGATAAGCAGACGCTGACTTAACTGAAAACAAATACATGGGGCTTCCAAAGCTGAGAAACAAAAGCCTGGGTTTCTCTGCCCAGTTAAACAGTTACATTTCAAAAGAGGCAACCACAAGTGGTAAAAAAAATTTTTTTCTTTAAATCTATAGGGAAAAGATGTCTGATACTATCCTCAGCTTTTTGGTCTTTTTAGTTCATTTTCCAAATCTATACAAAAAGACAGTGAGAATACAGTAGAAAAATGTGTCCAGGAAGGAAATAAGTGCATTGGGGAATTGAATGAAAATGATAAAAATCACTCACATTTCTTTATTGTAATAATTAAATATGAAGTGGAGTGGAGAGTGGCAGATGAATTCTAATAGTAATTGAATTAGCACTTAGGAGTTATCTTATCTGCATTGCCACAATTCAAAAGTTCCACAGTTGTTTTCTCTCAGTCCGTATTATACTAATTACGCCTCTCATGCATCCTGGTGTTGACCGAAGTAGTTAGTACGCATGGAGAGGCGCCCAGCTCTCCTAAAGAGGTCTGGTCAGTACTGACTCCACATCCTCCTTGAAAATGCCATCTGCTTCTTGCGTACACCGCCATGGGGGACCCTTCCCTCCCGCTTTTGGAAAAAAGAACATATGTTTCTATTTGATATGATAGATGGTCAGGGAGCAGGGGCAGGCCCGGAAGTGCATCAGCATCCCCTTCCGGGACGCGCTCGGCTGCCACCGTCTAACAAGTTTGTCTTGGTTTCTGTGTTTGAGAAAATCCTGAACTTCGGTTCTTGTCAACTCCATCTCCAAAAGTATCTGATTCTCTGAAAGTAAGTTCTCTCTCTTTTGTGTATCTTCGGGGATCCCAACTAGTGCATGTTGTTCGTGCAAGATACACTTGCTGATAACTTATTTGAACGTGGATGTTTGTTATAAAATTATTCCTCCTTTAATATTGTTTTAGTATGCAATATATTCATTTCATGGAGAGGAGAACATTATTAACCCATGTTTTCCAGTCAGTTTTAATTATTCTGCCTCTGATCATCATACTTTGTTTTGGTTGGGAAATATAATGAAAGGTGATTCTGACTATATAGAAGTTCATTCCAATTTGACTATATGGAGAAGTATTTGTTTTGTTTTAGCAGTATCTAGTTGGAAGGCTGAATTTGAGGAGTGGGAATTTTGCTTGCTAGAATCTTTCTCTCTTACTGTTCTGCTGTAATAGTTACAGCAAAAAAAAAAAAAAAAAAAAAAAGAGGGGGTATTAACTACATTTAACCTAAGGCTTCCTCTTAGTATCTTCTGCTTTTGTTAGGTCCATACCATTTCTGTCCTTTATTGTGCCCATCATTGCATGGAATGTTCCCTTGATATCTCTTAATTTCTTGAAGAGATCTCTAGTCTTTCCCATTCTATTGTTTTCCTCTATTTCTTTGCATTGATCACTTAGGAAGGCTTTCTTATCTCTCCTAGCTATTCTTTGGAACTCTGCATTCAAATGGGTATATCTTTCCTTTTCTCCTTTGCCTTTAGGTTCTTTTCTCAGCTATTTGTAAGGCTACCTCAGATGACCATTTTGCCTTTTTGCATTTGTTTTTTCTTGGGTATGGTCCTGATCACTGCCTCCTTTACAATGTTAGGAACCTCCATCCATAGTTCTTCAGGCACTCTGTCTTTGCCAGTGGACCACGTTTTGTCAGAACACTCCACCATTACCCACTGTCTTGGATGGCCCTACACAGCATGGCTCATAGTTTCATTGGATTAGACAAGGCTGTGGTCTAATCAGTTTGATTCAGTTCAGTTCAGTACAGTCACTAAGTCGTGTCTGACTCTTTGCGACCCCATGAACCACAGCACGCCAGGCCTCCCTGTCCATCACCAACTCCCAGAGTTTACCCAAACCCATGTCCATTGCGGAGAAGGCAATGGCAACCCACTTCAGTACTCTTGCCTGGAAAATCCCATGGATGGAGGAGCCTGGTAGGCTGCAGTCCATGGGGTCGCTAAGAGTTGGGCACAACTGAGCGACTTCACTTTGACTTTTCACTTTAATGCTTTGGAGAAGGAAATGGCAACCCACTCCAGTGTTCTTGCCTGGAGAATCCAGGGACGGGGGAGCCTGGTGGGCTGCCGTCTATGGGGTCGCACAGAGTCGGACATGACTGAAGCGACTTTGCAGCAGCAGCAGCATGTCAATTGAGTCGGTGATGCCATCCAACCACCTCATCCTCTGTCGTTCCCTTCTCCTCCTGCCCTCAATCTTTCCCAGCATCAGGGTCTTTTCTGGTTCTAACTGTTGCTTCCTGACCTGCATACAGGTTTCTCAAGAGGCAGGTAAAGTGGTCTTTTATCCCCATCTCTTTCAGAATTTTCCACAGTTTATTGTGATCCACACAGTCAAAGGCTTTGGCATAGTCAATAAAGCAGAAATACATGTTTTTCTGGAACTCTCTTGCTTTTTCCATGATCCAGCAGATGTTGACAATTTGATCTCTGTTCCTCTGCCTTTTCTAAAACCAGCTTGAATATCTGGAAGTTCCTGGTTCATGTATTGTTGAAGCCTGGCTTGGAGAATTTTGAGCATTACTTTACTAGCATGTGAGATGAGTGCAATTGTGCAGTAGTTTGAGCATTCTTTGGCATTGCCTTTCTTAGGAATTGGAATGAAAACTGACCTTTTCCAGTCCTGTGGCCACTGCTGAGTTTTCCAAATTTGCTGACGTATTGAGTGCAGCACTTTAACAGCATCATCTTCCAGGATTTGAAATAGCTTAACTGGAATTCCATCACCTCCACTAGCTTTGTTCGTAGTGATGCTTCCTAAGGCCCACTTGACTTCAGACTCCAGGATGTCTGGCTCTAGGTGAGTGTGAGTGATCACATCATTGTGATTATCTGGGTTGTGAAGATCTTTTTTGTACAGTTCTTCTGTGTATTCTTGCCACCTCTTCTTAGTATCTTCTGCTTCTGTTAGGTCCCTACTGTTTCTGTCCTTTATTGAGCTCATCTTTGCATGAAATGTTGCCTTGGTATCTCTTATTTTCTTGAAGAGATCTCTAATCTTTCCCATTCTATTGTTTTCCTCTCTTTCTTTGCATTGACCACTGAGGAAGGCTTTCTCATCTCTCCTTGCTATTCTTTGGAACTCTGCATTCAGATGGGTATATCTTTCCTTTTCTCCTTTGCTTTTCACTTCTCTTCTTTTCACAGCTATTTGTAAGGCCTCCTCAGACAGCCATTTTGCTTTTTTGCGTTTCTTTTTCTTGGGGATCGTCTTGATTCCTGTCTCCAGTAGAATGTCATGAACCTCTGTCCATAGTTCATCAGGCACTCTGTCTATCAGATCTAGTCCCTTAAATCTATTTCTCACTTCCACTGTATAGTCATAAGGGATTTAATTTAGGTCAGTTTGATTAGTTTTCTGTGATCGTGGTTTTCTTTCTCTCTGTCCTCTGATAAGGGATAAGGATAAGAGGCTTAAGGAGGCTTCCTGATGGCAGAGACTGACTGAGCAGGGAAACTGGGTCTTGTTCTGATGGGTGGGGCCATGCTCCCTAAATCTTTAATCCAAGTGTACTGGAGTGGGTTGCTATTTTCTACTCCAGGGGTTCTTCCAGACCCAGGGATTGAACCCTCATTTTCTGCAGTACTAGGCGGATTCTTTACCCCTGCTCCACTTGGGAAGCCCCGTCTATATCACTGCAACTAGTTTACTCCAAAAGTCATTCTCTGCCATTGTTATTTGACTCATAAATCGTTCTGTCTTGTCTATTACCCTTAGTTTCTGGCCAGACTGAGATTCAATCAAGAATAGATTTTCAGTCTCCATTGAGACCCCAAACTTAATTTTCACATCCTGATCTACCAAAATGTAGACCAGACTGAGAAACGATGCCTACAACCCTGCCATTCAATAAAATGGATATTGGAGATAACAAGACTTTTTAGAATGAGAAGCACTAATTTCAAAGTATACTTACATTTTAATCTTTAAAATATTTCTTGGTATTTTAAAATGGTTCCAAAATAAGATATAAGATGTCAGTTTTGGCAATCTTTGATAGAAGGGCTAACCTGCCATAAAATAAAAATACGATCCTGAATAACTTGATTAGATCATCTGTATTTATCAAATTCATTACTTACTAAATCTACCTTCTTGCCTAGACTTGATGGACGAGGCAGTAAGTGTACAGGCTTCAGAAAGAACAAAACTGTAAATGTTGTAACAGAATGAAAGATTTAACACCAAACAGTGTGATTAACTAATGGAGCTGCATTGCAAATGGCAGTGCAACAGGAAAATCTTTGCAATATTGTGAGAAAAAAAAATATTAAGATGGGTAAAATGTATTAAATTCTACAAATGAGAAGGAAAAAAGTTGCAAGGAAGAAAACTTAAATTCTAGTGCAGGAAAATCAGCTTAGTGAAAATTGAAAATGCATGTAATAAAACTAATTCAAGCAGGATAGTAATCTTGTGTAAAAAAGATAAAAGCATGTTAAAGCCTGATTGTAAAATATTAATGTGCTAAACCATCATAAAACTTCACATATGCCCTTTAGCGATAGTATTGTTCATGATGATAAAAACTTATTTGCAAATTCTTCTTTTATGAAGTCTGGAAACAGAAAATCTGAAAAACGACTAATGTAGACATCTACGGTGTGTAAAAGACAGGAAATGGTGAAGGTTAATGAGGTTCAGGGTAACTAGTCTCTTGACATTTAGTTATGTGACCATATCAAGGACCCTCTGCAGGCTGTGAGTGTGATGATTCCATGTAATAGAGTTTGCACCCTAATAAACTTGGGGTATTCTTAACTCTATTCCTGGTATACTGATGGCCCAGAATGCTCTTGGAATTACATTTACCTTGGTTCACTATAAACTATAAGGCACCTTCATCCCTAGACTTTATCTTTCCACTGAAGCTCTATTTATGGAAAGCAAAGAGAATATGTATCCATCCTTATTTTGCTTTTGTGTTATTTTATTACTGGTTTTAAATTGCAGGGCTAGATTTGCTGAAATTCTGTGATAGCTCAGGGCATTGTTTTTGTGTAATAGAGATAGCATTGTATAGCAGGA